>NC_092628.1:72914712-73273085 GCF_039555335.1 Amphiura filiformis | reverse complement strand
GATAGGTCTATTTATCTAATGTACGATGCTATTCAAATTGGCCTATAAACTAGGAATATAATGTGAAATGACTATCAATCGATCAATCAATCAAGTTATCAACAATCAATAATAAACCGACGTTGGCCTATCATGGAATATTACTAACTAGGCCTACTAACTAATATACCAAATAAATAAAATAAATAAATAAGTCAGTAAATAAATAAATAGGCATAGGCCTAAATAAATAAATAAATACATAATGCAGAATGCAGTTAGTATTTTAGTTGCAAAATTCCAAACATTCTATTCACACATTCTATTATAATTTTCTGCTATACACGCAAAGGACCTGTGCCTTTAATATGTCCGCGCCTAATCAATAATGAGTCTTTCACCATGCTCACACACCATGTTAAACTATTGTATCCCTGGAGTATTATCTACTGACCAAGTCCTAACAAGTCAATGAAATGGATGCTATAACGTACCCAATCAAGCGAACATATCAAGGTCATATCAGGGCGTTATACAAAGAATGGTCAAAGGTCAACGTTCCAAAGAAGTATAGTAATAGATGTAGACACAAGCTTTCGTGCGGGAAACATAAACACATAGTCGTCAGTCGTGTGGTTTTTATGAGATTTGATACGGCGCTGAAGTCTAATGGCTGTCCCAAAATCAGTACCAGACCCGGTTTCCAGACGGCAATGTGTGTGTTGTTACAAGGAATGCAAACTCATTTTATCAATAAGTGAACCACATAGAGGAATACGACATCTATCGTGAGCCAATCTGCATTCTGTTGCCTGCAAAAGCCGACGATCAGGTAAAAATTCTAAAAGCAGCGTGACTAGATATTTGCGTTAATTTCATGATACGTGTAAAATGCATTGAAAACGCCAAATTGCAGTCATAAAATATATAATATTAGTAAATCACCCAATCGAATGTTAACGTAGGTATGTGGAAAAGAACTGCAATAACAATAACAAACTATGTGCCCAAAGAGTTGTCTTTGGCATGTCGCTTTTTTGAAATATCACCAAAAATATCAAATTTTGGAAAAACGCCCCAAAATTTAAAACAAACACGAACCTTCCAAAATAATTATATATTAGCACTCGGCGGCCCAGTCACTACCTGCCGCTGTGATTTGGGGTAACTCATTGCTTCCCCTCTCCAGATACCGGTACTTCAAGGTCGCTCATACCCCAGCCCTTAATAAAGTGTTGACAAAATATTTGGCAAAAAATGTTTGCAAAAATATTTTACAATAACATTTATAAAACATTTAATAATATGGTGTGGTGTGTTTTCACAAACGTTTTCTTAACCTTTATATAACCCGATATTTATTGTTATTAAAACCTTTTTATCTTAAACCAAAACCCAAAATATAACACCCGTTAACGTAATAACAATTGTGTGTTAGTTTGCTGCGGATGTGATCTACATAATTACTGGTTCTAATATTCTAATATTTTGCTGTGTGCTTATGTAAGTTGTGTAAATATGCCAAATTCAAAAAATATGAACATATTCTGACTTTGGCCTGAGTTGATCTGATCAATTTTGAGTTTAGAAAGCTTGTTAACAATCTTGGCAATAGCCATAGATTAAATATATGAAATTGATAAAAACATAAAGAATACAAATGCAAGGAAAAGCGTTGACTGTTAACGTGAGTTACAAAATATATGTTACTCGCATAAGTTCCATTTATCATACCAATATGACAAAATATTTTATGTTCGTGAGATTTAATTAAAGATTTATTAAAATTACTAATTTAATTTAGTTAATTTTAATTATACATTTATTTCTCAATTTTAAGGATTTGTCCAGATTTGTTCCCATTTGTTGGTGTTTTTGAAAACTTCCTCACATCCAAACACACCATTGGATCAACTTGAAAGGACGCGGCTTTATATTGTATACAATACATTTATTTTACAGTCTGTTCATTTCAAGCTCATCCATGCAATATTGCGTTCGGAGATGCACGAATTTCAAAAACATGCACATAAACAGACGGAGAACTTCACGGATGAAGAACAATCACTTTGATAAAGTCTGTGTCCATGGTATCATGGCAGTCGTTAGGTGTGTTATTAAGTGTAGAAACTGTGATCTGCTTATTTGTTTGTAATAATTTACATAATTTAGTTTCAGTTAATAATTTATTCCAATTACTTTAGCATTTAATAACATTTGCTGGTATTGGTATCTCTTGCATCATACCTGCCAAATTTAGGAAGCAGGCTTATGATTTGAGTAAACCGATAAGCGCTAAAGCATGACCCAACCCAAAACTATGTATTAATACTATCAGTTTATTGCACAAGAGAAAACATGACAAAGAGCTCAAGTTTGGACCGATCAGATAAAGATACACCATGTACACACTGTGTATCTTTATCTGATCGGACCAAACTTGAGCTCTTTGTCATGTTTTCTCTTTTGCAATAGACTGATAGTATTAATACATAGTATTGGGTTGAGTGCTTTAGCGTTTATCGGTTACTCAAATCACTTGCGCCATTTTCCAATATATTTATTTATTATATTCAATTCGACAAGGAAAATCAAATGTATTCAGGGAATTAGGGAGAAAGCCAAGGGATGCAGGAGGAAACTGGATAACATGGAGAAAATAACCTGCGAGAGCGACTGGGAATGCACCGGGAACGATTGGGACTCGAACCAGGGACATCAGTGCAGTGGTGCGGTTGCAAAGCAATGTTAACCGGTAACGCTAACCCGCGCCCCAATTTGTGGAAGTAAGATGCAGACAAGTGCCATTACCGTTCATCGCGTAAAGCATTAATAAAGTACAATGTTCGAGTCATCCATGCCATGATCGGTAGCAGATACATGTACCTGTGTTGTGTTAGCAACATTTCCGCGAAAGTAAGAAGGAAAGTCTAAGAAATTTTCTTCCGCTATAGACTTCATATTGAGCATTTTTATAAGACAGTTTAATCTCTCAAATCAACAATAAAATGGAAATTGAATTTAACAACATGCATGTAGGAGGTTAACAACGGAGCGGAACTAATATTACCATGATTGCCCGGACTGCGATGGGTAGGCCTATACGCCATTCTATCGGTGAACTGTGCAAGAGGGTCAAAATAATAACATATCAACCAGAGGGTAAAGTGGGGTTTATACCTACTGTAAGTTGTGTAACTGTGGTACAAGTACCGATTTTAACGCATACATAATCATATTTGTGCAGCAATTAATGAAATTTTCACAATTCGTCTACATTCGATGTTGGTATTTTATTAAGCAACCGTTGTGCACGAATTTTGCGAGATTGTGGTCTGTAATTCTTTTACTTTTAAAATGAATGAGCCAGTATGTATCCCTGATGTAAACATGGTAAACTGATATACAATGTACATTATAAATGTACGCTATATAGAATAATTATTACAACAAGTTTGCAAGTAAAAAAACAACAACAAGATGTCTGACTGGTCAGTGGGGTGAAAATGCTATAGATTAAGGTACATAATATTTCTGATTTTGACGTTACATAACCTGCCCCTCGGCCCTCCAAAATTAAACACATCACAAAAGGTAATTAACCACTTTATTACGAGACAATAACTGATATTCTTTTCTTTTACCAAGACAGCCCATTATTCAGAATCGTGCTCTCTGTTTTGTTAAAACTTATCAAATGAGAGCCATTCTGCATTATTATGTTTTGATGAATCCAAGTGTGTGAAAATATTGGATCCAAAACATAATTAATAATGATAAAATTGGATGCTTTTCGGCCAATATTTATTAGAACAGCTGAGAGTATGAGTTTTAAAATATTGTACTCGACTTCGTCCAATATTTTAAAACTCATAGCTCGACCAATAAATATGGGCTCAATCGATCCAATTTTTTATCAATAATGGGTCAACCCCCGTAACACATTATACGCACAGCATTACACTTGGTTACGCGTACAGTATTTCCGTGATACGCGCTGTCACTTGCACTTTGAATAAACTTACTACATGTAGTTTGTAATAAAAATGGAACATGAAATATAAAGGACAGTAAAATGTTTTTGCTGGTTCATACATATTATTTGGGTATAAAGGATACTGAATTACCCTTTATTTCTGTATATAATATGCATCAAATTTCAAATTTTAACTGAAACAGAAATAGCAAAATGAAACCCTGTTTAGCTCAAAATCTGTAGCCATGTGACTTCTTAGAATGAAACAAGTTGCAGATTCACAACTTGCAAAAGCTACTCAGGCATGTCTAGTCAGCATACCACTACATGACTGGTCAAGGATGTCCCGCGTTGACCAGTCATGTAATCATGGTAATGGTATGCTGACTAGACATGCCTGAGTAGCTTTTGCAAGTTGTGAATTTGCAACTTGTGTCATTCAAGAAGTCACATGGCTACCAATTTTGAGCTAAACAGTGTTTTTTGAATGAAACAAGTTGCAGATTCACAACTAGACTTGCAAAAGCTACTCATGCTTGTCTAGTCAGCGTACCATTACATGGCTGGGCAAGAATGTCCCGCGTTGACATGACCAGTGAAGATCGGGGCCCGAACCCCCACTCTATACAACAAAAAGAACATTTTCAATAGGTGCAACTTTGGAACCTGCACCTGTGTCCTTCAAAGAGTCACAATGGCAACAAAATTTGGGCTATAATAAGGCAGCGACAAACGAGGCAGCAAAATTTGCAAGAAAAAAACTGGGTTTCTTTTCTGCTATTTCAGTTTTAAAATGTGATACATAGATTTTGAATTTATTATCTCGTATTATGAAGGGGGCAATTAGTTATGCCTGTGTGATGTGTTTATAATAATGCATTTCTTTTGCATTGAATCTCTTTTTGCCCTGGAACGTATGAGCGTGATGCACGTGAATAATTCCAATTATTTTGAAGTTAAATTGATTAAAGATAACCGACATTGAAACAAAATGACCGCGAAAATTTGCCATTTTTACAGCTAAAAATGCAACTTTTAAAGCTATACATTTTAATGGTTAAGTATGAGGTTAACTTGGTCAAAAACATACACTCTCTTAAATTGGTGATAATTGCATGCACCATCGTCCTCGCCTCGTCGAACATTGGAGGAATTTATCCTACCAGCATGCAGCATAGCACCCCTCCCCCACCACCACCCCCTTCTAGTTAAATGTATATAGTAATTATCATGCATAAATATGGCCTCACGGTATAATTTAATGGTATACCTGGTATGTTGACCAAATGGAATCACTGGAGCTCATTGACCAAGTGGAACAACTAAATACTTTCTGCCCACTGATCTTTGGCCTATTACTACATCTAATGTTCCAAGAACATCCATGACATTACTCATTAATCAAGATTTCAACAGATCAGGCATCAAGATGTAGATGGTTAAAATCGTGAGAGATGAGACGAGCCCTGGCATTCGACTTTAATAGCTCGTTGTTGGTGATATTGTTGGTTACATCAAATCATAGGTTATTTATGTTGCACTAAAGCATTATTTTCCCGGATTATTTTCTCAGTGGTATCTTTTGTTCTTCTTGATCGGACTAGTTTGAAAATTGGTGAAAAATAAACATTGTTTACATGAATACCTTTTGCAAAGTTCAATGTACGCCTATTTATAAAGTATTCAAAATGCATCTTACCTTCGGCAGCTCGGAGTATACTAGTTTCCAGCCCAGTGAATGTCTTATTAGCCAATTGTTCTAAAGCTGACAATGGAGAATCTCCTTGTTGCTTGGATCCAGTCTTATGTGCACGCTTCTCTAGAGCTGTTGACCTGGTAACATTGGTGATAGGAGGCGGAGGTGAGGTTGGTGGTGGCGGACTGCGTACAGCACTTGGAGCTGGACGCGGAGCCCACGGTGAAAACCCAGTTGCGCTTCGTGCACTTCTATTAACAACTTCATGATGGTGAGTTTGTGTTGCGTTCGTAGGATGACCAAGTTTAGTAACCAAAATATGCCTGCTAAAAAATGATGTAAAAGGTTTACTGGTAGACCCTGATGGACTTCGTGGTCGACGAAGTGGTACAGCAATTGCAGACAAACTCTGATGATGGTGATGAGGCAGAGGTGTTATCAAAATACCATTGATAGAATGGCTAAAAGACATCTTGGCCGACTAGCTGGCAAAATCGATTTGTTTAAGTAAAACTCCTTTCTTCAAGTCCACTGTTCTGCAAACAGTGCAAATGACGAACTTGTTCACCTTTTCAACTCCTTAAATTACATTGGTACATAGGTTTGATCCTCCCACTGACTTCCAGTACGTTGTATCAAAAGAGCGAATCATATAAGTTGCTCAGACTTGCTCAAGGTGTACTGACTATGTTGGCGGATTTGTTACGCTGTGACAAGTTTGTGATGGTGCAGGAGTCATGTGTTACAACTTGGTAGTAAATCGGGACTAGCCAATAAGCAAGCAAGCAGACGCTGTAGCCTTGCATACTCAGTGGTTTAACAAGGTAATCACAGCAGAGCCCCAAGAGGGACGGGAGCGTATCGGGCAAATCACATCCGTTTACCTGTCATCTATGTCGTTACTCATGCTAATTGGCCAATCTTGTTTCCGATTGGTTCATAATCCAATTAACGGCTATTTGAGTCTCTTGTCTCACCCAATCACTTTTTAATAGAGATGTAAAATTGAAAGCGCCTTGGAGAATTGGGCGGGGCGGGCACACATGGTTTGCAATAAATATGGACTATGTAAAGTTAGCAAAATAATTTGCATGATTTGATTGAAGTTTAATGTCTGGTTGAGGCTACGTTGGGGATCAGTAAAGTGTATCACATCAATTGCCCTTAACCATGCCCTATCCAAATCTTTTGATCCATTGTGGGACTGTTATTTATTGCTGACCGAAATATGACTTATAAGAGCATAATAATGGTTACCCCCAATTGAAAGAGTTGATGAAAGACTATGTAATTCTTATTGGAAACCCAGGTTCGCGTAGCAGGTTTTCAATTTTCAATTTTAGCTAAAATTTTAATGTTGCGTGTATGTACGTGCACATGATGTACTAGATAGGGTTTGGAGGTGTAAGAGTATGTTTGCGTTTGCAAACTTGGACCTTGATCTGACTTTTTACCACCTAAATGGGGACACACCTCCAAACGAGGACGTCCACGGTTGTCGGAATCAGCAGCGTGTAAATTCGCCGTTGAAGCAATGTTCTTTTCTAATGTAGGGGATACACTCTTTAGTATTTCAACAGTCTGGTGTGTCCGGTGCAGTGGGGTGTCCTCTGTTGGGCAGTCAATTTCGGTCCTTGAATCCACGGTTGTATGGATATTTTACAGTAAAAAAACAAGAGGTCCACGGTTGCAGGCCCTGTTTGTAAGTCTTTACAAGTAGGGGAGGAGGTGTGTGTAGGAACTTTACCACATTAAGATGTTCAATGAAAAACCGGGCCATGGAAAGGCTTTTTTGACTTGAAACGTTATCATAGCAACGACAAACCTGTGTCATAATGCATTATGGTAACGAAGTATCTAAACGCCGCTAACGCTATAATGAATCCCGTATCGTACAGATATTATCATTGTGCAAATAGCTACCACCGCAAAAAGAAAACACAAGAAACAATAACAACAAACAAAGGCAGCAGCACCAAAAATGAAAAACGAACAGCACAATTTAAAAAAAAATAACAACAAACTATTGATAGCTATTTAATACCACGTGACTTTTTGCACTTAATTGAAAATTCAAACTACAATAATACTGTACCATATCAAAAAGTGATTAATCTGCCTTCAATGAGCCTTTTAAACAGGAAACAAAGTATCGAATTTCTCGTATAATTTACACCGAAGGCTTATTTAGCTATGATATAATTAATTTGTTTAAGATGTCCTTCAGCTAGCTGAGCCATAGGGTTGGACGTGTTTATTATGCTATTGGCATGATCCGTAAAACCAGAGAAGGTTTTAGACGGAGTTATTGAGCGGTCAAATGTCACGTTGTTCCTATAGTTATCTTGATTGAAGTGTTGACTGGTTTAATTGCTAAATGTATGTAACAATAACTAAAATGACATTTTATAATTTGTGTTTTTTTGGCTGGCGTTTCCGGTAGGCCTATACATTAATGTTTTTATCTTCCATTTTCAGTACAATCTTATCTGCGAATTGAGTGACTTTTGTACCAGTCTGCTGATTGCAAATATTCTGAATCGGTCCTATTTGTATCACTATTTCGTTTTAATTTATATGGCTGCCAATCGAATGTCACTGAATCTTCTTGACGGTGCAATACTAGTTGGCAGATTTGAACTGTCATTTGCGTGAATGAATAATAAAATTGACTAAAAACCGAAAGTTAACTCGTATTACAATAAATTTTGTTGCTGAAGTGAAAATATCTCCTTGGTTTATTTTCCCACTTCTTACGTTAACTTCCAGACTTGGATAACAAATACTTGATGTATTCCTAAATAGGAACAATACCTGAGCCTGTAGCAGTCAGACCCCCTTCTTAAGGGCTGTTTATCCTAACACTAGGACGCAAGAATAATTACTCTTAACCTCGTCAGCTTATATCAGTTTCCTGTTTAAGGGCATTTCGTGTGAACACTTCAACCATGTGGTCCTACACAGAACTGCCACCGTCTGCCACCAAACGCCCCAGTGGCCTGATATGGTTAGTGTCTTGTTGAAGTTTAAAAAACCAACAATCATCAAATCGATTTTGACAAACAGCAGAGTTAGCTCTATACCAAACAAGGTGGGAAAATAAAATAGCGTTTGATAGACTGCTAGCATGGGTTAAAACCCCGTCGGTTTTGTGAAGAAAAGTGTCTGTATTGACCTCATATCGCCTACTGTGAATACATTGCAATTCCCAACAACTAAATAACTATATATCCCGCATAAGGAGACCAAATGACTCAACGACACTGTACTCTAGAGCAAGTTTCAAATAATTGGTAGAACTTTGATGGTGAACATTATATAAAATTATGTATTTCATTTCCGTGTACATGGATATTAGTACAAAACTCGGGACTCAAAGCTGGCAATTTTGCCGCACATTATTTTCAACTATGACCCCAATCAATAATTACTAATAGCATTGCACTTCCATTGCATAAGTCCTCTCTGCTTTTAATTTTCAACTGAATCATTCAAAGAAAAACATTCTTTTCAGTAAATTGGAACCATTAAAGCATATCACCATTGTACCTTGTGGTTAACATGGTTTAAAACCAACATGTATAGCCTATATATAGCTATAGTCACTCCATAAACCAGTTACGTATACTCGTGTATAATTATGTATATATAGTAACATGATTTCACTGCGCTTTATCCTTGTGGCAACAATCCATACCATACCCTCTATGCTTATAGGTAAATCTAAGTTGTCCCTGGTATTTCAGGAAGTGGAAAGTAAACTTCGTTATCAGCCTATTGTTAAATGTTGTACACATAGCATAGTCTGCCCTTGTCTTCCATTAGGAAGAATGTGCTTGCTGCGACTCATCACGATCCTTTACAGCATCATGTAGAGAATTTGGTATAAAAATACAAAAAGCTACAAAATTATATAGGCTACTATTTACTATTTATCAAAAATCGACTATGGCATAGTCTACTACCCTCCATGCTTATAGGTAAATCTAAGTTGTCCGTGGCATTTCAGGAAGTGGAAAGTAAACTTCATTTCAGCCTATTGTTAAATGTTGTACACATAGCTTAGTCTGCCCTTGTTGTACACTTAGCATAGTCTGTCCTTGTCTTCCATAGGAAGAATGTGCTTGCTGCGACTCATCACGATCCTTTACAGCATCATGTAGAGAATTTGGTATAGAATACAAAAAGCTACAAAATTATAGGCTACTTAATTAACATTGTGCTTATTGAGTGGTGTCAATAGAAACCCAGATTCAACTTCCCATATTGTTTGAACATTATGTTGCCAGTCAAATTCTAAAGACTCCAGCGAAGTTTGAATTAGCTAAGTGTTGTAAAACAAGATAAAGTGTGTACCATGTTAAAGATCTGTATAAGCTTATAATAGCACAGATCGATCTATTCCAAGTGGCAAGTACTCAGTTTGAAGAAACTATTGGAGTGTTCATGTGATTTCATTGGCTATTATCCTGGTCGTGATGTTTGAAATACACTACGACCATCGCGTAATTTCCTCGGTATAACGTCAATCACAATTTGGAATATCTATTAAATTTTGTTCTTTTCCAATGATGCCTAAATATGTGAGAGACGATAAACTTGCACACCGACTATATACCATTTGCAATTATTTTCCATATGTAAAACAGGTCGTAGCAATCGTTGCAATATCTGTCGGTATTTTCGTTATCATAACTATTTCAAATTGCTTCATCATAATACCAGTGTTGGTTCAATTTGCAACTTGAGTGGCGTCGACCCAGTAATCATCGGTAATAAAGTTAATTTCCACTAAACTTTACTTATTATTGTAATACGATTTAGCTTTCAATTGTCATCCATGATGAGACGCGCAATGCGAAGCTCTTTTTATTAATAAGCAATCAATTTTCCTGTCAGAAGTAACTAAAATTTTGTCAATGTGAAAGGAAGAACGATAAGGTAAGTAATTATCAAAGAGGGTCGAATTACTTAATGATCATTTATATCTTGCAGTGCGTGGTAGGATAACACAATATTGATGAACACTTGAACTTGATAACCCATTCAAGGCAGCCATGAGTGCACGAGACAACCGCTTTCAAAAATCAAAAAGAATCTTCAATACTATCAAAATTATCCAATTTCATTGCATTATTAAGATTTTCATCAAACTTGTATTCGGGTAAATACTAATAATCCTAGTTTTGGTTCAGCGATTATGAGATAAACCTTATTGTTTTGGGAAAGAAGCGCACATTTTTGTGATTGGTGCACTGAATTCCGCAGATGCGTGTGTACTTGTTAAGAGGGCGACAAGTAAGCAGGTGTACGTCATAAGGGTGCATTGCCGCTGAGTTGATATCTACTCTGTAACTATAACATCTTTATAGTCTGCTAATTAGACTTGATACAGTTACCTACAAGTAGACATATCACGTGCTTCTGAAGTAGGTTTCAATTACCATCTTTGACAAAGAAGATCAACTTATGTAATTATACTGCAGTTGTAGACACTCTGTAGGTGTTATATTTGTATTTTCAATGTTATTGCACTTTTTTTTTTTTTTTTAAGTACAAGGACGCTTGCAAGTAAGTTGGTTGGTAAGTTATTTTGCAAACATGGTAAAGGGACAGCTACCAGATAACACCCCCCCCCCTTCAGAGGTTTAGGCTGACACTCTATAAGCCCAAATTAACCGCCAACGACTAGGGCTAATTGTGGACCATCCTTTGCACTCATCATCACTGTTAACAACTTGTGACAAACTAATTAGTTTTGTTTCTAGAATATTGATTTCCACTCATCATGTACATAATTATTTAGTCACATATTTGGTGGAAAGCGCATATTTCTTCTGTGATCTTTTAGCCAAAATCGATTATAGCCTAGTTTCCATATTTCTTGAGGGCGTACTCACATAATGACGTCATAATGACAAAGTATGGAGAGTGTTGATACTTATTTTGGTATGATTGGCTAGAAAAGACCAATGAGTAACTTTATATAATTATAGGAATAAAATGCAAACAAAAAACGATTCGACATCATTTGAAAAAGGTTAGAAAACGTTGCCAAAAAACGCTTAAATGTTGGGTTATATAAAGGGTATATAAAGAGTTTAAAACGTTTTAATAACATTCAAAAACATTTTATGATAACTCACTGCAAATATTGTAACATAATGTTATTTAAGTGTTGACAAAATATTTGGCAAAAATGTTTGCAAAAAATATTTTACAATAACATTTAATACGTTTTACAAATATTTTTGTTGTTTGTTTTTATACAAAACATTTTAAAACGTTTTCGTGACCTTTATATAACTTGACATTTAATGTTATTAAAACGTTTTTACCAAAACCAAAAGCCCAAAATATAACCTGTATAAAAACGTTTTAAAAACGTTTTGTGCTCAATACTGGGCTCCTGGTAGCGAGAATGTAAGACGATTACCTTTATTTTGTGTAGTGACTTGAAGTTGAAATAACAACGTATCAGATCGTATACGATAATCTAATCTGCTTCATTTCACTTAAGCTGCTCTGTTAATTGTAACTCATGTCCCTGGTGTCTTAATCTGTACTATGTAAGACGTAATACCCCTGTATATAATTGGATATTTATGTTACAGCACATGTTTTGGACACATGCATGAGAGAGGTTGCGATTTCCAAACGTACGTATCGTACCGCTATATCTATTCAAAATCACTCTCCTGTGACGGGATTTTGAATAGATATACGGGCGTACGATACTCCGGTACGATACGTACATTTGGAAATCGCAACCTCTCTAATGCATGGGTCCAATACCTGTGCTTTAACATAAATATCCAATTATATGGAGGGGTATTATGTCTTACATATAGTACAGATTAAGACACCAGGGACATGAGTTACAATTAACAGAACAGCTTAAGTGAAATGAAGCAGATTAGATTATCGTATACGATCTGATACGAATCGCAATTTTAAGACACCTAGTGCCTCTCAAACAGCAAATTCTGTTTTAGATCAATACTTGTGGTTTACAGATGGCCGCCATTGTACCTGGGATGTTTCATGTTGTCAGCAACAGGCCATGGCCCGGATGACGGCTGGGTCACTCTCACCGGTGTTAACACCTTGCACAACTTCTTTTATTTGACAATAAACAGTGCAATGAGAGCATTAAAGAGAAATTAGGAACAAAATCGACGCCGCGTGTTATTGTTATCGACGGGACAATAAGTATTTTTAACTGTTTGAGAACGCGAAGCAGCGGATGGGGTTTTCCTAAAATAATTCCCTTCCTCTTCAATCAGTCGCAATGACTTTTGTGACAATTATAGTATTTTTGGATAGTTTCTTTATCCAAGAAAAAATAATGAGGAAATCGTTTTTCACTCAAGTTATAAGCTATTCAATAAAACAGACTATGGGAGTTCTGTTAATTATTAATTATGCTCCCTATGGATAGCTTGCTAAATGCATGTACAATGTATTACTTATAGACTTGTCTGTTCAAAATCAAGCTTGGTCATTCTTTGGTTATTAAAAAGAGTTGGCGCCTTTGTAATGTATTAATGAGACTCAAATACTAATATTTTATTAAATTTGAATTGATCATGTGCACTTATATGAGCGCGAAGCATGGATCTACGATTAGCTTTTGGCGTAAAATGCGCGCGATGCCAATTGAATAACCTGAGGGGCTAAGGATGAGGGTTAAAATGGGTTTTTTTATGCGATACAAGTGCATGAATTTAAGAGCTGTATATTACTTATTATAATTAGGCTAGTCAAATAATGAAATGAGTCGCCACTAATTGCAACAGAAGTTCATTTGAAATGCACCCATCTCCCAAAAGGCTCAAAAAAGTCCCGGGAAATCCAAGTAGTGGAATTTGCATACACATCTAAAATGACCGCTTATGCATGGGGTGAAATCTCAAAGTCGGCCAAGTTTTCATAAAACTCATACCAATTTATTTTTTGGCAAAGGAACAATCTACGCCTAGTCCTGTCGTTATAAGAATTCAGAAAAAGTATAGTTTGATCTATCTCCGATGCACAGTTCTTGGGCTATGGGGAAAAAAGTCAAATGTTAAATTTTGTGTTCCACTAGGGGACAAAAATTGAAAAGTTTTTAGAAAAAAATGGTTTTAGATACCTCCGCAAAAAAATATTTTAAAGCAAGGAACGGGTTGCCACATATCAAATGGGTTGTTACAAGGGTAACGTGGTAAAACGGATCAAAGCCCATTGAGCCCTGTTGCTTTTGACCTATTTTGTGATGTTACTTATGTAACAAAACGTCCAAAGTAATGCAGCTATTTTAATTTTAATTTATTTTTGGCAAAGGAACAATCTACACCATATAACGTCCCGCCAGTGACATAACTTCCCGCCAGTCATCAGTTGTAGAACCATCACAACAACAGCAAGCTTCGAAAAAGTTAGTGGTTTGCACTGACGAAACTGTCTTTAAGAAAATTACCTTTTAAGTTTCTTCAATTGGTTTTGGCGAATCCAAAACTCTTTATTCTTAATTACCAAACATGATGAACCTGTTTCAAAATTTAAGACCAGTTTGAATGTAATCGGAATATTGACCGTTGACCTTTTTGCCTATACGAGAATATATATGTCTAGAACTGCGCATTGGAGATAGGTCAAAATATGAATCTGAATCCTCACATTTGTACGGGTTTTAACAAGATTTTACCAACTTTGAAAGTTCACCCCTTGCATATTAAAGCGGGCATTTCGATTTTATGCAAATTAGGCACTGTTCCACCACTTAGATTTTTCGGGACTTTTTATATGTTTTTTGTGAGCTTTTGGGAGATGGGTGCATTTCCCGGGGTGCATTTACAAATGATTCTGTTGATCTGTTTTCTTGTAATTATACTGAACTTTATCGTCCGTTTCTATAAAACACGTGTGAAGTGGTTTACAATAATTTCACTTATCAAGAGTACCATGACCATTTTTATGTTCACTGATCAATACAGAGCTAAGGATTTGGTCATATTGGTTCAGTAAAATTCAAGTTTCAGTAAATTAAATAAGACTAAGCTTCTCAAAACACGAAAATGATTTGTATAATATAAATGAACATGTATACCGTTACATAATTATTATTAACTAAATATTTCAATATTATATTATTTATGTCTCCATATTAAACAATGTCACAGGAATATCGAATCTTTCATAAATAGTTGACCCAACAGGTAAATATTTAATACAGGTAGTCTATTTTTACATCGTTAAACAATCCCATAGTTTTGAAAGTAACACGAAAGTTCAAATCGGGTTATAGCCTATCGGATGCATGTTACCCAGGTGTGATACAGATGGAGAACCGGTGTGTTCACCTACCGAGCAGTTTGTCAAATTTGTCACAATTTGCGGTTGTTATTGGCAAAATATTAATATGTTTTCAAAGACCGGCTATTAGCCTCTCTTTGTAAATACCATGCCGCTTTATAAGCAAACATAAGTCTTGTTATTACAACCAAAACTACATCCGTAGCTGGTTCTGTGATAATTGATGTCCAAATTAAAATTATGCCTCAATTTTAATAACTATGTATCTGAGCCTTGAGAAAATTGGCTACCTTTGACAGCAGAATGAAACAGCGCTTTTTACCAAAATGATTCTCGCCGGGTGATTCTCAAAGATGAAAACAATGCGTGAAAATTGTATCTGGAAGATAATTTGCAATTTAAAAATAACTTCGGTGTGATTCACAATTTAAAGTTTGCAATATTAGTCACTCAAGTACAAACAGATGGAGACATAAACAGTTGCACTCGAATAAATACAAGCCAGAATTTCCTTTTTTTAGATAGTGTAATTTCAATTTCTTATTTTACTTCGTGAGAATAGCTGCCATGGCAGTACTCCAAAGTGATTCAATTGATTTTGGAATAATCGCTATTGTTTACAAAACAATATAGTAAGTAAACCATTACCTATGGGCTGCCCTTTTAGATAAGATTCCTCTTACCTAAAGAAGAATAAAAGAACACCGCTATGCGTAATGATGCACCTGCGCATAAAAACAAATAAATAGGTATGGGCTATACCAGAGGATGATTTAAGGAAGCCCCATCATGTATTGCAAAAGTGTTATCACTAGAGTTTCAACTGCCACTTTGCTTTTCAAATCCCATTGCATACTGTGCAAAATATGTTGTTTTAAAATTGTGTGTGTGTCATTATTACTTGGTCGATTTCAGAACAAAAGTGATGTGTGTTTAAAGGATAATTCATAACATAAAATGTGAAATCGACCAGCATGTTCACAGCGTTTTTAATGTAAATATAACTGTACAAATTCAAATTTAACCATGCACTTCTATGCAGTATAGCAGAGCAGTGGTGTCAAGTTACTCACACTGTTCACCTACTGCACAGTTAAGCCAGTGGGGTGTTGGGTAGTACTTAAATCATCCTCTGGGGCTATACGCAAAAATCCCATCCAATCAATGATCAACAGATGAAAGTTTATAACACACTTAAAATCAGCTTTGAACATAACGCTCTACTCCACAGACAGAATAACCAGTAGTTTTACATTAGAATCCCGCACTCAACTAAATTAATATTAAGGGCGTTGGCTCTAAAAATGTTAGGCCTTGTTATGTAAATAAGACAATTTCACGCTTCATGACTTTAACGCTGGATCTCGGAGCTTGTTCGTAATATACTATTATCACACTTTCTAAGCTCCCCCGGATTTTGTATAATGTTAAAAAGCTGTTCCACGTATTATAAAATCCAAACACTGAATTTTAGAATGACACGTTAGTCCTTTGGTCTTGGGTTTGAATTCATTCTGTCATTTACATTTGTAACAGATAGTTAAATAAAGTTTGAGCTTGTTTTAAAAGTTGCAATCAATTGTGTTAAGGAAAATATTACAGTAATTTACCCGTTCACAGAAGAAGACAAAGGGCTATTTTGTTGCAACGCAAACATTGACTTACACCTATACCCTTTCAGTTTCAATGTACCAATTGTACTTAGTGAGAAATGTTTAACGTTACCATGGTTATTAGTTCACTGATAATTCCTTTGTAGATTTCCAATTTCATTTGAAGGAGGAATGCAATCGAAGAGCAACTTCGTACGTTGCCACGTCTTCCAACGTCAATATCGCTATACCCTCTGATATTCAACTATTAAAATGCGCCATTTTTGAGTTATGCAACCAAGCATGGGTTGTTTTATGTATTGAGTAATGCAAGTTAATCTCATAAACCTCTTGTCCTGCTTGAACATCTGATGATTGGATGGGAGTTTTATGCGGCATAAATTTTAATATAGCTTGTTTACAATTATTAGCTTGGCATATTTATTTATTTTTATGCGCAGGTGCATCATTACGCATAACCATGTTCTTTTATTCTTCTTTAGGTAAGAGGAATCATATCTAAAAGGGCAGCACATAGGTAATGGTTTACTTACTATATCGTTTTGCAAACTATAGCGATTATATTTATTCCAAAATAAAATAAATCGCTTTCATCAGGTCTTACCTTCCATTATGCTTGCTTGGCTTGTTCCATAACCCGAGAAAATCTGATATACCATCCTTTGTAAGTGAGAAACAGCATCTTGCAGAAACAGAAATCTATACATCAATTGGGGTGTTTATAGACCGACGATCGAAAAACGAGGATAGAAAAACGAGGATCACAAAACGAGGATCGCAAAACAAGACTGGTAAAATACATAGCCAAGAATCCTCGTTTTGTTGTCCTCGGTTTATAAACACCTATAGAATGTAATATAAACCGAGGATAGGAAAACAACAATCGGTTTAATATACCATTTCCCGACGTTGTATGTTACTATGATACCTAATTAGTTTGTTAAAGATATGGAATTCGTGTATGCAAATTTGGCTCTAGATGATCTAGGCCTATAAGTCACAGATATACAACACATCATTGATATTCTCGCTCTATTATCTTTCCCCATGCCCCTACTACGTCAAGGCGAGCACCCCTAGAAATGATATATTAAACTGAGTCTTAGTTTATAACCTCATATATAGGTGTTTATAAACCGAGGACAACAAAACGAGGATTCTTGGCTATGTATTTTGTTACAGCCTCGTTTCCGATCCTCGGTTTATAATCTCATATAATAGCTGTTAAACCGAGGACAACAAAACGAAGGTTATTAATTGGCTATGTATTTTACCATAGCCTCATATTCTGATCCTCGGTTTATAAACACCCGGTACAATTGAGATGCAGTCATTTAAGGTTAGCCGAGAGTTTTTCATGCGCTTGATTTCAGAGGGGCGTAAGTTCATAACAGAAACAGCCATGCAGAAAATGAACAAGCGTACTGGGACGTAGGCCTACTTACAATAGAATATTGATCCACGGTCAAGACATGAAACTTGGCTTAGCTCGTGCCCGGAGCTCGTGAGTCGGGGGCGGGCGGGGGGTTACATGAGGGGCGACATGCCGGGTCGGATGCCGGGGGAGGGGTACAAGCCATTTTCGGCAATTGTCATAAGGATTTTATAAATTTTAAAATTGATTGGGGCACTTCGTCAAGCTTTATACGCCCTGGAAAATGTGTTGATTTTGAATTTATAGCCTTGATATCTTTGATGAAATAAATCAATGCTGCTATTCCCCTGATTACAATGTAATAGGTTACAACAATAACATCAACAACAATATCAAAAAGCAATTATTTGCAAATCGAATTTGGGAAGAATATTCAAAAAGACAGACTTAGCAGGCCTACAAATTTCTGAATTATATAAAGTGAAAAACAATCAATCACGATTCACTGCAGTCAGCGAATCAATCAAATAAAACTAAAAAGAAAGGAGCAAGAAAGAATAAAGAAATAGTGAAAAAGAGAAAGAAAGAGAGAGAGAGAAAGAAAAAGAACGAAAAGAAAGTAAGAAAGAAAAAGAAAGGAAGAAAGAAAGAAAGAAAGAAATGAAAAAAAAATGAAAAAAGAAAAAGAGAAAGAAAAGAGGAAAGAAAGGAAGTAAAAATTAGAAAAGAGAGAAAAAAGGAAAGAAAATTCAGCCACATGGGGACTCGAACCCACAAAAATTGTTCATAACAGATTCCCAGTCCAACGCTCTATCCACTGGACCATACGTCAGCTTACGCAATTTCTTATTCTCGAAGCGGATATGTAACTATAATTTGATGTAATTACTTGTTACAATCGCGTCCGCACAATGGCTCTTAGAATAAACACGCATGTCGGCGCTGAAATTTTGAACGAACTGATGGAGGAAAAACCTCGTTTTTTGCAATACTAGCTTCAATTTGGAGTGAAAATCAAATGGGATAGCAATTGGCAGAATGTTGAGAAATAATGTAGGTATTCAGATGTCTAAATTAACGCCCCGTTTTCAAGATATCGATAATTTCACAAAACAGTTTTTTCTCAGACAAGATTCTCGAAAATGTTCCCCAAAAACGGGCTTTTTAAATTTGATCGGTACTGTATTTGGTTCTTCCCCATGGCAACATTATTTCTTTAATCGATTTGTAGTACAATACAAAAAAGGAGAAAACAATCACTCGGCGTGGTTTTATACGGAGCGAACATTTGAAAAAAACTGCATGGAACGTGTTTTTGATCTTGTGAACATGGTGCGTAAAAATGATTTAAACGAAGGATTTTCAAACGGATTCTAAATTTTTTATAAACACACAAAAATAATGTAAAGATACATCCATGCACCAACATTTGACTCACTGCGATATTTGATTGCTGAGAAAACGCGGTTTTAGAGAACAACTTTATACGTCTTTTATACGTTTTTTATACGTTTCTTCGTGTAACCTTAAGCAGGACAAAAGCTTTATAAGATTAACTTGACTTTACAACAAAACGACTCTGCTTGGTTGCATAACTCACAAATGGCGCTTTTACCTAAATATCATAGGGAATTGCGATATTGAACATGTTGAAGATAGAAGACGTGGTAATGTAGGAAGTTGCTTATCGATTGCATTCCTCCTCTAAATGAAATTGGGAATCTACAAAGGAATTATCACTTGACTAATACCATGGTAATGTTAGAGATTTCTCACTAAGTACAATTTGTACATTGAAACCCAAACGGTAGGTGTATGTCAAAGTTTGCGTTGCAACATGATTAGCGAAGTAGTCTGTTGTCTTTTTTCTGTGACCGGGTAAATTACTGTAATATTTTTCCATAACACAATAATATTGATTACAACTTTTGAAACAAGCCCAGATTTTACTTAATTTTACTGTTATAAATGTAAATGACCGAATGAATTCAACCCCAAGACTAAGGGGCTAGCTGGTGTACATGGTGTAGAACTTATCAATCATTTCAGGATAAAAGCTTTATATAAGGTTAGCAACTATTTTAAACTGTTGCGATTTGGTAGTTCACAGCATCTTGAGAATGGTAGTGAGCTTTGGCAAAAATTGCATTGATCATTTCATAGCTTGTGTTTAGAAGAATTCAAATATCACAGATATACTTTTGTAAGTCCTGTGGTACTTGAGTCACTATGTTGTAAACAACAACACTTAAAACGTACAGAACTCATTAACAACAACAAAATCAAGCAAGTTTTAAAAGTCTGATTTGTAGAATTAACTTTTGCAAAACATCAAAGTGTTAGTTTTCTATAATATATTGATTTAGATAATGGAAATCGATTTTTGTTTTGGCTGCTTCGACCAACAAAACCGAATCTACCCTTAACTTGACTTGAACAAAACAACTCTGCTTAGTTGCATGACTCCAAAATGGTGTGTTTTGCCTGAAGAATGACGATATTGAAGTTAAGATGTATACTGTGTGGCAAACTGGCAATGTAAGATGATTCTGTTTCTCACATTCACAAAGTGTACATCAAATTTCTCGGGCTATAGTGAATGGAACAAGTCAACCAAACATTGGTAGTTACAATAAGTAATCAGAAAACTGAAACTGAGAGTAAATGTTATGCAATACGACAAACTTAAGGGCGAATACAATGCATCTTGTTATTCATCCATCGGCTCAATTAATATTGTCATGATTGTATAGTTATTATTTTCTCAGTGAACTGCATTACATGATGTGACAAGGACTGTTGCAAGGTTTGCAATATTGCAAGTTTTTCGTATTGCATGATATTTCTGTTTTCTAATTCCCTAATGGTTGCCAAGTCCTATTTGCAATTTGTTAGTCTAAAAAGTGTAACATCCCAAAGGTTTGTATCTTGTTAGTGTGTTCATTGTTTCTATATTTTGTAAGAACAGTCAATAAAATGTTCATATTAGATTTGATAATCAAAACGGTACAGTAGGATCAAAGTCAAGATTACCAGTTTGGTATTGTAGTGTTGTAGATGCATCGAGTTCACTATTTAACTCAAAGGTGTGCAGAATGTGTTATTCTACTTAAGGTAGCGCTATCGGATATAGATTTTTTCTAATTTAAATATGTGAAAGTCCGTGCCCTCTTGATTACAAAACTGAAAATTTCATTTTAATCGGACATTCGGTTCTCGAGATACATGTATGGCCTGTCAAAATGGCGCGAAACCAACAAATTGGTAACAACTTTCTTTTTATTTTCGGCATGCAGTGTTGCCATGTAATTTTCTAATTATATATGCATGAATTTTGCAAAGTAAAGTTTTCAGATACAATTAGTAGAGGTATGGCACTGAAACTTGGTACATGGGTAGTACACATGAAATGCAACAACCCTACGGTCGCGTTTGGCAAATTTCCATTTGAAAAAGTTGCCAAACGCAACCGTAATTTTGTAGCACCTTGTGTGTACTGCCCATGTACCAAGCCTCAGTACCAAAGCTCTTTTAATTGTATCTGAAAATTTTACTTTGCATAATTTATGCATATATAATTAGAAAATTACCTGGCAACTGGACTTGTCAAAAATATAGAAAATAAAAAGAAAGTTGTTGCCAATTTGTTGGTTTCGCGCCATTTTGATAGGCCATATCTGGAGAACCGAATGTCCGATTGAAACAAAATTTTCAGTTTTGTAATTTACAAGGTAAGAGCTTTAACATATTTAAATTGAAAGAGAATCTAAATTTTTGCATTAGCCGATAGGGCCACCAAAATATATATTTAAAGATGGACAGGCAAAATTAATAATGTTAATGCTTAAATAGTGGTTAGAGTTCAGGTTATGTTAACGTTAACAAGTTATAGTAGGTTTTGGATTTAACTTACGAGGCTCATGTTTAGGGAATGGTATAATTTGCACTGGCAAGGCGAGGGACTCAATTCCATTTCTGGAAGTTGAACGTTTTAAACTAAAGTACAGTTTGGGTGGCCACTGGTAGCTACTGGTGGCAAAATTAAGCTATCTGATCTGATAATGATCATTGGCATGATTGGAGCAGAACATTGGAGATGCTAGCAGGTGATAATAAATCGCTACTGTTGCTTCCGATGGGAGTCCGCCAATGGTATCTATGAACAGCATCTCAGTAGGTTCCCACAGTGGCATTCCAAACTAGGTCACGCAATATTAAGATGTTATAGAGAGGTATTTTAATATCGGTCACTTAAAGTACAATCTCTACAAGACATGTGAAAAAAATATACATACTTTTAGACAGAAAAGAGACAGTAAAATTAGAATAAAAATATACAACTGATGTCTCAATGTTATGCTAAATTGAAAAGTCGTAATTCCAGTTATTTCCAATCAACATGATTGACATGATCAATGGTAAAACTGCAACCCGTATTCATGGATACCATTTTGGGCTTTTTATTATGAAAACAGATGAAATGTGAGGTTATTAATTAAAAATTCATTTACAAGTAACGGTTCAAAATTACTAGTATTTATTGAACAAAGTTAAGATCAGATCCGTGATGTAGCATGTGTTACATGGTGTAAAGAGACACGTTACTTAATGTGATTTATAATGCAAGCATTTGATATTTGTCGTCAGTTCACTCCATTTATAATCGGTATCTATTTACTGGTACTCTTCCCAGCTACTACTAGAACAAGTAAGTAAAACAATATTTAGACAATTTTTTTGAAGACGTGCAGTAAAAGGAAGAAAATCATATTGTAAATGGCCGGATATCTCATCTAGTGAGGGGTTGGAATTTGTGTATGTGATGAAGGTTTGTATACCTGCCTATCTTCATGGGATGATGTTGGTTCAAGATCATGACCTTATAAATAATGACAGTTGATGGTTGTCATTGTTGTTTAACTGAACGGATTGAAACCCTAATTGTGTCAGCAGTTTGGCTCTAAACGGTTTTTGTTTCTCGTTATGATGTCTTGTGATCTCCAGTGATGACAGTCGGGGGTCGTGATGTCGACCCACTTAGGAAAGCGAAACGTCTTGTATTCGTCCCGCGTTGAGGTGACGAAAGAGCGCCGACAATTTTTCTGTGATGATGGAATCACGCAGATGTTTTCCACCCGAAAAACTTGCATTCATATAAATCGTGAGTAGTAGTAAAACCAATTAACACTTCATCGAACAAAGATTTCATGAAATCAACTCGGAGCAAGGATGAAAGACGATTGCTTTGTTTTTTTTAATGTCATCAGTTTTCAATGTAGTTTTAGTTTACCGAAGTATATCCATATTTTTGTGATACCGCGGATACCGTGACCGTTTTTTTACCGAGAATATTACTCCTAATGTAAAGGTTAATTAATGTCGCATAACAAATGAAACGATCTCTGTTCATCCCGGAGATATTTGACATTATGTTATAATACAAGTGATAACATCAATTAACTCACGGATTTGATAATGCGGTCACAGTATGCCAGGCTAGAGAGCAGCTACTTCTGTGACCTTGATCAGGCATCAGTACTTCACCATATCAATCATAAATACCACCATTTATGATTCAAATGGCCCGTTTTAAAATAGTGGTCCTGTGACAGAACCCTGCGGGACACGTCGTCGAAGAAAACAAGATAGGCCCTATTTGTCGAAAAAAAAACGTGGCCGTTTTTTGCAAATGCTAAATACGTATTGAATAGATGATTTTGGAGAATGCGCGTAATGGTTAGGGTAATTGCCTTTAATGCATGAGATCCCGGGTTCAATTTCCCGCGGTGGAGATTTTCTGGAATATTGATTTGGGGAAAAATGTCCAAAATTAATTAGCAACATCTGTGGATTGAATTCAGACTTTCGCTTTCCCCGTGGTTCATTTAGAATTGCTTAAATGAATCATAAAAGTACTCCGTCCTTCGGAGGGGACATTAAGCCTTCGGTCCCGTGTACATTCCCAACCCGTCCTGCTGTTCAAATGAACCTCCATGGATATAAGCTTCAAAAGAGGCTTTCTTGGGTTATCCATGGTTGTCAAAAACCTGAACATATCAAAACAAAATGATTTACATGTGAACAGATATGCTTTTGGTATGATAACAAAACACATCAGGCAGCAGCCTGGAATTCTGCTCTACCAAAGAAATTCAAACGACGAGTCTTGAGTGCAACAGCGGCATATCAATTATTGGTAAGTGCTCTTTTATCAAAGTTATAGTTCATTGAATTTACAACCGTATGACAAAACAAGTTTTTGCACAAGATTGGCAATTTAAAGAGAATTGGCCATTGCTCATTCTAATGACGTTAGTATATGGACAATATAACGGTGATTTTTCATTCAATGACATAAATTTTGAAATATATTGTAACACTTGAGGTTTTGACTTTTAAAACCTAAATTTTAGTCAAAAAATGTGTTTGGATAGGTAGTTTTTAACAGATTTACCACATTCGCCTTGCTATAACATTGAATTGCGTTATCTGTTGACCTAGTGACGAAAAGTGTTTTTAGGGGGAAGTGTTACCTTTCGGATCGTTTGATATAAACAAAATTCTGATTGGATGAAGGGAACACTTGAGGTTTCTACAAAAACCAACCAAAGAGGCCCATTTTCAGCTAGAAGCTCGACAGCTCTTCGATGCTATGTACTCAACAGTGTAGTGTAATCAAAGACTGTAGTGGAGACAATCACTGCTTACTTGAGAGCTCGTGGACGAAACGGTGTGTTCAGGTGTATGGAGGTGGCAACTGTGCGCAAGATGGTTTATAAGAGAATCATTTTTGTATAGAAACCTTTCCATATGAGTCTGTGGTAACAATATGGTGTAAAGCCTGGACCATGACTCACACTCACAAACTGTCTAAAGAGCTGGATAGCTGTTAATGTTACACTCGAAAGTAGCTTAGGGCATTGTACAATGTGTACAACTTCCACTGAAATCAGCACATAAGTAGCAAAAAGATCGTCCAGAGACCTCCCAAGATTCTCAGAGAAGATCAGAGAAAGAATGACATGCTTCACTGGAAACTGCTTCAGTAATTTGAGTCTCCAATCTGATTAATTGGACAATCTAGCCGTGGAGCAAGACACCCTGGTTGAACGTCCCTTACATACTAGTATGTATTATGTGCCGCCCAAGCAGAACACTAGACTGGAAGCATCTGACCTGGGAACTATGATACAGGACACTAGGATATGAAGAGCTGTCGTGGTTCGGGAAAACCCACGAAATAGTACTTTGAATAGGAAATTTTTATATTTGAACTTTTATCCCTTGATGCTATAAATAATACTAGGTACTGTAATTAATAAGCGGACATGCGCACCAAATTAACTCCTATTTTTTCATTTGATATTCACATTTTACAACATAATCATTGCCTGATTTTGGTAATTATAATTTTGTAATTGTTGCATATGTTAAATAAGAATATTTACATTAGATATGTATCAGAGTAATAATGTTGATATTATGGATACAGGTGTTTGTCCTTACATAGGACACCTAGACCCACACTTCATAGCCCCGCCTTCCCCCACACGGCAATTCCCTGGGGTGGCACTTAACACAAATGACCATACGGGTATGTTCCCCCGGAAAGACCCCCTTTTTTGGATTTCGCAGCTCCGAAAGTCCCCTATAATTGACCAAAATAGAGCACTGAAAGACCCTTGATTTTGATCATTTTAGCTCTAAAAGACCTCAAAATTGCTCATTCCTCTGGTTATTTAGGCGATTTTAAACCAAAAAAACCCAAGAAAGACCCTTGATTGCAGCTACAACAGTCCCAATTTTACTTGTTCGCAGCTTCAAAAGACCTCCTTTTACCGGTACACCGTTAGCTCCCAAAGACCCACCACCTCAAAATTCCGGGGGGGGGGACATACCCACGAAATTTTTTGATTGAACAAGACTAGAAGCATCTGACCTGGGAACTGCGATGCAGGACTGAAGGATATGCAGAAGTGTCGTGGTTCGGGAAAACCATCCGAAGTAACCGAATCTTGGTACTTTGGGTAGGAAATTCTTTTATTTGAACTATTATCCCTTAATGCTATAAATAATACTGTAATTAGTAAGTGGACAAACGCATCAAATTAACTCCTATTAGTTCACTTGAGATTCACATTTTACTGATCGTATTAATTATATCCTTGCCTGATTTTGCTTATTAATATTTTGTAATTGTTGAAAATAGCGAAGGCAACGTATGTTAAACAAGAATATTTACATTAGAAATGTATCAGAGTAACAATGTTGATATAATAGATACAGGTGTTTGTCCTTACATAGGACACCTAGACCCACACTCCGTAGCCCCCTCCTTCCCCACACGGCAATTCACCTGGGATTTTGTTGTTTGTTTATTTATTGCACAAAATATAATTTTTAAAAATGCCCATAGGGGAAATAATTACCTCAAGGATCTCTAAAAATCACTTAGTTGTTTAAGTATGGTATACTGTTACTTATTGGTCAATTTGAGCCCCAGGGGACAGACTCTGTATTTAGGGAACGAATTGGACGTTTGCATTGGATAGAGCAGACAGGGCGGGGGTTGGTGTGCCTTAATGCCTGTTACCTCGTTAGCTTGTTAACCCCGTGTCTCGGCGCTAAAAGAGCGCCGGAAGAAATCAAAATGTGTTCAGTGTGTTACCTTGACTATTATTACATAGGTTGGCTAGAAAATCGGAAAGCTCTGGGCGGCAAACGGGTGTCATTATATACACAGTTGCTTAAACAGACCTCCGGCTAAATGGTGTGGTTGCGGGCAGGTTGGTTGGATCCTCGTCCAATCGTAGCGTACCTAGTTTTTCTTAATGATACCTAAAATAGTCTCACTTCCTCGGGTAAAGTTGAACCGTGTGTTTGCCACATAACGTAATGTCAACTGGTCCAAAGGATATGAGTTATGAGGTTTTTATACTCAGATTTTTGAGGGACGCACGTAGACCAAACTGCAATTTGTTGCGATATACAAGATCCACTTTGTAAATTTAAATGCTGATTGATTGTTGCTGAAGTGAGAGAGAGAGAGAGAAAGGTATTCTCGGGAGAGGTATGTATTCTAAAAATAATAAATAAATAAATAAATAAATAAATAAATAAATAAATAAATAAATAAATAAATAAATAAATAAATAAATAAATAAATAAATAAATAAATAAATAAATAAATAAATAAATAAATAAATAAATAACATTAAAATGATTTCAGATTATATTTCAATAAAACGATTGACGTAAAATAATCAAAACGTATTTAACAAGTGGTAAGCCGCAGGTTATTTCAGGACAATCAAAAACAACTCAGTACATGACCATGATGACTCGAACACTACATGTAGAAACGTAGTCAGAAAGATAATTAATACTGACAAAATGAAAAGCAAGGGTCCTAAGATAGATATATTTTGCTCTTCCGATATCACACCATTGATCATTTGAAGGTAATAACATGGATTCTATTATTTAACTTGATAGCTCTTTAACCAATTAATAACATTAAACATTAAACTGCTAAATAAATATGTTCTGTTATTTTGTGACGATGCTTCATTGACTCTTCTTTTTTTTACCTATAATTTCATAAACAATAGAATGATCACTAATACCAGATTATGAAATATTATTCGGACATGAAGTATTAATGTGATCAACTTTGTACGACTATTTTCAGTAACCCTGGTTGCCGAGTCTGTGATGACTTGATCTAAATACTGCCACTTATTTCTTTCATCTTTATAATATAACATGAAGGATCAGAAGTAAGAAGATTTTATTTGCGACTTACATAGATCAAGTAGATTGCAACGCCTTCACCGGACCTTATACGATCATTTCTAATAATATCACAATTTCATTATCAGCAATGTAATCATCGAAACGGGTTTAATTTAGAGCAATACTATCAACTGGGTTACTTTGCATAAAAGATTGAAACTCATTTAGTTTTAGACATGGTAGAGTATGCTAGAAGTTAATGCATGTACCGGCTTTGTTTGCCAAAACATTGATACAGGTATTACTTGTTTGGTTACTTGCGGCACAACCTTCGTGGCCGACATCTCAGTAAGAACCTCAAACACTTTCACAATACCCCACATGGGGGTGCGGGGGTTTTCAACGCACCCCAAATACAAAATTATAGAAAAGTCCCAAAATTTCAGAATTTTCGAGCGTAGCGAGCAAAAAAATCAGTTTCAAATTTCAACCTTTCAAAAAAGGTCCAAATTTTGGGAAGAAAGTCCCCATTTTTCAAAATCACCCCCCCCCCCCAATGAATCCTGCGTACGGGCCTGGACACAAGGGGCTGCATTCTGATCAAAATTCCACATGGTCATGGTCCAGGCTTTACACCATCCTCACCTGGATAGGAAGGCTGTTCCACAACCAAGGAGCATGCAGCCACTGAAAGGGCTCTGTCCACAGCACATTTTCGTGTCCTAATAACCTCAAAGGTCTTGATCCGATCGGGTGGTAACTGAGCCACTGAGGTGCGGCCTTTTCACCACTGGAAAAGATACTGAAAACAGAGTCCATTCAGCGACTTGTAAAACACAGCGCAGAGTTTTGAATTTTTAGTACAGGACGTTATTGGGTAATGTTTGAGTTAGCATCTAACTTTCCTACATTGTGGATCGGAACCAATATTTGGGATTTTTAGATTATTATTCGTTCAATCTTGTCGACTACATATTGGTAAAGGAATTTTAGGGAAGGGTGGTTTTAAAGAGCAAAGTTAATCTCCAAAATGGAAAGATATTGTGAAAATCAAATAACACATATTAATAACATACTGCCATCGAGCTTCAGTCCAGCGTAACTATGTCATGATTTCGTTATCGACATGTTCGAAGCGGTGACACGTCACATGGAGGACAAACGTATATATACGCAAAAAACACACACAAAAAACACACTACACCTTCAATGCATGGGAAGCAGGGGCAAAGGACCTGACTGGGGAGCTCATACCCCATTGTTATGCCCCATTGTTATGCCACTTCCAAGTTTTGTCTCCATAATGACACACACCATCTGCGAAAAATCATCATGAGATGAACTCACTGTGCTGCAACTGATCATGTGAATGTAGCGAATGCCAAACCTCGTTACACAATACATAATTCAATCGCCAGCGTTGAGCGATTGTGCCTTAGTGAGCTGTATCATCTTTTATTCGCACTAGCAACTAGAGTTGTTGTGGCTCAAGAGCTACACATATCAGGCGGTGACTTCCGAATTTGACGACATCTGCATGACCTTTGATCTCAACTATTATAAACAATTTATTACTCTCAATTAGGTTGTTGTTGATACGATGACCACTGGCTCTTTTTAATACTTTTTTGACGTTTGACCCGATCAATGTATTAACTTGAATCAAATCAGCAATTTTTCAAACCAAGTTAGTATAGTGTTGTTTAGTTCTTATATTAAGCTTAGGTCAGCTGTTCTTCTCACTAAGTTTGGTGATCCAAGTCTCCTCACTAAAATGATCATATGAATCATTCTACAACTGGTCTTAAAATGATAACATGAATCCTTTTAGTGCAGTGATAGATATTTTTGACACTATAGAATATAAAAACGAGTAATTTTATAAGTCAAGCTCAAAAGCAATAATAATAATAATAATAATAATAATAATAATAATAATACAATGTTTCTATAGTGCAATTAGCATCGCAGATTACAATTACAAAATTGATGAAACTGGATATTAAAAAACTACACCTTAAAAAGTAATATAAAACAGCCAAATTACAAATGCACTTAATTTAATATACTGGTATCAATCTTGGTCAATTTAGAGGTTTTGGTAGTAAATATGGTATCAAATTTAGAGCTACCAAGATGTTGCTCATGACTGTGTCGATCAAATTGTCATAAAATAAAGCAGGTTTAGATTTATAACGGGTAGTACATAAGTGTGGACTTTAGCTATGAGTATAGCATTTTGAAGACTAGCATAGGAGAAGACTCGTCAGCTCAACAGTATATAAGTTGGCTATAAGTCATACTCTAATGATCCATGTATGTATGTGGTCAGATAGTCGCTCATAGCTGGCGAATGGACTAGATAGACCTATATAATTTGAGCGTCGCTCACTTATCACGTACGCTCGTAAATAAAGGCACTTACCTAGAAGATATACCGAACAAGATGAGACATTAATTGATAGTTTAACGGTAGAATATCTCAATCTAAAATCCATGGACGGACTGGTATTTGATTTCCCTTGTGAACCCTAAACACAGATATTTCACTTCACCTAAATAACCAGGGTTTGAATTTCTTTCCGGAAAATTTCCCTGTGAGAGAAAAGAGGATAGGTGGAGTTGAGAGTCCCGGATGTAGTCCGACACGTTAAACATAATTTGTATAAGATATCTGTGAAGGCATATTTATGCGAACCATCCCTACGGATTACTTGTTGATAATATTCAACACGTTGAGATAATTGACAAAGCATGTTTAAAGCCTGTTGTTTAGTGTTATTGATATCACAGAGAAGTTGAGTTGGGAATTCATAACCTAAATGTGTGAAATTTACAAGAAATTTAAAACCCTAATGAAGGTACTGCCACCCACGACATGTGTGAGACGAAAATTACCACTTAGTGTCAACCAGGTGAGCGATTGAATGAGTCCAAACGTTAAAGTAACTTAAAAGCTTAAAGACAACATTTTTTTCTCAAATCTGAGCAAGTTGAAATTTTTACCCCTGTACAACCAAAATTGTGATATTTTACCTAAAAAACGATAGGTTGTAGATAGCACAAACTATACATTTTTTTTAAAATCCGTGTGATTAGACGAGTAATTTGGTATATCTGTCGACAAGATCGAAGCATTTTTAATTTTTTTACCCCTATATGACTTTTCGTGACCTCTAGCGGTCACCGGAGATCAAATCCAAAATGGCTCCACATCTTAAAATCAACACTGGACCTTGTACTTCATGCGTGGAAATTATCATGCTTCTACTAAAAAGTGTACAATGCTCTAGCTTAGCAGCTGTACTATTAGTACCATTTCACGATTTATTGTTAGAGTTTTATTTGCCCCATAAGCTTACCGATTTTACGCGGTTTTACATATATGCCCTCACAATATAGATAGATTTATTATTATCTTTTCAACTCATTACATGATACAATATACATGATATAACTCATTTTCCAAATGACTTTTCTTCGAATCTATGTTGGATGATATACACCCCAGATATGTATGTACACATACTCCCCCCTTCTAAAATTACAAAACATTTCTTTGCATAACGTGACATACTCGGTTGATTTAAAAAAATTTAAAAACCTGTGAATAAAGGAATCGTTTTCCTACCCTCCCACACCCTCCTAAAGTTCTTTCTTCTGAAAATCTTTTTATTTTGGCCAAATATAATCACATTTTCTAAAATTGATGCTTTCAAAAAAAGTTTCAACATATAATGTACAAAAACATTCTCGATATCAATGTTGTGATTGATTAAATGGTGTTTTTGTTTTCTTTAATTTTATGTATACGATAACCCAGTCACCCATTCAATTATCTTGCAGTATAAAATTAGGGATGACCATCAAAATTTCACGTTGCCCATATTGCTACAAGATTGTTTTCTGGAAAGAACGCATCAGCAGAAGTATTTTGGTGGTTAAATGGTCAAAATTGGTCAAACACTTTTCGAATTATGACTTTTCAAAGTTTCCCATTCTGACCGGTTATTGGAACGAAATAAAATGACAAAGTCCAAAAATAGCAATGGGAACAAAATTGGTATAAGCATATATTTACCTTTTTATACTTCTTTATTTTAATATATATGCAAACATTAAAAACAAGCATATTGTGAAAGTATCAAAGGGGTTTCTTATGAAATGGCACTTTACTAGTCAATAGCATAAATTATTTCTTCAAACCGAGGCACTGAAATCATGCTTTTAGAAAACATTTGCCAAAAATCATCCAAAATAGCCGAAATGGCACAAAATTAAAAGTCCAGGTGAACTATTTTTCCACAACAATATAGGCCTACACTACACATAAAATAAATACTACTACAAGGGATTTTCAACATAGGAATCCAAACAATCAAGTACCAACATGCACAGCTTTGTGCTGATATCACTTTTTGGGTTTTTAACAAAATGTTTAACCTCTAGATGTTTAATCTCTTTGATAGCTGATAATGCCCAGCCATTCAGCAAGTGACTGACCTTGATAGGCTTGAATGAACACTGTCATCTGCTACAAAACCATCACACTCTAGGACCTGGTCACTCCATAATGCTACAGGGAGCACAGTACTTTAACAATGGAGTGAAAGACTCATTATTGATTAGGCGCGTATTTTAAAAGTAAAGCTCCTGTGCGTGTATAGCAGCAAGTCAGTGTTGATGGTATAAATATAAGAAAAAGTTTAGGGTTGAGATCAGGTGAAAAATACATCAAATGAGCACGAAACTTTACATTTATGTTCAGAAAGGTGTCTATTTAACATGACTCGAAAGGTGTATGGAAATTCCAAAGGGAAGCTGGTGATTTAATTTTTAACTCAAGATCTACTTGTCCATTTTTTTAACCTTTTTACAGAGGGTATGATAAAGATAATTACGGCAACTCTGCCAAATTACAGCTCAGTAGGTCAAGGTTTTCATCTGATCTTATTGATCTGAATATTTTGTGCCATTCTGAGCAGTGCTGTACGTACTTGGCCACTGGCAATTAAGCGCACTGTGGCGATGGACCAATTTTGACTCACACTTACAGAAAAACCAAATAAGTTACAAAACATAATTGGCATTAACATCCCCAATTCTTACAGAAAAAATATGAAAAATAAAAGAATGAGCTCAATTTAGAAATGTCTGTGCAAGCAGTGCACAGCTGAGCTCCCTGCATGTCTATCATGTCTATGGGAGTGTTCTATTTAAATAAATCAAGTTGATGGTTCATTGGTCATCCCTAAAAATAATGATTCATTGACATGTACGGAGTTTTTAGAAGGGTTTACGTTTATCGAGCCAGTGTTTCAAAAATGGTAAAATCATTTTAGGAGTTACAAAACATTTCTTTGCATGACTTGACATTCATTTTGTTGATTTAAAAAATCTAAAAACCTGTGAATAGAGGAATCTTTGTGCTACCCTACCAAAGTTATCCCTTCTCACAATCCTTTTGTTAAAAAATAATCACATATTTTTAAAACTATGCACTTCTCAACATCATATACATGTAATGTACAAAACATTTTCGATATCAATAGCTATCAATGTTATGATTGATTTCATTGTTTTGCACTACATGATGGTTGCATGGGTGACTAAGGGGTCAGAGACAGAAAGGTGAAGGAAAGCACCAGGGGGGCCCCCAAATTCCCCCTTCCCCTCAATGTACATACGCGCATGGTATTGATTTATTCCATCGAACAAGGATTGACATCGCACTTCTCACAGCTCGTAGTTTCTTGGTATAGTGGTTTGTTCGCATTTCACACTCGAGAGGTCCCGGGCTCGATTCCCAGCAGCACTTCAATCTGATATAACACCAGAGGTTTACTTCTTTAAATATGGGGACAATTAATATTCTATTCACGCGGAGTCTGTTACAAAAATCTCCCCCATGGAATCAAACGAATGAGGTATACCAATAGTGAGCCCGCGGGAGTGAGCCCTTAAGGTAATTTCAGTGTTGGATGCCCACTATACCATGATGCTCAAAATAGGCGAGTACACCCAAACTCACATTTGAACAATGTGAACTTTCAAACAAGTGTTCTCCTTTTTGAAAACATTAAATCAAATACTGCAGGCATCAATTACTTGACACAAATTTAATGTTACAACAAGACAAATCTGACCTGATATGGAAAGGTTGACATTTAATTTATTTGCCCCTTTTTTCAACATGTAGATAGCGGCGGTACATAAACTTACATATCACTTATGATCTTGTGGCACATTGTATTGTCATGTTTGTATTGAATTATGTTGAGAGCCTATATTTCAAAACCTTACATGTTGGGCTAGAGGTCGTTAATTCAGCCGATAATGCGGTTTTAATATATTGCCAGCAGTTACAAATTAAGTAGTTTCAAGTTTTAAATCACCATCCAACTCGACCGACTTTTCCTTCCACCACATCACACCAGACTGATGAGAAGAAACAAACAGGTCAAAGAAAGGGGAGATAGAAAAGTGAGAAGATGACGATGACAAAAGGCAATGGCGATGATAAAAATAACAACGATGATGAAGATGAAGATGAAGATGATGATGATGATGATGAAGATAATGATGATAATGATGATGATGATGATGAAGATGAAGACGAAGATGATGATGATGATGATGAAGATGATGATGTTGATGATGATGACGATAATGATGAAGATAATGATAAAATTGATGTAGATGAAGATGATGATGAAGATGAAGATGATGATGATGATGATGATGATGATGATGATGAAGACGAAGAAGATGATGATGATGATGAAGATGATGCTGATGATGTTGATGATGATGACGATAATGATGAAGATAATGATAAAATTGATGTAGATGAAGATGATGATGAAGATGAAGATGATGATGATGATGATGATGATGATGATGATGATGATGATGATGATGATGATGATGATGATGATGATGAAGATGATGATGATGATGATGGATGCTGATGATGATGGTGATGATCATTGATGATGATTATGATGAACAAAGACCTGAAAACCATTATTTTGGAAAGTAGGTCATGTGTGTTTAACTTATTCTATTACAAATTTGGATCTGTTTTCATACATTTTAAATACCTCTCTGGAATTAAACTGACAACACTTAATCATTTTATTAATATGATTCATTATCTCACCAAGATTTTCCCAGTCCTTCACGTATGCAGGTCAAGTGTACGATACATGCTTGCATATTGTGACACTAAAATAAGACAACAGAGGTTCGCTATGACAGTTCCAGGTCGGTTAAATGACCCATCATTTTCAGAAACCAATGTCAATTTACTCGATATATCCATTTTTGTTAAACATCTTCAAAGAAAATAATTAGTCATAACAGTGAAAAACTTACTTTCCAAATTCTAAACCATTGCAGTTATTTCTTTTTATTACTTGATTTCAATAACATGTGTTTTGTTTATATTTGAATTTTTTGGAGGGAACAATACTTCTTTGACATTTGAAAACATATTAGCACGCAAATGGTTTACAAACTATAGATGTGACAGTACTTTGGTGATCATGGTAATGTTTCTTGAGATGAGGGCGTTTCCGAGGGAATAAGTTTCCAGAAGAAATAGGGCTTTGATGAATAGGTCAACACCACTATCGTGACTAACATTGTTTTACTCATATGTAAAAGTTATGATTATAGTAACACCACAAATGTCTTTGATTCCCGGGTGGGGAGCTCATTGTAAAATGTTTCAGTTTTATCAAAGCATGTACTTTACTTCTAGTACCCAGCTCTTTATCCATTACTTAATATTTGTCCTATGCATTTTTTTACGAACTATAGTGCATATTTGAGTCTACCGACTGTACTCCGAAGTTACGAATTATAAACATGCCCGCTAAACAATAGAATCTAGATAACAGTGCGCGCTAAACAATAGATTTTAGACAATACAAGGCAGGGTTAGGCATACGCTCAAATACTAGAATTAGCCTACTCCTTTCACAAGTTGCAATTGATTCATTGTGATGCACAAATCAAAAAAGTAGACATATACTTTCTGAAGTGTTAAAGTCCTGCTTGTTCTAGTTGTGCTAATAATTGGAGCGAATTATTTCATTTAGTGTTAATCCAAATAAATCCACAATCCAATCAGATTACTCAAGCTCAGAAAGTTCAAAATATGTGTTAGTCAGGAGGTGTGATTTAGCTTCAATTTCATTGGTTGTTGGGTATCGTCTATGCGGGCAATAGGCGACAGTGGCCGCGTCTTCGCGGAACACGCTTGCCGAGGCGCACATATGAATCGAGCAACAAGCTAATACGCAGTTTATTTCATACACGAGAAAACAATCCAACAATGTAAACAATGTAACTTACTCTTTTTTACTGTATAACAAATATAGTATTGGAAAATATATACGAGCAACCATTAATGCACCTATAGCCCCTCTTCAGCATGTTCAGGGAAAATGAACCAATATTTTGTGATTTTCGTGGAAGTACTTAGACTATGCCATAGTCGATTTTTGATAAAATAAAAATATGTTATTAATCATAATGAACGCATTCAGTTGAACTCGAAATTATACTGATATTTATTACATCAAAATACTAGTATAAAATGGTTATGAAAAAGTTTACATAATTATATTTGTGACAGTAAAAGTAAAGTATACGTAGGCTTATATTATTGAATGCAACATATCATAATGGCATAACTATAATGGCACTTCAATACTGAACAATTCTAATTTTAGACTCTGCCCGTTTATTATCCGAGTTAAAAATCGACTATGGACTTTCACTTTTACCCCGGGACTTCGTTCTCTAAAACACACTGTCAATCATACTTGTTTATCAATCAAATCTAACCCGGGATCTAACCACAAGACTAAGCATGGTGCTAGATGCGTACGTTCATCCACCAACTTTCGCGCCAGCACAAAAGCGCCGCATAGATAATTGTGTACCATGTATAGTTAATGGTAATGGTACGTGTCGGGAGGATTTAAACCATGATAACGAGATCTGGACGACCAATCACAAGCCAGCTCCATTTAAAGATACATTACATCATGGCCAATTTTAGTAGGCCTGCGCCAGGAATCCGACAATCTCATCCATAGAAGCTCATCGACAGCCGTGTTAAGCATGTAAACCGCAATCCAAAGTCAGTAGTCCACTTGGGAAGCTAACAAACAGAGGGAGTACGGTGACTGAAAAGATCAGATGTGAAAATCTATCAATTGTGCACAAATAATTGAATCAGAGTTTTAAGCTTAAACGTAATAGCCAGAGTATGCACAATTGGCAAGTGGACTACGGAGAAGTCTAGGAAGTACTGGGAGTACGCGGAATGCATTCGCGTTTGCACACATATATCAGTACGCGACTTTGAAGAGACATTGTTGGTAATTTAATATTTTAATCATGCATAAGAAGTGCGAACCATTTATTATTATTCTAATAACCCAAAATATCGCGATATAAAGATTTACAGAACTACGGTATACAAATTTGAGCGAGCATTGATACCTACAACGCGCTATCTATGGACCAATCAAGCAAGTACAGGTTGTATCAAAATGATTGGTACCCACCAATTGTGATGTTTTTTTAAAAGCTTGCCTCTTCCAAATGCAACATTGCAGTTAGGACGCGGGACTACCGATTGTTAAGGCTCACTCAGTCATTTAATAAGGCAATACAAACGATCGAATTTGGTATTCAAATGAACAAAATTTTGAGTTACACCTTTTCAGTGTAAAATTTTTTTTTCTCGGCCAAATGAAAAGCAATAATTTTCATTTTTTCAGTAAATGTCAGGAAAAACTGTAATGCTTGATACTGTATTTTTTTTCAAATCTTAGTGTTAAACTTAGTGTAAGATTTTCGATTTTGATAGGCTTCAATTCTGCCCGCGAGCCTTTTTTTGGATCAATCTTTTAGCTTTTCAAAGTAATATAGTTCGCTAAAGAAGGTTTTTCCCAACTTTCTAACGCACATCACCGTGAGCGATATATCATAGTTTTGTCAAATTTCCGTTTTGATTCCATAATTTTTGACTACCAGCTGAAAAAATTTCAAATCCACGTGTGAAATCTTAGGCAAATACTAGCAATGTGGATCGATATCTCTGGGTGCCCGGCCTGGATACAGTGTTGCCAGAACTTCAATATAGCAAAGAAATTACCTCGTGTTTCAATTGTCATGAAGGTGACTGGGTATAGTGCCTTTTGTTTGTGTTTGTTTGAAATTGCTTAAACCCACCGAAAGTCATAATGAAGCAGCCAAAACAATACAAGGTTAAACATGGAAGTTTATAACAACCTATTACAGGGTGTCCCAAAAAAAAGAGGCCCCACATTGCGCCCTCTTTTTCTCCTATTTCTGAAAAGTTGATCAAAATATATTTTGGTATGTAAAGAAACCTTTAATCGTTAGCTTTAATAAACCAAAACAATTATTTCAATCGGCTCATAACTTTTGAAGATATGTCCTTTTAAAGAAATGTGTCCGTTTTTCACTCTGTCCACGGAGGAGGGTTGGCTACTTCAAAGATTGGAAAGTGCATATACCATGCATGAATATAAAACATTCCTCGATGATAACTTTATAAAATAACAACTTTATTTAAGGGAATAGGCTTTACCGGTGGGCTTATGGGTTATGGATTTTGTTAAGTGTCATTAATTTGGGCGAAATTGATGTGGGATGGGACTTCTTTTGCTATACTTGCAATTACTTATGTTTTTCTCGTTTCTTGCTTTCTTTTTATTGACAACATAAGTCATTTCTCTTTTTGTTATAAAAGGTAGCCCTGAAAAGGGCTGTTTAGTTTGTCTTTGGTTCTTTTGAAGTGAGTTTACTGTGCTGCTCTGCCCTCTACCTGGTTGCCTCCGTGACGAATACAGGTTTCAGCCCTAGTTCTCATTGCATTAATTGCGTTGCGTACCATCCTTGAGGCCTTGTGCGCCGGATACTGCCAAATGCAGCAGTAATATGGGGTTGCGAAGATGTTTGAAGCTAGCTGGTGATCCTCGCTTATAGTGAATGCTTTCCGAAGACTAATTCTATTATCTATCCATGTCATTAACCGTGTGTTTCGTTTAAATCTTTGATGTAGCCAAACCTCATCCGTGGACAGAGTGAAAAACGGGTACATTTCTTAATAAAAATTCCCTTTAAAAGGGAAGGCCAGCCTCAATGCAGAAGAGGTCTTGTAAATAGTTTGGGTCACCGTGAAAGGCATTTTTAGGATCACGCTTACATCCATGTTACATGACAGTTCACCAAACCATCAATGGTGAGAACATGCACACTGAAACAGCAAAAAACATTAACTCCTATAACTCCTGTCAACTCTTTAATTCATTACTCCAAATTGTTCTGTATTGTTGTCTTTACTGCTTTTTACCCATGTTTATTATTAAAATCAAGAAATACACTGCAGTTGTTAGTTAAAGGGGCATTTCGTGATCCACACCCTCATCCCCACACTTTTCTCAAAAAAAGTTGAGATTTTTATATCACTGGAAACCTCTGGCTACATAATGTTTATGTACAAAATATTTCTTGCAGATTAATTCGTTTTGCAAAGATATCGTGAAATTTGAATTTCGTTCTGGTGCACCAGAACGAAATTACAACGCATTGTCTATGGAGCAGTGTAATACACATAATCATGCATAACTCGCAAACGCAAAATCGGAATCAAGTGAAATTTTGGGAATAGGCTTTTTTCGTGGATATGTACTGAAAAATTTCATAAAAAGAGGATGCTAGGATCACGAAATCCTCCTTTAATTCGCTATGTTAACTCAACTTACATGCACATTTTATTTTAAAATTATTTTATATTATTTCGCAATGTATAGTTTACTATAAAGTAGATAGTGGCAAGCACATGATAAAGGACTGATCATTCACTACAATCTTCACTTTTAAACTGTATTTTTTTGAATGTGTTGATTGTTAGTCCGAAACTCCTGCAAAGCTATGGACATGGCATCTAACCTACTCCATTCTGTAATAGTCTGCATTGTGTGTTTTCTCAGTCTTCAATCATTTTGTTGAATGTAATTTTATGAATCAAATAAAAAAGATAGAAATTGGCCTCACTTTAGTTATGTGTCATTTTACAGTATTTATAATTTATAAAGTAAGACAATAATTTATTTATTTTCTATAAGTGCATGTCAAAATATGGGATATATTGTTCAATATTATAGCTAGCCCTAAAAACTTTATTTTCAATCGGATTTTTCCCGTTGAAAAGACAAAACTGATGTTAAAGATAGCAATAATATCATCAATAACATTTTGAGTCAATTTTATCCATAAAACGATACAGGATAGGATAGATGATTACTTTGACTTCAATGTGGTCCATATAATGAAGATTTTGATTCTACAACATTATTAGATCTGTTATCAACATATCAATTATGCACTCACAGGCAACCAAACATCATGCTATGCTCAGTAGTCCACTGATATGACCTCGTGATCATTCCCCGCTTTGACCATGTCATTTTTTTGATATGCTGATTGCTGAACAAGTTTATGTTTATATGTGTAGGCCTAACCTATGATAACTTTTTAAGTCATAATTAATTCAAACATAACTTTGGCAATACTCAATCGTTTTCGTTCGTTGAAACGGCAAAACATACTTTCTTTTCCTTGCAAATCAAATTAGCAGACATTAAAAACATTTCCACCATGAGAAGTAAAAAAAATAATTCATACCAATAGAAGAAGGCTATAATCTTAGCTAATCTTTAGTGTACACAAACCCCATCTCAGAAACAGGTACCAGCCCTATGGGCTGGCGAAAAGGGCATATCTTCAAAAATTGTGAGTCGATTGAAAGAATTGTTTTGGTTTATTAAAGCTAACGATTTCGAGTTTCTTTACATACCCAAATATATTTGATCAACGTTTCAGAAATAGGAAAAAAAGAGGGCGCAATGTGGGCCTCTTTTTTTGGGACACCCTGTATAATGACCTAAAGGAAAAATCATTTATGGCAACAATGAGCCTTGCATTGTAAGTCATGGTTAAAATGTGTTGAGTACCCACCCCACCCCCATAGGCCTACATAATATTACATACCGGTACCTTATAATATTTATATAGCACGGCTATAGCTATAGCCTACATTTAGAAAGTAGGTCCTATAGCGCTAAATTATGACAAATAGGCCTACACAAACCCGAACGCAAGCCTGAAGGGTGTAATGAAAATGCCAACCCGCGATGGGGGGGGGGGGGGGTCATTCAAAATTCACCTGGAGATAGGAGGGACAGAAAATTAAAATCCCCTCTAATAACACGCGAATTTTTCTAGGTTTGGACAGTGGATTTTCCCAAGGACCTCATCCTAGGTAAATAAACAAACAAACAAACAGACAAAATGGTTTTCATAATCATGGAATCCATAGCCCCTACAAATTGAAATTGCAGGCTATCACGGGAGCAAATTTCCAAAATTCACCTCATTTACCAGAATTGGGGATTTGGGCTACCAAATCGCTGGTCAGGCAATCCTGGTTTTCAATGGAAAAGGCACCTGGTTGACAACAATTGAAATATCGATTATTTATGCTGGTTGTTCTCGAGATAAAGTACTGAGTTTGACATTTTCGGAGCAAAAAAGGAAAAAGGGTAAAATAAAACGGAAATTCTGACAAAACTATAATATATAGACCCACACGATGTGCTTTACAGAGGTGGGAAATATCTTTCTTTAGCAAACTATATTAGTTTGAGACGCTAATAAAAATTCCCTTTAAAAGGGAAGGCTAGCCTCAATGCAGAAGAGGTCTTGTAAATAGTTTGGGTCACCGTGAAAGGCATGTTTTAGAATCACGCTTACATCCATGTTACATGACAGTTCACCAAACCATCAATGGTGAGAACAAATGCACACTGAAACAGCAAAAAACATTAACTCCTATAACTCCTGTCAACTCTTTAATTCATTACTCCAAATTGTTCTGTATTTTTGTCTTTACTGCTTTTTACCCATGCTTATTATTGAAATCAAGAAATACACTGCAGTTGTTAGTTAATTCGCTATGTTAACTCAACTTACATGCACATTTGATTTTAAAATAATTTTATATTATTTCGCAATGTATAGTTTACTATAAAGTAGATAGTGGCAGGCACATGATAAAGGACTGATCATTCACTACAATCTTCACTTTTAAACTGTATTTTTGAATGTGTTGATTGTTAGTCCGAAACTCCTGCAAAGCTATGGACATGGCATCTAACCTACTCCATTCTGTAATAGTCTGCATTGTGTGTTTTCTCAGTCTTCAATCATTTTGTTGAATGTAATTTTATGAATCAAATAAAAAAGATAGAAATTGGCCTCATTTAGTTATGTGTCATTTTACAGTATTTATAATTTATAAAGTAAGACAATAATTTATTTATTTTCTATAAGTGCATGTCAAAATATGGGATATATTGTTCAATATTATAGCTAGCCCTAAAACTTTATTTTCAATCGGATTTTCCCGTTGAAAAGACAAAACTGATGTTAAAGATAGCAATAATATCATCAATAACGTTTTAAGTCAATTTTATCCATAAAACGATACAGGATAGGATAGATAATTACTTTGACTTCAATGTGGTCCATATAATGAAGATTTTGATACTACAACATTATTAGATCTGTTATCAACATATCAATTATGCACTCACAGGCAACCAAACATCATGCTATGCTCAGTAGTCCACTGATATGACCTCGTGATCATTCCCCCGCTTTGACCATGTCATTTTTTTGATATGCTGATTGCTGAACAAGTTTATGTTTATATGTGTAGGCCTAACCTATGATAACTTTTTAAGTCATAATTAATTCAAACATAACTTTGGCAATACTCAATCGTTTTCGTTCGTTGAAACGGCAAAACATACTATCTTTTCCTTGCAAATCGAATTAGCAGACATCAAAAACATTTCCACCACGAGAAGTAAAAAAAAAATTCATTCCAATAGAAGAAGGCTATAATCTTAGCTAATCTTTAGTGTACACAAACCCCATCTCAGAAACAGGTACCAGCCCTATGGGCTGGCGAAAAATGAATTCCGTAAAAAGCTCACGGGCGAACTAAAGGCCTATAAAAATCAAAAATATCACACTAAAAGACAAAATATGATGCTTGCATTTTAACACCAGGATTTAAAAAAAAAAATGTATATCCAAGCACTATGTCTTTAACTGACATTACTGAAGGAAAAAAAATATTGCTTTATATTTGACCGAGAAAATAAATTTCATAGCAAAAGGTGTATCTCTGAATTGTGCTGATTTTAACATGTATCGATCGACTTTTAGCGCGACTATGCATTTCTAAAGAATTGGTAGTCCCGCGTCCTAACTGATTGGCTACTCCTGATATGTCCAGAATGTATAATTATTGACTTGTTATACAAGTATCTACAGATTATCAGGATTTTATGTTGAATCAGACTCATCTATTATCAATGAAAGCCGATGGGTACCAATCATTTTGATAGAGATTGTAAGTTATTGTAGTATTTGAATAATGTACCCTCGCAGGATTCGCACAAAAATGCTTTGAAAATATATAACTGAAATGACAAAGTCAACATGACCAAAACTCTCGGTTGAGTCACTTGGGCAGATCTTTCCGAGGGTGTTTTTCTTATTTCGTCTTCTCACACAAAGTTGGCCATGTTTGCAATAAAGAAACTCAGAATTAACACCTTAACGGTTTTCAAAGAGGGTGTACTCTCTAATTGTTAATTTGCACTAAGCTGGAGCAAAGTGCTGCTGATTATTTGGGTATACATAAGCGGAAATCCAGGGAGTGAATGGGAGTAATCCCACTTATGAAGAGATGAAATAAGGCTTGTCTTGTCATGTCAATGTAAACGGATGACAGCTACTCATCGATGTACTTGTACTGTGTCACATCAAAGTAATCTAGGCTTAGATCAACACCAATGTGACAAGACTAAATTGAAATATTAAGATTAATTTTAGAATTTCCCATGTTATTGTAGATTTATTACGCACAAAAAGGTGGTCATACAGAAGGAATGAGAGGTGCAGAAGTAGGCCTAGTAGACATGGTAAATGTGTCTGTCAATATTAAATAGTCACTCATTTTAGGACGAATCTCACACAATGACCCCGTGATCATGATGATAGCCCCTCTTCAATGCGCTTTTTCAAGTTCTTTAGAAATGTTAAAATTTCCAATGTTGTTGTAGATTCATTACGCACAAATAGTGTTATAACACAATGAGGAAATGAGAGGTGCAGAAGTAGGCTTACATGGTAGATGTGTCTGTCAATACCCAGCAAACACAAAACGTTTTTGACATCATTCGCAAAACGTTATATATAAAAGGTTATCAGAAAACGTTTAAATACCGGGTTATATTAATGGTATTTAGGGTGTAAAACGTTTTCATAACATTAAAAACATTTTTTGATAATCTACTGCCCAGCAAACACAAAATATTTTACAGAAAACGTTTAAATGTCGGGTTATATAAAGGGTATAACAATGTTTTAATATCATTCCAAAAACATTTTTGAAAACTTATTGCAAAACATGCTAAGCAGAATGTTATTTTGAGGTTGGAAAAATATTTTGCGAAAAATGCTTGCCCAAATATTTGCAATAACGTTTTAAAAACGTTTTAATGACCTTTATATAACCGACATTTAAATGTTATTAAAACGATTTGAAATGTTATTAAAGTGTTGACAAAATATTTGGCAAAAATGTTTGCAAAAATAGTTTACAATAACATTTTGAAAACATTTAAAAATTATTGTTGCAGTGTGTTTTTATACAAAACGTTTTAAAATGTTTTCATGATCTTTATATAACCCGACATTTTAATGTTATTAAAACGTTTTTACCTAAACCAAAAGCCAAAATATAACTTATTTAAAACGTTTTTGTGTTTGTGTTCCTCATATTAGGAAGAATCTTACACAATGACCCTACGGTAGCCTATCTTCAAAGGGCTTTTTCAAGTTCTTTAGAAAATTTTAAGAAGTTCCCATATTATTGCAGAATCATTACGAACCAGCGATGTAAGAGAAACCCAGGGGTATAATGAGTTCATGTTTATTCAAATGAAGCGCCTAGGTAGAGTCTTTTGTTTTGAAGTGTGACTAATAACCCACTTGACAAAACAAAAGGGAGACATTCTGATGCAGTCGCTTACAAGCTCTTACACATGCCATTGTTTTGATCGCCCATTGATACACATGTCTCGAGTTTCAGCGACAAGACGCTGTTGGTGCATGAACCAATCAGACGTTCCCGTTGAAGTAAATTTGAGCAACAAATCCAATCGATATTTCTGAAGTTGCCGTTGCAGTTGAAGTAAATTTTCAAATTTCATTTCGCAAACTCTTTATTTTCGTGTACAGCAGTACCGTCCGATAGCCTAAATGATAGGTAGGATATTTATTATGTTTAGAATCATCGTGGTATAAAAAAAAATACCGCGTGACTCGTGTCATGTACTGGTTTCTTCGACATACTACAGTAATATTATATAGTGGTTAGATTCCACGCAAATGAATATTTAGACGCATTACAAAAAATGACTGCTATAGCATTTCGGTTTAGATACACAAAAGAAATACTTACAGGGACAAAAAGTATTTTTTATTTTCAAAACATTTATTAGGATAGTCCGCCATGCTGGAATGAAGTGCACCAGGATGAACTGCTCTCTAAATTCCAAAGAGTGAAAAAGTCAATCCTCCTGGGAGTGACTCTTCGGGTCAATCGAAAAGATTGACATTTCAATCTACCAAGAGTGAAAATCACATATTTTCCTCTATACGAGTAAAATTTTCACCCTGCAAAGAGTGAAATTTCAATCTTTTTAGAGTGAAATTTTCAATCTTTTCAAAGAGTGTTGCCTCAGCACAATCCCTCTCGATTGAAATGATTGAAGTGTGTTTAAATTTAATAAACATAAATAAACTTCAATCGAGAGAGATTGTGCTGAGGGAACACTGTGTGAAAAGATTGAAAATTTCACTCTAAAAAGATTGAAAATTCACTCTTTGCAGAGTGAAAATTTTACTCATATGGAAAAAATATGTGATTTTCACTCTTGGTAGATTGAAATGTCAATCTTTCGATTGACCTGAAGAGTCACTCTGAGGAGGATTGACTTTTTCACTTTTTAGAATTTAGAGAGTGATAGGCACAATTATAATATTTATATCCAGGTCCGTAACCGTGGGTGCGGTCCCCTTATAAATCTGCATTTGCAAAATCCGCACCCCCACTAAAAATTCTGGCCACTGACATGTTTCTATCATATCAAAATATTACAGCAGTCCATTTTTTATAATGCATTTCAGACTCTTGTTCACCCTTGGACTTCTCTATGATCCATGTCCTTCCCTGTTTAATTTGAAGCAATGAACTGGACAAAATCAAAATGAAAAGGGAGGAAAACAGTTTAGGATTTGAATTTCCGTGAGTTTGACCTTTGTTTTACCATCAATATTGTTTTATTTTCCATTGCATTAGAAATCCCCATTGAATATTAATTAACGTACTTATTTAGGATTTATTAAGTTTGGGCGCTAGTTTGAACGTACACGGTTATAATTCATTCCACATTCACTTTAGTGCCATACAGGGGTTATTATCAATTGAGGGGCTCATTGACTCCACGCAATGCAGTAGGGTCTATGTGATGTTAAGAAGAGTCAACTAAGTATGTTCCCTATTGCGGACAATGGTCGAGGTCCGATGCTCTTTAACCTAAGTTTCCCAAAGCGCCAGGCCAATCAATGTGTAATCTGTTATAGTATAAATCCTATTCATTACGGAATACGGATGCTAAAGATCCTCAATTACCTGGACGAAAACTGAGGGTAAATATGATTTGCTTCACGTAAATTTTTCTGAAAACTTGAGTTTTAAGAATCTGACAAATCTAAGTACAAAATATCAACATGTTTAGGTATAACTAAAATAAGGAAGACGCATTACTTCTTGTCTAAATTATAATTGATTTGGGACAGGAAATTCTATCACTTGGCCTAGATAATTACGCCCTCGTAAGAATTTGTGGTTCTCTATGAAGTATGAGGGCGGAAATCCATTTAGGAAGTATCATCAGGAATCAAACTGCGCGCAATTGTTTGCTTACATGCTTGCTGTCAGGTTTATTTGGGACTACTAGCTACTACTGTAGCTTTCATTTTTTGTTAATTTGAATGATCATTGGAAAGAAGATCTTGTTTATCGTGGTTGGTTTCATTAATGTTTTACAAAGTCTCTATTTTGTTATTTTCCGTAGGCTAGCAATAACTTTTACAATTTTAATACATTTCTTACATTTTACTCCCTTTGATAAAGTAAGTTTTTCTTTGTGAGTGTGACTTTTGCCTCAACATATGAGTATTGTCATGTTGTAGCCAGAAATTCGATGATTAGTATTACTGTTTTATGACACATACAATTTTATTATCCAATTACCCCGCCTTACCTATTTTTTTTATACTTTCACTTAAGTCGTCTCACAGATTTACACTATTTATATTTTACTTGTTTTCCCAGCAAACACAAAACGTTTTGGACATCATTCGCAAAAGGTTATAAAAGGTTGACAGAAAACGTTTAAATGTCGGGTTATATAAAGGGTATATTAAGGGTATAAAACGTTTTCATAACCTTAAAAAACATTTCTTGATAATCTACTGCTCAGCAAACAAAAATGTTTTACAGAAAACGTTTAAATGTCGGGTTATATAAAGGATATAAAAACGTTTTAATAACATTCCAAAAACATTCTTGAAAACGTGATACAAAATATTCTAAACAGAATGTTATTTTAGGGTTGAAAAAATATTTTGCGAAAAATGTTTGCCCAAAATATTTTCATTAACGTTTTAAAAACGTTTTCATGACCTTTACATAACCCGACATTTAAATGTTATTAAAAGGTTTTGAAAAAAACATTTTAAGAACATTTCTGTGTTTGCTGGGTTAAAATATTTTAACATAATGTTATTTAAGTATTAACACAATATTTGGCAAAATGTTTGCAAAAATAGTTTACAATAACATTTTTGAAAACATTTAAAAATATTGTTGTAGTGTGTTTTCATACAAAACGTTTTAAAACGTTATCATGACCTTTATATAACCCGACATTTTAATGTTATTAAAACGTTTTTACCTAAACCAAAAGCCAAAATATAACTTATTCAAAACGTTTTTAAAACGTTTTTGTGTTTGCTGGGTTGTTCAATTGCTATCACATTTAGTTTTGTTTTGTCGTGTTAAACCTATCATCTTTAATCAGTGAATTAGCCCGGGGTGGAAGAATCGGATTTCAATATCGGAAACTTAATTTAAGTCAATAATAAATCATTTATTTACTCATAGTGATATCAGAATTGAAGAACTCAATACTTAGTCTTTGATCCAAAAATACAACCAAATGCAGTTTACATTGTCGCCGCAAAATGTTCTTTAGGACAATAAATGCTACTTTAATTTTAAAACAAGCACAAAATCAAAATCAGTGACACCAAATGAGCTATGTCAAGTTCAGATAGTAAAGAAGAACAAAATGCAAATTTGGAAATTCTGGGTATGTAAAAAAAAGTATAGGCAAAATTGATTTAATTTTTCACCAGGTTCGCCGTCGCAAATAATAAAGGAGACAAGTAGAAAACGTGATCCCGCCTGTGAATCGAACCCAGGACCTCAGGTTTACAAGACCTGTGCCTTAACCACTTGGCCAATTCTAATTTTTTACTCCCTCTGATAAAAGTAAGTTTTTCTTTTCTTTGTGAGTGTGGCTATTGCCTCAACATATGAGTATTGTAGCAAAAAATTCTTTTACTTGTTTTGTTCAATTGCTATCACATTTATTTTTGTTTTGTCGTGTTAAACCTATCATCTTTAATTAGTGAATTAGCCCGGGGTGGAAGAATCGGATTTCAATTTCGGAAACTGAATTTAAGTCAATAATAATAATTTATTTACTCATAGTGATATCAGAATTGAAGAACCCAATACTTAAAATAATTTAAATATAACCAAATGCAGTTTACATTGTCGCCCAAAATGTTCTTTAGGGCAATAAATGCTACTTTAATTTTAAAACAAGCACAAAATCAAAAATCAATGACAAAAAAATGAAGAAGATCTTGTTTATCGTGGTTGGTTTCATTAATGTTTGGCCCGTCTTACAACTTCTCTGATTTTGTATTTTTCGTAGGCTAGCACTTCCTTTTACAATTTTGATACAATTCTAATATTTTACTCCCTCTGATAAAGTAAGTTTTTCTTTGTGAGTGTGACTTTTGCCTCAACATATGAGTATTGTAGCCAGAAATTCGATGATTAGTATTACTGTTTCATGACACATACAATTTTATTATTCACCATCATCCAATTACCCTGCTGTACCTATTTTTTTTATACTTTCACTTAAGTCGTCTCACAGATTTACACTATTTATATTTTACTTGTTTTGTTCAATTGCTATCACATTTAGTTTTGTTTTGTCGTGTTAAACCTATCATCTTTAATCAGTGAATTAGCCCGGGTTGGAAGAATCGGATTTCAATATCGGAAACTTAAATTAAGTCAATAATAAATCATTTATTTACTCATAGTGATATCAGAATTGAAGAACTCAATACTTAGTCTTTGATCCATAAAATACAACCAAATGCAGTTTACATTGTCGCCGCAAAATGTTCTTTAGGGTAATAAATGCTACTTTAATTGTAAAACAAGCACAAAATCAAAATCAGTGACAAAAAATGAGCTATGTCATGTTCAAGTTCATTTTTGGACAAAGATTCTAGTGGGTTTTTGTGCGTGTGTGTTTTTTTTTCATTTTATCCGGCTGTCATTTCTGAAAAGTGACATGAGCTTTGCTGTGATTTTAAACAAATTTGTACCAAAAATATCACTATTAAAATAGCTATAACTTTGAAAGTAAATTTGTATTGTGTCACATGACTATCTAATATCCATTAACCATGTTAACATCTATAGTTGTATCATATGATCCGATATTTGGGGGGGGGTACATGCTTTTGTGATTTTATCCAATTTTGACCCATTATTATTAACCCTAGAACTACTGAGCCATATTTTGTAACCCCCTCTAATTTCCAATATAAACGTCATGGGTCTCCTCTATCCAGTGATACCAAAATAAGTATAAACATTCCCCACATAATGTCGTTATGACGTCATAATGTGAGGGCGCCCGTGCAAATTTGGAAATTCTGGGTATGTAAAAAAAAGTATAGGCAACATTGATTTAATTTTTCACCAGGTTCGTCGTCGCAAATAATAAAGGAGACAAGTAGAAAACTTGATCCCGCCTGTGAATCGAACCCAGGACCTCAGGTTTACAAGACCTGTGCCCTAACCACTTGGCCAATTCAAATGTTTTACTCCCTCTGATAAAAGTAAGTTTTTCTTTTCTTTGTGAGTGTGGCCTTTGCCTCAACATATGAGTATTGTAGCAAAAAATTCGATGATTAGTATTATTGTTTCATGACACATACAATTTTATTATTCACCGTCATCCAATTACCCCGCTGTACCTATTTTTTATACTTTCACTTAAGTCGTCTCACAGATTTACACTATTTATATTTTACTTGTTTTGTTCAATTGCTATCACATTTAGTTTTGTTTTGTCGTGTTAAACCTATCATCTTTAATCAGTGAATTAGCCCGGGTGGAAAAATCGGATTTCAATATCGGAAACTTAATTTAAGTCAATAATAAATCATTTATTTACTCATAGTGATATCAGAATTGAAGAACTCAATACTTAGTCTTTGATCCAAAAATACAACCAAATGCAGTTTACATTGTCGCCGCAAAATGTTCTTTAGGGCAATAAATGCTACTTTAATTTTAAAACAAGCACAAAATCAAATTCAGTGACAAAAAATGTCAAGTTCAGATAGTAAAGAAGAACAAAATGCAAATTTGGAAATTCTGGGTATGTAAAAAAAAGTATAGGCAAAATTGATTTAATTTTTCACCAGGTTCGTCGTCGCAAATAATAAAGGACACAAGTAGAAAACGTGATCCCGCCTGTGAATCGAACTCAGGACCTCAAGTTTACAAGACCTGTGCCTTAACCACTTGGCCAATTCTTATTTTTTACTCCCTCTGATAAAAGTAAGTTTTTCTTTTCTTTGTGGGTGTGGCTTTTTCCTCAACATATGAGTATTGTAGCAAAAAATTCGATGATTAGTATTACTGTTTCATGACACATACAATTTTATTATTCACCATCATCCAATTACCCTGCTGTACCTATTTTTTTTATACTTTCACTTAAGTCGTCTCACAGATTTACACTATTTATATTTTACTTGTTTTGTTCAATTGCTATCACATTTAGTTTTGTTTTGTCGTGTTAAACCTATCATCTTTAATCAGTGAATTAGCCTGGGGTGGAAGAATCGGATTTCAATATCGGAAACTTTAATTAATTAATTAAAGTCAATAATAATCATTTATTTACTCATAGTGATATCAGAATTGAAGAAACCAATACTTAAAAGAATTTAAATATAACCAAATGCAGTTTACATTCCCTCATTTCAAATATATAGTTTTGGTTTCTCTTTTGTTCAGAAACCAAAAATCAAGGGATTAAAAAGTAGAGCTGATCTGGTCTGTAATCATAACACTATTATGCTGGGAGGACACAGTATAGGGTATATAACCAGAAGTATACAATAGCCTATTGTGCTAACATAATTATTATCATGATTGATATCGGAAATCTATCTCGCGGACGACAGTTGATGCTCTCTGTCGACGGTAGGTGGCATATTACACTCACGAGTTCTACATGTAGGCCTAGAAATCATATACATGCGCGTATATTGAAGGATGGGGTGGGGTGGGGGATTTGTTTGTTTGTATGAAACATAAACGATGCATGGAGATGATTTGATTATGAATTAGTTTATTATCCCCGGAAAGCACAACCCATACTTCTTTAAGAGGGGCTCCCTCCCTATATAACCACATCTTCCCTAAATTACCCCTTTCCCCTCCTCCTCCCCTACATTCGATATCTTCATCTCGAGCTCTCCTCCCCTTCTCTTTCACTTCCAATGCTCTCTCTCATATGTTTCTCTCTCTCGGCCCATATCCCCTTGCCTCCAACCCCCCCAACACACACACACACACATCACACATCTCTTCTCCCTCTATCTTCTACTTTTTGCAGTAAAAATTGCTTCAGTAAAAGTCATTAGGTTATTAGGTTATTAGAGGTCATATAATGGCCTTCCATCGATTCTGGTACATGGGATTAAGGACATGAATCGATTTTGTTTATAGCACCTATACAATTACAATAGTTGCCCTTTTGTAATGTCGAATGCAAATATTTCGATGGTCTATATATTTTCACAGTGAAATCAGCTTAGGCTGATTTCGTAGTCTCTTGTCAATGCTTTCAAACTAAATCAATGCTTTCAAATGTAGACTGCTTTGTTCGACTTCTCTGCTCGTGAATATTGCACTGCGAAATTTAAACATTTCTTTTGTATACTTAGATCAGGTAACTCGAAAATCCTGTAATTTTATTTGTCACACCACTTATAAGAAACTGAAACCAAAACCGAAACTACCTGCCACAAATGTTTAGTTTTAAACAAAAGGTAGAAACAATGAGTTCGATATCTTGTGATTCAAGTGGTTAGGCAGGACAATAGGAAACCACGTGACCAAAACCAAAACCAAAACTAAAACTATATATTTGAAATGAGGCAATGTCGCCCAAAATGTTCTTTAGGGCAATAAATGCTACTTTCATTTTTAAACAAGTACAAAATCAAAAATTTTCAAAAAGTTCAGATAGTAAAGAGGCACAAAAAGGTCCTACTTTTTCTAAAGATTCTCTTGCAACATTTTAGACAAAGATTCTATTGGTGTTTCATTTCTGTAAAGTGACATGAGTTTTGTGATTTTTAACAAATTTGTATCAAAAATATCAATATTAACATACCTATGTATAACTTTGAAAGTAAATTTGTATTATGTTACATGACTATCTATTATCCATTAACATTTGTAATAGTATCATATGATGCGATATTTGGGGTACATGTTTTTGTGATTCTTTGTTGACCCATTTGAGATTCTGTCCATTGTTGACCCATTTAATATAAATAGATAATTAGTGGGTTTTTAGCGGGTTCTCAAATAGATAATTGATCAGAAGTACAGTGTATATAAAAAGTAAACAGTTTGAAAAATTCCACTATAGTATGAATAATTGGTCTAAATGCTCTTGTTGATAGCTGAATCAACATCCTATCCTCTCACAACTGTAAAATTACTGGCGTGTGACCATTAATAAAAACTCAGTGGCAATATTTTTGAGCGAGGTAAAAATACAGTTGGGCTAAGTCAATTAAAATTAAAACTTTCTTACAGTAATTGACAGAACGCATTGCAGAATTATTTGGCTACTACCGTGTTATTGCTTTGAATCATTAAATGGTCTAATCCAGAAAATAGGTGCACACCCCCTATAGAAGCCAGTAAATTTTCAATCAAAGAAATGTCTGGATTTCCATGTTTACTTCCTGAAAACAAGTGGAATTCCAGTTGCCAATGTTACTGGAAAAAGCTTGGGAATGCAATAAAATGTATAAAAAAATCAAGGAATTGTACCACATGAGCCCCTTAAATTTAGGATATTCAATTTTGAACCATTTTTGCTGGATTTTTCGTATTTAGACACTTTAAAAGTCCGGATTTCCAATAATCATGACTGGACGAAAAGTTCGGAAATCCGGAAGGGGTGTGCATCTATTTTCTGGAGTAGCCCAATAGAATGGCCCCAAGATATCCTGATCTTACACCATAGGATTTTTTCTTGTGGGGCTATCTGAAATCAAAGATTTTCACAGGTCCTCCTGCAAATCTTGATGAACTGCAAACAAGTGGACATCCTCAGGCAGGACAGACCTCCCATCAGACTTGGTGTAAATGCCATCTAAAATCTGCATTCAGAAAATATGGTGGTGATGTAATTCACAGTCGTAGTCTTCCACATAGCCACCATTTGTAAGTAAAGAAAGTGGTGAATCATGTGACTTTCATGATGTTGTTTTGATTAATTTGCGCAAATATATTTTTTACCGGTTAACAAAAATAGCTAATGGGTCCTTATTAACGGTCACACAGCAGTGATTTAACAGTTGTGAGAGGAAAAGATGTTGGTTCAGCTATCATCTACAACATTTTTAGACCAGTGATTTTACAGTTGTGGGAGTACAAGATGTTGATTCAGCAATCAACTAGATATCTAGTAACATTTGTCGAACTGTGTATTTTATTTTGATACGCACTGTACAGGGTGTATCAAAATAAATTATACAGTTTGAAAAATGTCACTAAATTAAAAAGTATGAGGAATTTGGTCAAAATGCATTCGTTAACAGCTGAATCAACATCTTGTCCTCTCATAACTGTAAAATCACTGACGTGTGACCGTTAATAAGGAATCAGTGGCTATTTTTGTAAGCCGAGTAAAAATGCAGTTGTGCGTCAATTAAAATCAAAGCAACATGAGTTATTGACAGTCTTAGTCTTCCATATGGCCATCAATGTGTGGCCATTCCTCTGTACGTAGATATCAGCTCTACTACATGGCATGCACACCACATCATATGGGAGACGTCCTGCCTGGAGATGTGAACTTGTGCAAGTATGTATCCCTGGAGTTCGTCAAGGTCAAGAACTGCAGGAGGACTCGTGAAAACCTTTGATTCCAGAGATGTGAGATCTGGAGAACTTTTAAGAGTCATTCCACTCGGTACTTCATCACAATCTGTCAATTATTGTAAAGAAAGTGGTAAAACTGTGCGCCTGCATTTTTACACGGCTCATAAAATAGCCTTTAGAGTCCTTATTAATGGTCACACGCCAGTGATTTTACAGTTGTGGGAGGACAAGATGTTGTTTCAGCTCACAACTAAAATATTTTGGCCAAATACCTCAAATACTTTTTATTCTAGGGGCATTTTTCAATACATCCTGTATATAAATGCATTGATTTGGTGTTTGCACCAAATCAATCTTGATAACTTTTTTTATTTGAAACCATAGGTTGCTTTGCACTATGTACCGTCAAAATGGAAATCAAAATATGCATCATGTCATAAATCAGGCCACTATTGTTTTCGAAAACTATAGTGCATATTGTGTTATTCCTATAGCCATGATGGCGGAGTAACTTTTCAATAAAAGAAATATCTAGATTTCCAAGTTTGGTTTCTGAATCGAATTCCAGTCGCCATGTTACTTGAAAAAGCTTGGAAATGCAACTAAATAAATGAAAAGTCACCGTACGGAAATATCCAAAATAAGTTCTCGAATTGAGGATTTTCAATTTTGAACTATATTCTGCTGGATTTTGCGCCTTCGGACAATTTAAATCTGGATATCCAATAATTACGACTGGAGAAATAGTCCGGAAATCGGAACTCCTCCTCTGTGTGCATTTATTTTCTGGAATAGCCCATATCTGACATGTCGCCTTCAGAAAACGAAGGAATTTTGACTCTTTGCGTTCCAGCAAGTGCTTGCCAACGTAACTAAATTTATATATACATTCGTAAATGAACTAATGAAGAGAATGATTATGGTGCACTATTAAGCGTTTTACATCTAAGTCCCTCCGACCGCGAGGAATAAGTAGATAACTAGGAGTTACGAAACTTCTGACTCTCTTAATACTGAGTATCTTCATGTAAAACTTGCGTGGGTGCTGGCCATTTTGAAATTGGTTCATTATAATAAGCGTTGTTAGGCTTACTTCTACAATCCACATGTAGTACCTAGAGTGGTATTAAAAAAAGTAACGATCTTTATCTGTCAGTTTATGATACACTAGACAACTTTCACGTGGCCCCTATGAGACAATATAAGGAAACATAACTTTCCTTACCATATTTGGAAGCTTTCTCTTTAAATTTTGCGATCTGTGTACGGTTATTATCAAACAACATTTCAGGAAATTAGTCTTGCCAATCTTGTGGTAAACTACTTTATATCATGTATGTTGTACGTATAGCATTGAACTCGAAAAATACAAGTTGAATTCATCCCCAGATACAAATAGCGATTTCTAATATTAACATCTCTCTCAATACCCTTGAACTTCACCGATTACACCACTTGATTATCTAAATCCTCTCTACAAGAATAATGTTCCAAAAAAGTCTTCACCAATTAGCAGAGAAGCCGTGTAGAGTGAAGTCTTACTCTGAGCCTTCGTCATCTGCAAATTGGTGAGGATAGTTGGTGCAATTTGAAAGGTGCCGCTAAGACTAGTTCGACTACGTCTGACTCACAAACGTCAGAATTCATTAAGCATACATGGATTACCTGCTAGGATATGGGTATCATTATCGCGACTAGGTGCGCACCCTAGATGGGCTTCAAAGCGACAATTGATGGCATTCACCTACTTTATTGGCAGATTACCTTACGGTTTTAATCTTTTTATGAAATTTGAGAATATTGGGATGATGAGCTTCTGGTTTTACCCCCTTCTTCCTGGTTTGTGGGTTGTTGCGGCAGAAATTGGATAGGAAACATTGGTCAATTTGTACCGGAAGATCAGAGTCACGGACATGAGCGCCAAAATTTAATCGCTTGAAAAGTACAAATGAGATCGAGAAATTAGGGTATTCAATTATGACCATGTCAAGATTGGTTTCTGTTTTGAAATTGGAAATAGTAGCAAGGTCAAGAAGTAATTAGTATTTCAAAGTGTTTAATTGCTACCATTTGTGTTGTTCTTCACAAGTTCAATGCCCGTAATATGTCCTAGATATTCCATCCAAACGTTGGCCAAAGCTGGTAAAGTTGATTGCAATAATTATCATGTTATTGTTTTATTACAAATGAGTTAGGCCAGGTGTTTTACTGAAAGCAGGTTATGATAGAAATTTTAATGATGCTAAAATGATATTAGATTAGTAGTTAGCACTTACCTATGACCGAAGGTGCAAGGTTGCATGCAAGTAAACCCGACCGATGGTCGATGGTAATTGCCGTATGGATGAGCGTCATTTTTAAGGGAACTTGAAAAAGACTGTTAAAAGTTACTCGTCGTAGGCAATTTACCATCGATAGTAAGCAACCGTGTAGATAGAAAATATATTACGTAACGCATTGTTCCTTTGTGTCGTATTGATTTGCCGACAAGCTATACATAAAGTTAATATTGATGTATGTTAAATTTACCTTCGACGAACAACTTTGATCGGCTTAACATCCACACGGTAATTGGGAACGCACCATAAGATTCTCAGGCGGAATATTTTTGTTCGCCTCCGAGAGCACCAACATTTTTTTTTGTCGCCGCCTTCGGCGGCGAAGTATTTTTTTTTCAATTTTAATGTAAATTTTTATACAAAGTTGGGTGGGGAAAATTTTTTTTTTTTACTCATCAGTGAGGCAAAAATTTTTTTTCGTCTCACTAGTGGGCAAAGTTTTTTTCGCCTCACTAGTGGGCAAAGTTTTTTTCAAAAACTCCCATGCCCCCCCCTGAAATCTAATGGTGCGCCCTTACCATTGGCCATTGGTCCATTTTACCTGCGTGTGACATTGCACCTTCGGTCTTAGGTAAGTGCTAACCGTATGAAATCCTGTAGGTAACTCATCGTCGTGTAGATAAGTCGTAGGATTTCTATCAAAGAGTGGTATCGTGGAAGTTCTCCACGATCATGACGATGCAATTAATGTAGGACTATAGCATTGTATGTAAGTTCAATCATTGAAATAACATTCTTAGTCAGTGGGAGTGGTCTAGTTTGTAGACACATTTTTGATTGGACAATCGCAAGATTTCGGGTGCCGTTTATCAGGCCGTAGACGACCCCACGTCATCATGCGTCTTGATAATGCCTTACACGCTTGTAGAGGTGCGCGTATGTATTGCGCTGTAATGCGTAGACTAGTGCGGAATACGCGACGCGCTAGTAGTACGCGCAACAGAATACGTGAAGTTGTAAACAAGTTTCGTTCATTTTATCATGAGGGGAGTTTTTATGACGGTAACTTAGTTTTTCCTTAAAAAAATTGTTTACAGTTATTAAAATAATATTTAACTGACTAAGAATGAGAATAAACGATAGGAATTTTTATTTTGCCTATCCTCTACCTATGATAGACGACAGGCAGGTCCAATATTTTTATCGTAGTCTGCCTGTCGTCTATCATACGGTAGAGGATAGGCAAAATAAAAATTCTATCGTTTATTCTCTAAGTAACAGTACCAGTAATTATAAAATTACATACATGATTTCGTATTTCATCCGAAAGAATGATTTTAACACTACTGCTGGTGCATTTTGGGTTGTACTGCAATGATGCAAAGAATGTACATTGTGTGTTTGTAAAGAGGGCAGGAAGGTGGTTTGGATTCTAGAGGGAGTGAGCCTATAAGAGACACAGCCATCAGAGAAAGACTAGCTCAGATAGCGAGCCAAATAGCAGTTCAGAAATTGAAATATTTTCCCAGCCTTGAAAAAAATTGACAGAGCTGGGAAATGAGAGCCCTTAAAATGAATATATTTTGTCCATTTTAAAACTTTCAAATGGTCGACTGGTCTCTTTAGATGCAAGTGTTGACAGATTACAATATTACATAAAATATATTTATTATCCTGTGAGTTAATATATCAGTAAAACATCTTTCTTGAATCAGATTATGCCACTTGACTTCCTTGTATCATTTAAAAAATTCAGACTTTCTAAATTATTTGATCACGTACTGTCAAATTGCAATTTGCCACCGTGTAAACACGATGATGTCACTCTGTAAGAAACCGATGAAAGGAATAGGGTGGAGTTGCATGTCCTAACGATTATTAACGTTAATATACACGTATTTTATGTCATCTGTCATGAATGTTATCCTGAATGTTACAATTTTTAAGCAAGAGAAAGGAAGATATAAAACATTCTTGCTTAAGGACACACTTTCTTCTTTCTTTCTTTACCTAGCTGGGGGGTTTACACCCCCCAGCTAGGTACTGTAATGCTCTCCGATTCTTCTTTCTTCTTCTGGCAACAAACTTCGAAATGCTTCTCCTCCTACATGTTACACCCTACAATTACGTAACTTGCACATATGTACCGCCTATATCCAGTGCCCATATGGTGCAAACAGAATTGGGATCAAAGGTCATTAAAGGGCATTTTCGGTATATAACCAAATATCTTCAAAATGCTTCTTCTGCCACATATTACATAGCACAATGACGTCACTTACACATGTGCATCGGCTTTACCCAGTGCCCATACCTTGCACACAGAATTGGGGTCAAAGGTCATTAAGGGGTAAAATCTTACAATTGCATTATCTGGACATCTGTAAGGAGTATGGGGCTCAAACTCGATACAATAAATCTCATGACCAGGGGAACATTTTGCGGGGGTCAGGTCAAAGGTCATGCAGAGGTCAAATTTTAGAAACGCATTTCCTGGACATCTGTAAGGGGTACAGGGGCTCAAACTTGGTGACAACAAACTTAATGATCAGGGGAACATGTTGCCATGTTGGAACACTTTGCAGGGGCCAGGTCAAAGGTTATCTGGGGTCAAATCTTTATAACTTCATTTTCTGGATATCTGCAAGGGGTATGGGGCTCAAACTCAGTGACAACAAATCTCATGACCAGGGGAACATTTTGCAGGGGTCAGGTCAAAGGTCATGTAGAGGTCAAATTTTCTAAATGCATTTTCTGGACATCTGTTAGGGGTACGGGGCTCAAACTCCACAACAACAAACTTACTGACCTGGGGAACATTTTGGAACACTGTGCAAGGGTCATGTCAAAGGTCATCTGGGGTCAAATCGTAGAATTTCATTTTCTGGATATCTGTAAGAGGTACGGGGCTCAAACATGGTGACAACAAACCTCAAGACCAGGGGAATATTATGGAACATCATGCATAGGTCAGGTCAAAGGTCATCTGGGGTCAAATCTTAGAATTGAATTTTTTGGACATCTGTTAGGAGTACGGGACTCAAACTCGGTGAAAACAAACCCCATGACCAGGGGAGCATTTTTGGAACATTTTGTAGGGGTCAGATACCTCCACAACACAACATGCCCCAGCTAGGTTTGTGGTCTATGACCACCATTTGCCACTAGTTCTTTCTTTCTTTCTTTCTTTCTTTCTTTCTTTCTTTCTTTCTTTCTTTCTTTCTTTCTTTCTTTCTTTCTTTCTTTCTTTCTTTCTTTCTTTCTTTCTTTCTTTCTTTCTTTCATTCTTTCTTTCATTCTTTCTTTCTTTCTTTCTTTCTTTCTCTCTCATGTGGCCCACAATATAAAGTAAACAGGACAAACTTGGCCGGAATTAAGTTGTATTCGGTGTCAACATTCTTTGGGTCCATAAGAGCAAAAAAGTTGAATGCAAATGAAGCTGCAAATTCACTTTAATATCCGAGGACATGTTCGAAAACCCCACTATATAAGTAGACCAGTCATATGCGTTGTAAACAATTTTTGACATTCACCCTTCATATTGAGGATTCTTTTTACCAAGTTTAAGCCCAATCGGGAACTTTGACATTGGCTCTTAGATAACCTTTAACCTTGGGTGACCTCAAGTTAATATTTTCATATTCCCCCTTTGCTCAATTGTGCGACTAAAATGTTTGTCATTTTATATTTTCGTGGGAGAATTAGCTACAACGAGCCATTTCATGCATGTTTGCGGATCTGGGGATCTCTTTTTAAGGATAACACCCAGTAATCTGGGGTGGGTTAGTGAGACTCGGTCGTATTAAGTTATGCGTTTTAGTATTGGTTTTGGTTTATTATTATCCTGCCTAGGCGCTTGACTGACGTTATTACTGATACCTTTGTCTGTATCCTTAGAAACTTAAAACTTGTAGAAAGCAGTTTCGGTTTTCATTTCAGTTTGTTCATAATCGTGTCACCGCAGAATCTGTTGGTACTTTGAAGTTACCTGATCAAAGTATAAAAAGAAGTCTATAAATTTCGCAGTGAAATATTCACGAGTAGAGAAATTGGCCAAGTCAATCTACATTTGAAAACGTGGTTTAGATGGTCAATAATCCTAGAATTATTTCCCTGTAAAAATATAGACCATCGAAATATTTCCTCTCGAGATTACAAAAGAATAGACACCCGAGTGATACACATTAATGCATATCGCATGCGGGAGAATCGATTGAAGCAATATGACTTACGATAAATTATAGGCTAGTTGACTTTTATTCAAGTTATTGCTAGCGATAAGTCACTATCAGTGTCGCTAAGCGATGTAGTATAAATTCAGCTTTATGATTGCAGATAAGTTCTTCCCCTCATTTTAATCCCTGATTTTTGGTTTCTGAACAAAAGAGAACCGAAAACTCATAATTGAAACGAGGGAGTGGCTGGATACATATAAGGGATCACCTTCTTAACCCGAACTGTTACTTTTGAAATAAAGTAAATGCTTTTTTAACTTGAATTGTTACCTTTGATAGTGTTTAAAATATTTTCTTCCAGGATACTAAAGCAATTTGCTGTAAACCTTTGACGAGAGCGTACGCGTACGCGTATTTAATTGATAACAAGAAGGCGCCTCTGCATATATGTGTGTTTTACGCGTTGTTAATTCCGCGTCATACGCGTTGTCAGTTGTGCCTTGTCAACCATCGTTGAAGTACGCTCTCGTCAAAGGTTTGAAGCAATTTATTATAGAATCTTTACAGGTCCAAGACGTCACTGCGTCATTACATGACATGATGCTAGTAACGGATAGCAGCAATCTTCCTCCGCGTTGACATATAAACCCCAGAGACGACAATGACATGATCTTCAATACTCATTGTCGGACATCATCGACGAGCCCAGCCCATCTCTTGTTGAAAACATGGTGGAAATCCTAGAATCCAAATCTCGCTCAACATCAGTCCCATGAGGCGTTGCGGTGACAGTTTGAAGTATACATCTCTATTAGTGCCAATAAAATGAATCAATTCCCTCAAGTAGCATGTCGGAAACATCAAGATCAAATATGAAATTAGACCTTGCGTTTGAAGGGGTCTACTGAATCTCACGGTCTTCCCGTTCTTCAGGTGCGTATTAACCAGGTGCAGTTCAAACATCTTTGCCCGAGGGCATATTTTAATCACTTAATCAACTAGTTAAAACAAAGTAATAATTAAGTGCGCTCAAGGCCACCGGACGGGGAGTTTGATGTATGTGACGTGAGGAGGGTGTTGGTACGTGGTACGCGCGTACCACGGAGCGGAGCGGAGGGGCTCTCTCTGGTTGAAGGTGTCGACGGGTGGGTTTTCATTGGAGCGGACAGTGCACCCAATTGGGTGCATTTTGGCAAAAGCACCCAATTTGGGCAAATTGTTTGTGAAAATTTAGTATACTGGTGGGTTGGAATTTGTAAACTGTAAAAAGTAGTTACTGGATGAGATTTTTGCTACGGCTTTTGCAGACTCATTCTTAAGGGACGGTTGACTCTTTTTTATGAAGTCCTTATTTGGATTTCATGATAAAATATATACCAAATACAGCTATCAACTTAAACACAAGTACACACTATCTTGATGGACGGAACGGAAGATACTTTGGGTCTGTAATAGAAATTTTGCGTTAATACTAGTGTTATTGCAACTATTTCCGAAGCACTGGAAGGCGATTATGATCCATGTGACATACCACAATCATTTTTCATCACTCTACAAGAATTTGTATCTAAAGTTTTTATAAAACAAACATTTGTGTACATGGCTACACGCAGATTCTGCTAATGTCTCTCTATTTTTTTTCGAATTCTCTCATTACGCCCAAACACCTCTAAGTTTTCGCGTTGTCACCGAATGGCACTCATTCCTGGGCTTACAACATACCAGTTGAGTAGTGAAACGCGCCCAAAGATAACAGGAATTCCTCCATCCCCTACTCAGCATTACCGAGACGAAACAAAAGCGTTTGTCCTGTTTGTGGTTAAAGGGTTCAGTTTTCCCTGTATCACCATCACTGGGTATGCCACTGTCTTAGGTGGTGCAATATTAATTGAGGTTAGGAAACCGTTCAAGTGTATAAAATTTCTTAATCGCTGCGCTTGCATCTCATGATCATGATTTGACAATGGTTTCCCCAAAATCTGGCACGCGTAAAGAGGAGGGCGAAGATTTTTTGCCACCTAGTAAGAGGTGGAGAGGGGATTTTTAGCACGGCCAAAGCCCGGGCCAAAGGTGGAGGAATAAAGAACAAATGCCGCATTTCCCATAGTTCATATTAGCGTGCCTTTTATTTGTGGTGGATTGCAGCAGAAAAGTCATAAAGGCTGTATCTCTCTTACCTGCTGCTAGATAGATCTATTGGCCAATTGGTTCAGAGCTCGGAGTGTCAATGACCAGCCTGACCACTAGCAACAAAATGTTATTTTATTACGCACTATGTTGCATTTGCTCCGAATCATATGATCCCTATAAATGACATCAAGGAAGTTAGGCAGATCTTGGTCAATTTATATAAAAATGGCACAGACTTGCGGCGCGTCTCTCTCCAGTATAGAACACGGAGTAGGAGCTGAAAATTAGCGAATTGACCCTGTCACTTGCTATTTGGTTTCACAAGAAAAATGGTCGTGGTGGAGCCGACTTTCAAATCATACAAACTAAATATGTCTGAATCGATTGTTACAGACAACGCATCAATATGATCAACAGATTTAACTTAGTATGCTTAGTGCAGTGCACGATACAAACCCTGTAGTTGAAAAGATATTAACCAAAATGACACTAAACTATTAAAAGTTAACCTCAGTTTTTGGTTCAATTTTTTAATAATGGTGACCGTGATATTTCAAATAAAAATTGAAATCATCCGCGGCGTTAATTAGATAATTAAAATAATCTAAGGATTTACGCTTAGCTAACACACCCCAAATAGCAAAATGGAACGGGGTATATATGGTTAAATTAATTGCTAATTACAGAAAGACAAGAGGCTACTTATTTTAATTATAGGGTCATCATCACGACGTGCTTTTTGTTGTTTTAAAGGAATTATAGTATCATCTTCGAGTCGACAATATATTGATTGGTTCAATGTTAATACAGCTAAGCTGAATCATTGTGCACTTTGTGATAAAAGCATGAGAATGCTGCCACATGAAGTACATGGTCCAATGTATATTGTAAGATGTGGAGCCATTTTGGATTTGACCCCTAGTGACCTCTAAAGGTCACAAAAGGTCACATAAGGGTAAATATGTGAAATTGCTCCAATCTTGTCGACAGATACACCAAATTATTCGTGTGATCACAAGGACCTCAAAAATGCATATTTTGTGCCATCTACGACCTATTGTTAGAGAGTTATTATATAAAACCTCATTTTTGGGTAAAAATTACACATTTTTTATTGCAAAAAGATGAAACAATCCTCGGGAAACAATCTCTTCAAACATCAAAAAAATTGGAGTGTAGAAGTGAGGCTGACATCGTCTATATAGGATAAATTAAGGGATGGGATATGAGCGTTTGGACAGTATTTATTGTGGGACATTAGAGCACATCAGACATATCGAATTGCATTCTGAATACGAAGAATGATATTCTGATATCAAATAATTTTGATTTTTTGAAATTCGCAAAGTAGTACACATTTTATGGCAAATGATTAAAAATTTATATTTTTGATATTTAACAGTACTCGAAGTAAACTTTATAAATATGATGATATGTACTTAAAGTGTATGTGTGTGGGATGAAAAGCTGACGATCAATTGAAAATTTTGACCTTTTGTATTGAAGATATGGATTTTTTGGGGGAAAATCCATATCTTCAATATGAAAGGCCAACATTTTCAATTGATCGTCGGCTTTTCCTCCCAGCTACATACACTTTAAGAATATTTCATTAGATTTATAAAATTTACTTCGAGGACTGTTATATCAAAAATGTGAAAAATATATAATTTGTCATAAAATTTGTATTATATCGTGAATTTCAAGAAATGAAAATTATTTGATATCAGAAAGACATTCTTCGTATTCAGAATGCAATTCGATATATCTGATGTGCTCTCATGTCTCACAAAACTTACTGTCGAAACGCTCAAAATGCTCATTCCAGATCCCTTAAATGTAAAGTTTTCAGTTAGAGGAGATAACTAATGTAACATTGTTGTTTGGAATTCCAAGTGAAATTACACCTACTTCATACAGCATTCTATCCAATCAGTATATTGTTGCCATGATCCATGTGAGCAGAGACCCATGAAAAATAAAGGATTTGTAGATATGGTAGAGTGGACAGTTTGAGAAGTGGGTAAAGTAAAAAGCGAAGATCCATCCATAGGTAAGACTAGACGAGGGTAACCAGATAAACCTAATAAGTATCAGTGGTAATTAAGCTTTTCCAATTGGTAACAACCAAGAGGAGATTGCAACCTCCTTTGGTTTGCTGAATACAGGTACCTAAATTAAGATATTATGTATATACAACATGTAAAACAATCACGCGTATCTAAATACATGCAAGGGCGATTGTTTCAAAAGGGAAAGTTAGTCACTAATACGAATGCAACCAGCGGTCGGTATACCCGTAAAGAATGTGCATTTGTAATGGGTAACACAGTCGAAGCAGATCTTCACCTTTAAAACGGTTTTACCCAATGTTTCAGTTCATGTTGAATAACCCGTATATTAAAAAGTAATTGAAATGCAATTAGAGAAGTTAGATAGTACAAATTGAAACTTTGTGACATCAGACTCTTTTTAGATAACAATTATTTTAATTACCACATTCAACCAGTAATACTATAAGGGAATGATTCCAATAAGCACTTTACTTCTAAATAGCTTCAGTTCATCCATCAATACACATTTTCAGAAGTCTCTGATATCATGGATATGATGGATTGACACACCTTTTGGATGAGCCCAAGACAATGAGGTGAATTTCGTCAGATACGGCAGTATGTGATGCGATCGTCGAATCCATGTCCATACATGGAATGCATAATTATTCTTAATGTTCTCCCGAGTTCTTATGGGTTCCCGACCGCTGTGTACATTCGTGTTAGTGGCTAAATTTCCCCTTTGAAACATCAGCTCTTGAAACAATTGGATACAGAGCGATTGTTTTACATGTTGTATGTACAATATCTTAATTTAGGTACCTGTATTCAGCAAACCAAAAGGGGTTGCAACATCCTTTTGTTTGTTGGCTGTCAGAAAATCTTGATACTTTATGCGTACGTTTATCAGCTGTTCCCCAATATTTGTCCACTGATCATCCTGCTTGTTTCGTGGATATCTTTCTATTGGAATTGCTTGAGGAAGGTAACGTTTCTCTTGTAACTTGCAAACTATTGTGTTAAGTACCTCCCCAACTCCTTTCTATATTAACCTTTTACATGTAGGCATATCCTTTTGAATAATTATAGAAAACATTAAAACTGATAAACGATGTCATCTCGCTTCTCACTTCTACACTCCAGTTTTCCTCATGTTTCAGGATCATAAAATTAGCTCCAAAATTAATTAGGATGAAGTTTGACATGTTAGAGAGTGACAGCAAGTAAAATACAAACATTGTAATATAAGACTTTTTTGAAATAAATAATTAACTGGTTAATGACATAAACTCCTTATATATCAGAATTGGTTGAACTTCGTCCATATTTATAACAGTGCAGAACCTGATACAATGGGTCGTTTCAAGTGTTTTGTGTATTTTATAGTGACATGCTTTCGGTTTGTGTTTTCTCATCTTCTGAAGTCCCAGATGTGATTGAAACGCTTTCCTGAAGACTCAAAGAAGATGAGAAAGTCCATTGGAGGCGGTAGAAACAGATAGACGATATCTTTTCATAAGCTTATTTCTCTGTTTTAATGTAAATATCTTAGATTTGTAGTTACACTTGAACATGTTGAATAATCAAACAGTCCAAGCCTCTGGTATAAAAATAAGTACTAACAAACCCACACGACGAATAACGTCACTAATGTCATGCAGTATTGTGGATGCATGCTATTTTGATAATTTTAACAATTAAAATGGCCCTCAAGAAATGGGAACATCTTTAAAACAAGATAAGTTGCAGAGAAATATTGTTTACCGTTCTGAAATGCGTAACAATTCAAGACCATATCACTCGACTTTGTTTCCTTCAAAACACCAAGTAAATAATCCCACGGTGGTTACCTACCCCACCCGGTCATTTATCGTATATACCTCTCTTTTGATGTCAAAGGTAAGAACTTCCTATGTACTTTGATGTTCAACACTATTTTATATGATATGTTTCGGTCTTCTTCTTAAAGAAACATATTATGTTTCGGTAAAATGGGTACTAGGTCCAAAGAATAATTGAGCAGAAAACACCGGTATCCCGGCCCATATTCGGAGTTGTTTGAACTAGTTTTTCTGCGAATTTAGAAATAATCTTGATTTTATGATGAGTGCATATGAAGCCTAATTTGAGATGAGCAAGGGTTAAATCTAAATTCAATTAATTTGTTTCAGAAGTATCATTTAACATATGGCAAATTGATGTTGTCATGGAGATTTCCTGTATTGGGCACATGATAAATTTGGCTACGCAGTGGAATTCACTTGCTAAATAAAAGAACAGTTCTATGAATTTATTTTGTTGTTGTTATATCTTGTCATCTATTTATATTCTAGAAATAAACGTCTACATTTTGAAGCTTTAAATAAGAGGCAGAGTAGTTGCAGTTGAAGATGATTGAAATAGTAGTCGTCGTCGTAGTAGAGAAGTAGCGCTGCAGTAAAGCAGTCTATATGCAGTTGAGCAACAATGTTAGCGAGTGAGTGAGTACTTGAGTTAGAAGTAATAATGTTAGCGAGTGATTGAGCGAGTGAATGAGTGAGTGAGTGAGTGAGTGAGTGAGTGAGAGTGAGGAGTGAGTGAGTGAGTGAGTGAGTGAGTGAGTGAGTGAGTGAGTGAGTGAGTGAGTGAGTGAGTGAGTGAGTGAGTGAGTGAGTGAGTGAGAGAGTGAGTGAGTGAGTGAGTGAGTGAGTGAGTGAGTGAGTGAGTGAGTGAGTGAGTGAGTGAGAGAGTGAGTGAGTGAGTGAGTGAGTGAGTGAGTGAGTGAGTGAGTGAGTGAGTGAGTGAGTGAGTGAGTGAGTGAGTGAGTGAGTGAGTGAGTGAGTGAGTGATTGAATGAATGAGTGACGGAGTGAGTGAAGGAGTAGCGAAGGGGTAAGTGAAGGAGCGAAGGAGTAAGTGAAGGAGCGAGAGAAGGTGTGAATGGGGGAGTGAGTGAGAGAGGGGATGAGTGAGTGAGAGTAATCGGTGGTCAATCAAGCATTCGGTAAACAGCTACTACTGTTACAGTAGTACTTGCACGTAAAAACGGATATTATAGTAGTGTTAAATAACTTCTGTAATCAGTAGTGTACCTACTAATTATTGTGAGAATGAAAAGATAGCAATGATATTGCAATATACTGAGTGGGTGTGTTGAATTTTTGACTTGAGATAGAGCAATAACATAAAATTAAGAGCATGTCATATAAATCGTTGAAAAGAAATATTAATTGAATGATTGATTTTGATATTACAGATGTACTTTCCTGCTCATTTCGTCAGTTCAAAGACCCTACATTTTGAGGTCAACTAGAATCTAATCATGAACGGGCCGGTAGCTAGCCGAATAACCGCCTCTTAATTACTTAAGTCACGGTGCTCCGTTGGGGAATAAGGGTGGAGCCCTCCCCCAAGCTGCATGCATCCCCTGGGAGCATGTCTGATCTTTACAAGGCTATCTTAATGCACGCCCCCAACGGGAAGAAGTACAAGTTGATTATGACATAATAATTGATGTGGTCATGTATAAACCCATTTTGAGACAAAAACTTTGATTAGATGAATAAGGTCATTCACACTCTCTCTGTCATATTTCAATACCTGACAATGACAATTATTGTGACTAAGGTATTTCCCCTTTAATATACATTGCTTTTCTTACGCGTACTTGTTTCGATCGACATGAAACATGTTAATAAACTTTGTCCCAATTTCATTTTTCACGAAGGACTCAATTTTCCTTTACCATTGCATCGCATTATTATATTTGTTTATGTTCACTTTGTCATGTTTGTGATAAATTGCCCCTTTTTACACCAATCTACAGGGTGTCCCCAAAAAAAGAGGCCCCTCATTTCGCCCTCCTTTTCTCCTATTTCTGAAAAGTTGATCAAATATGTTTTGGTATATTAGGAAACCTTGAGTCGTTAGCTTTAATAAACCAAAACAATTATATCAATCGGCTCACAACTTTTGAAGATATGCTCTTTTAAAGAAATGTACTCGTTTTTCACTCTGTCCACAGAGAAGGTTTGGCTACTTCAAAGATTGAAAAGCGAGGAGTATACATACCATGCATGAATATCAAACATTCCTCAAAATAACTTTATTTATGGAATGGGCTTAACCGGTGGGTTATGGCAATGGATTTTGTTAATAGTGTCATTAATTTGTGGGTAAAATGGATGCCGAACATTGCCAAATGGGACTTCTTTTGCTTTACTTGCAATTACTTATTTTTTCTTGGTTATTTATGCCTTTTTGTTTTATTATGTTTCTTACTTTCTTACTTGCTTTTTTTCTCTTTTTTTTTTCTTTACAACATAAGTTATTTCTCTTTTTAGGATAAAAGGTAGCCCGTAAAAGGCTGTTTGGTTTGTCTTTGGTTCTTCTGAAGTGAGTTTACTGTACTGCTCTGCCCTCTACCTGGTTGCCTCCTTGGCGAATACAGGTTTCAGCCCTGGTTCTCATTACACCAATTGCGTTGCGTACCATCCCTGTGCGCCGGATACTTGTGAATGCATTCAGTAATACGTTTGCGAAGATCTTGGATTTTGCCACAAAGGAAAAAAAAAAAAAATCAAGTGGTGTGAGGTCTGGTGATCGTGCAAGCCACTCCACAGCATGAGCCATCCCAACCACTCTGTTTGCTATCCGTGGACAGAGTGAAAAACGGGTAATTTTATTCATAAGGGCATATCTTCAAAAGTTGTTAGCCGATTGAAATAATTGTTTTGGTTTATTAAAGCTAACGATTAAAGGTTTCTTTACATACTAAAATATATTTAATCAACTTTTCAGAAACAGGAGAAAAAGAGGGCGCAATGAGGGGCCTCTTTTTTTGGGACACCCTGTATAGTAAAAATAATATTTTCTTGAATTGTGTTTTAGGTCAATTTGTTATTGATTCATTCGTTCATTCATTAATTCGTTCCTTCCTTCCTTCCTTCTCCTTCCTTCTTTCATTCAATTATTCATTCATTCAATTATTCATTCATTCATTCATTCATTCATTCATTCATTCATTCATTCATTCATTCATTCATTCATTCATTCATTCATTCATTTATTTATTAACATAATCATTGGATAAGCAAAGCTTCACTTCGGGTTATCGTTCCTTTTGACACCGTACGTACCTGAACGTATACTGGATGGGATATCGTATTGTCGTGACGGCTAACGTTAGGATGAGGACCGTATACATAAGGTTCACAAGTTATAAAATCCCCTAAAACATACCAAAATATCGTCTTTTCTTTGCCTTTTTTGGGGGGGGGGGGTCACAATTTCTCGTTATGTAAGAACCGGTGCACTCATCAACTTGAAAAGATCCATTCGTCAACTCTCAAACAATAGAGTTTGCGAAATGAAGTTAGCACATCGACTTATATATACGTCAAAATATCGATTGGTTTTTTTATACATAAAATGCTAGCCCATGATATCGAAGAGTGACACAAGTCAAGAACTTATATAGGCACCTAGGCACTAAAAACAACCACGTGGGACAATCAGTGGTTCACAGCATCTGAGGAACAACAAGAGTGAAGCCTGTGAAGGGGTACAGTAACTAAAGCATCAGACCCAGGCCCGTACGCAGGGGGGGGGGGGTGCGGGGGCGTAGCGAGCAAAAAAATGGGTTTTTTAACGCTTTTTTGGACAAAAAGGTCCAAACTTGGTCCACTTTTCACAAAATTGCCCCCCCCCTTGGAAAAAGGTCCACTTTTCCAAAATCAGCACCCCCCAAATGAAATCCTGCGTACGGGCCTGATCAGACCCATGAAATGAGATGCTTATGCACTCTGCTCTTGAGGGATAGTGCGCCGTTGTCAGTTACGTCTACGACTGACTCCATCTGGCAGGCTATTCCAAACGTGACCTGCAGTGTGGATGAAGGTCCTGCTAGTAGATATGGTTCTAGTGACTGGTACTGTGAGAGCATGGCAAGGCACGGACAAGCTGGAGCGGGTAGCTCTTCTGACTGCTAATGGCTTTGCTAGCAGTGCCTACAGATCTGGTGATCACAAGCTGGTGTGTATTTGTAGAGGACTTCTTGCATTTATACGTGAGCTTGATCCCCTTGCCGATGAAGTTACCGCAGAACGCCGTTTCACAAGCACGAATCACACAAAAGTATATATATATATATACCAAGCTTGACGTTTGGAACAGAAAATTGCTTTTCAATCTACTAATTTTCAACAACATGTGGCGTGTTTTCTACCCAAACCAAAACAGATTTCCAAGCATCATTTGGTCTTCTAAAGTAATACACAGTGGTAATTTTAGTAGTGCATGAGCAAATTTACAAACTATTGTTTTTAAATTGACGTATTTTCGTTTATAATTACTGCTATCGATTGACGTGTTCACGTCGACTTCTAGAGGCTTTTATGGCAGAATGGTTTTGAATAGATAATCCTTTAGCCATTAAAGTTTCAGCTTTTGAACCGCATTTCGCAAACTCTATAGCCCAGTCAAATTATGAAAGCAACCACCACTAATTGTAATAGAATCCGTTTTACATGCGTCCATCTCCCAAAAGGTCCTGCAAAAACATATCAAAAGTCCCGGAAAATCCAAGTAGTGGAACAGTGCCTAATTTGCATAAATCCAAAATTGCCTCTTATGCAGGGGTGAAATTTCAAAATTACTCAAATCTTGTTAAAAATTATACCAATGTATTCCTCTCGTCATAAGGATTCAGAAAAAAGTTAATTAAGCGAGTCCGTGAATTGACAATAATACATACTGAGAACAATATTAAAAGTCCTATACAACCCAATTATTTCCGATAAAGGTCTGTTTCTCACCCTTTATCTAAGACCACAGATAAGTATTTCATTACGAATGACTATTCGGCCTAGATAATTATTTCTCCGTTCTTAAATTGTAAGATATGGCGATTCAATAGCACGTGACAAGCAATGGGTGTTGGTGTACTTGCACCTACATTATCAGACTTCTTGTATCAGGAAGGTTAATCCACAAAGATGTGGTTAATCATCAGTACTTTTTACTCAATTTTAAATTGAGAATTACCAGTCAGATTAAGGTAGCTTACCTAGGATTTGATAATGTCGTGTTCAACACCTATTCGACAGGTAAGACTCGTCATTCACACTTCTAATTTCACTCTAGTAAGGCTGCTTATTTTGAGGGTGGAAACTATTGTTTCCCCTAATTATCTCAATCTCTGTCAGATAGGTCACTATACCTTTACCTTTGTCATTGCTTTTCTTCTTTTTTTACTTATTTATTATTTTATTTTTTTCTGCTGCATGACCCCCTTTTTTTCAAAATATTACACCCAACGGACTGAAGCGTTTATTCAGATATCATTTCCATTCTGAAAGCTGACATATTGGAAAATGCTGCCATCAATGTTCATATTATATTGTACAATCAACCGCCAGTTTTAAAAGATTTGGGTGACTTGAGTTATTTTTATAAGCAGGTAAATATACCTGACTGACCGTTTTAATTACAAAACGCATAATATTTTGTAGGTTCATCGAATGGCTGCTTTGTACTGTTATGTTAGTTTCTATAATAATTATTATTCATTTTCTCTGCTCTTCTGCTATACCCTTTACTTTCTCTCTCCCCTTCTCCATTGTTCTCCATTTCATTCTCTCTTTCTTTGATTTCTGTCTTCCCTCCCCTCTCCTACTCTCCCCCACTCCATCTCCCCTCCTCATTCCCTCCCTTTAGTATGCCCGAAATATTGTCGACAGATTGTATCTTATGCTTCATGGCATTTTATGTATCTTAATATGCTTCATGCCAAGCACACACCATTTTAGACAAGGGCCGTAGCCACAGTCATGCATGCACACATTAACGTTTCCTAAAGATGCCCGACTGTTCAATGGAATTTGGATTTTGATTGAATAGGAACTTCAGGAAATAATTATTTAAATAGGAATAGGCGAATGACTTCCGTCATTTCGGCTACATGGACTGTTAATGGTGTACCCCGGTATTGCATTATAATCCAATAACTGTGACAAAGTAATAGTCTATCACGCGGGGCTCTTTAAGCTTATTAAACTCCTGGTTTTCGTTTAACAGTATTCTCATTAATTAAACTACTTAGTATTACTAATTAACATAATTAGTATTAATTAAGTTGATTATAAATACAAATTGAATGTTTACCCTTTTTTCTAATATTAACCATCAAATCTTACGATAATCTTACTGAAAGAAAACTACTGCGCATGCATGCATGTGATCCATTTGATGCGATGACGCAATCAAAGTTATATAAGCTCACCGAATCGCTGGCCGTGCTGCGATTATGTCAACGATGTGTAATCAGTAATAGTAATCTCCCGCACAAACCTATTTCATTAGGGTTAGGGTTAGGCTACGGTTAGGGTGAGGTCATTCATTATTGATCGAAGATTATACGTATTCATTGGTAATAATAGTATTAATATTATAGTATATCGTGTGTATGCGCTTTATTCAATAAGTAAACAAACGCAATTCTGGCAGAACGACTCGTAGCATAGTACTGTAGTATAGCACTATGGATCCATAGATTGTTGGTTCGAACCCCGGTTCAAACCCTACTATTTTATTAAATTCTGATAAATTCCTTTATATTTTGTTAAGTAAGAGGAAATAGTAATGATAAAAAGCCCATGTAATATCAAGCATCATAATTATACTTATGTACGATGAAAATGTTGTGCGAATGAAAATAGAAAACTGATGCAGTTATTTCATGGTAAATAATGCCGATAATAATTTTAATGATTAGTGTTTTAATGATTAGTGTTTTGTCGACAATCGGTAAAATTGCTTTGTCGACAATATTGTCGACAAAGCCTTGTCGACAACGGCTCTTTCCCGTTATGGATGCTCCATAGGGTCTCTGTATCGCCTATCCTATATATCAACCCCCAATATCCCTGGTTATGCTCATAATTCCTTTAAAAGCAAAATGCGCATGACAGGACAGTTGACGCCACTGTGTTGTCAGTATACGACAACTGTCAGCTGAATTTGGCAACTTTTAACCTAGTCTCGTTGGCGCTTTTGCATCAATTAAGGACATCTTTTGCGAAATATTATGATCTGAAAACAATGGTGGAAATGCCTACTATTATTCTCTTATCTCCTGTCACATTCCGGTTGTGTATAAAAGAGACTGTTTTGTTGAAACTATTTCCGAACAATCTCGGAATAAAGTTCCTTTTAGTCTGAGGCATTGGTGATGCGGTCTGACTGGAAATAGGTCGATGTCAAGAGGTCACAAGCGCGATAAAAAGACAATTTACGAGAAATCACAGATTAGATTGATCCATTTTGGTGTGGTAAACATCATCATTATCATTATGGTTGATATGAATTGGCTGGTGCATTTAGCAGCTTTATGCACACGTTTACCATGTTTACGTTTACAATACAAGCATAGATGAACTTGACCATGTTGACGAAAACTCCGCTAGAGACATTTTTTCAGTAATATTTAACTTCTAAGGAATGTTTGACATGTTTGATAGCGTAAAATCAATAATATATTTCCACCAGACATTCGACGTAACATATAGATATAATTTATCGATTTTACGTCATTAAACATTCGTTAGAAGTTAAACATTACTGAAAATAGAATGGTACTAGATTATAACGCTGAATATTCGGAGTCTATATGGCCCTTAATACACATAGTCTACTTTCCGCCTTCTCTATATTGACGAATTTATACAAAACCATAATTTTACTGAGCAGCAATTTAAAGAAATAGTTAAAACTTATAGCTCATTACTTAACGTCGTCAAACGAACAAATAGTTAGGCTATGTAGGCTCATACGTTCCGGTAGTTAAAATAACCAAGTAAATATTAAAACTTTAAACGGAAACTGAAGGCAAATAAATAAATATTTACCTGCTAATATTTTCGGTAATTTCGGAAACTAACTGTTGCCATCCTCCGGCAGTAATGACTGGCTGACTGTCTTCTTCACACTTGGATGATTTTGGTGTTTCTAGAAGACAGTCGTAAATTCAAGTTCCTAAATAGGAGGATAAAGGAGTCCATAGCCATCATTACAGGAGAAACAAGTCAAACTCAACAGAGACGGGGCCGGGATCTTACGTCTTCTAGAAACTCCAAAATCATCCAAGAGTGAAGAAGACACTACTGCCTGAGAATGGTAACAGTTAGTTACCGAAAATATTAGCAGGTAAATATTTATTTATTTGCCTTCAGTTTCCGTAGAAAGTTTTAAAATGTTCTTGGTTATTATGAACAAATAGTTATTGTTATTATGTATTTTATGTATGTGTCACTTCATACAGAGGTAACTGAACTCCTTAAAAATATCCAATACAACTTTGTATCCTGTATGAATGCTATCACGAATTTCGCATAACGATGGTTTGCTGTAGAACGATCGAAAACATGTTGATTTTCTGACGACGCGACCGTGATAATAAGGTAATAATAAATACGAACGATGACCATGCATTTCAACATTACTTGTATTTTTTTGTATGTCAGCTATCTAAAATGCCTGACTTCGGCGTGACTTTTCCTAATTGCAGGCCATTATATTGTATGTAGCCTATCATGCCTGTTATAATTGGCCAATGGTCTACCCTTTTACTATCTCCGAACTCGTGAACTTTATAACTTTCCGAGAACATTTACAAGATTGAATGAAACTATATAGTTTACACAAATTATCTTTCAAATCACATTAATTTGACCAATGATGCGATGAATGTTACCAGTGTGCACATGATATGTATGATAGGGTAGAACAAATAACAGATACAAGGCTGCCATCCAACACTTAGTTAAGTAAATCGGAGTCACTTAGGCTAAACAAATTTGACAGTGAGTGGCTCCAGAAACCCAGTTAAGCAGACGATACCACTGCTTAATTGATCGAAATAGACTCATCTGTCACCGCCCTCGATTTCTTGTCCGATACAAAGTTCTTTTCTTTGCCCTCTTTACTATGTGAAAAGCACACTCTAAAACTTTTGAGCCGTGAACGGGAACCACCTAATTTGGGTGAACATACTTGCCACCAATCAGAACGCCCGTTTCCGTAGTCTGCTTGCTCTTTAATGATAGACTGATTAAAGGTCTTACTATTAAAACAATAATATTGTTATGGTTAATTAATCGTGGATAGTGTAACCTACTTGTGGCGAAGTAAAAGACTTCACTTAGTCTAGCACAAGACCTCCCATCTTATATCGGGATCACCTTACACCCCAGAGTCCAACAATTGCTTACTGCAATTAACTATTACTCTACTAAAGACCAATGGATGTTTATCGTTTGACATATTTATAAGACATGGATTTGTTCTCCTAAAAGCGTAACAAATTTTAGGTTGACATTTTCCTAACAATGAAATAAGTCTCGCAATACCACACACATTTTTTGCACCAAGTATTGTACTCTCATAACGAAAGTAGCTCCAGATCTGTACGGAATTAGGCATGAGGATAAATTCTAAAGCCATCTCAGTCTTTTTAACGGCATTATCTTCATCTGTCGAAGGCATTATCTCCATTATCTATTTCAATGAAGAGTATCTTACAATCTGCTGTCATGGAATTTGAACATTTCGGTACACTACCTGTCGATGAGCATTTTGAAACCAGTGGAACAGTCACCCACTATGACTCGTCATCTTCATCTGCAATGTCTGTTGAAACAACATCACGTTCCTTCCCGTATGGTAGTGATGCAACCAGAGAATCGTCATCCCTGGATCAAACTTCGTGCCTTTATTCTCAAATTTTGTATCCTATTGGACAAATGGGCGTTGGAGGAAGTATAAGGATGCAGGAAAATTACCGTAAGTTGATTGAAAGGGGCGGTTTGGTGGTATAGAGGATATGATTTATGTTGCAATTCTTCCGATAGTTTCTACATTTATAAATTTGTAAAAAAAATCGTTGATCTATTATTATGATTATAGTTTTGCTATGGCTGAGCCTGCATTATTTCTAATCGTGAGAAATGAAGTGCGGATCATGCATGTATGGTAGATGATATCCAAATTCGGAAACCGTGCTTGGTACCGTGTGAAGAAGAAGTTTCAAACGTTTTGTTCTGAATCATTATCAATCATGTTTATGCAAACAAGACGTAAATTTGCAGAAAATGTCATACTATCAAGTGTCACTTGCCGATCTAGACTGTGCGGAAACTGTAGACAGTATTCAGTGATAAAGATTTGAAAACAGTAACTAAGATTTTAATGTATTGTTTTAAAATTTATCTTCCAAAAGGTGAAATAACTTAACGAATCTAAAGCAGCAGTGTTTTGTCTTATTACCTGCTTTTATGCTAATGATTTAACCCTATAACTACTGAGCCATATTTTGTAACACGAACTACGAAGAGGGGGTTGTTGCGACCCCCTTAATTTTCAGTTATATTTTGTGCTAATGTAAAGCTATGGGTCTCCTCTATCCAGTGATACCAAAATAAGTACAAACATTCCCCACATAATGTCGCTATGACGTCATAATGTGAGGGCGCCCATGCAAATTTGGGAAATTCTGGCTATGTACAAAATATAGGCAAAATTGATTTTCGGCTAAAAACTCTACACAAATTTTAAGGAAATGAATATTTTCACCTAACGTACAAGTAAAAAGTCAGCAGCTCTTGAAATAATTTCTCAAGAGCGAAATGAAAATCATTGGGGCCTCGCCAACCTCCTCCCTCTATGGTCATCTTTGATGGCCGGTCCTACCCCCGGGTAAGGTGCTGGGGTGAAAATTTTATCTCAAAATGAGCGCAAAGGATGTAGCTACGATTAGGTTTGGTCGTTTGGGCGTAAACGCAGTGCGTTTTCAATGACGGATAAAAAAATCTTAGGGGGGTTTGTACCAACCAACTTCGTAGATCTAGGGATAGAGCATTTTTGACTTTTAGTGATGGTTGTGTTTTTCTTTCTTAAAAGGTATAACTAACTATAATTAAAAATACGTTATGGCATTCTCGGGTATTAAAAATATCTGCAATGATTTACGTATTTAACGACCCATACAGCTTCTGAAAGGATCTCATGAATATCTCCTTTAATAATAGTAAATATAGCAACCGAAAATTTGAATGTGCCAAAAATAAACTTTTAAATGTCCCTTTTATTTAATGAAATATAAAACAAAAATCACGAAAGCTCTTTTTTCAAACAACCAGGGCATGGACAATAATAAATGCAAAACCCCGGCACACCAATAACGGCTGCTTTCAAAGAAAGCCAATTTAAATCGTTGAAATTTATTTTAAAAACTAAAGCTTTAAAAACAAAGTGAGCAAACCATTGCCCATTTAAATACACTGATCAGCTGATCAAAATGCAGTCTTTTTAACCTTCCTGTGCGAGACGGCACATTATTTTGCGCAATATTTATCTTACAACTCTTGGTTTTGATCACACGTTTGGCAAAGCTTAATTTGAACACTGTTGTTATAAACAGCAATGACAAAGCAAACAATCATATCGTAACTTTCCTTACTGTTCCATTTCATTTCAGCAATGGTTCCACGTATCAAGAGTGGTGATTACGTAATACCCAATATTAAAAAAGATTCAAACCAGCAGCAACAAGATCAACCACCAAGACTCTCGAAACCACCACGTCAGCGTCGCAAACCACGTGTTTTATTTTCCCAAGCTCAGGTGTGCGAGTTGGAAAGGCGATTCAAACAACAGCGATACCTTTCTGCCCCGGAAAGAGACCAGCTAGCTGAAGCCCTTAAACTTTCTTCCACTCAAGTGAAAATCTGGTTCCAAAACCGTCGTTATAAAAACAAAAGACAGCACCAAGATAAAACAATAGAGCTTTCTAACTCCGTAGCTGCTCAATCATATTCCCATCGACGTGTTTCGGTACCAGTGTTGGTAAAAGATGGTAAGCCTTACCTGGGTTCGAACCCACCACCACCTCCATACAATTACAGCTGTCGCCTCAATGTCCCTCAAATTCCGGAGACAAGCAGTTTCATTACAGAGAGGCCCGCCACATATACTTATGCAACTGGTAATTACATAGTTGGAAATATACCGACCACATGCAACTCGTACCCACCACCTCAACAACAATCTGGGGTTCGAGCCTGGTAAAGTGACTTACAAGATGACCAATGCTGTTATAACTATATAGCTGATAACGCATTGCAGAGAGCATGATATATATAAGTATGATGAATGATGACCTCCGGCGGTTGTGAATAAGACCCTTTCAATGACCATTTGCACCTAACTCATGGGGACCTAACATTACACGGATCCACCATCTTGCTCCCAAAACGACGTTCTACCTGCAAATGGCAAACGCATGTGCATAAAGTGCATTTGTTCTTTGGCGCTTTTCTTGCAAAGCCCCAGAGGGCATTTTCAAAGCGTACACGGTAATTACGCATGCGCATGAAAGGCGTACGCACACGCAACAGGCACTTTGGGGGTAGAACCTCGTTTTGAGATCATCGTGCAAAAGGTCTATAGTCTCGGTGTCACATATTTAGCATAATTATGTTTTACATGCATATTATTTATGAAAAAGTTCTATAGTTTCGGTATTTAGCATAATTATGTTCTACATGTACATGCATATTATAGGCTATTGGGATTGTCAAATATTTCTGTGTAAACTATTTTGTTTAACTGCACCAGTACGATCATATAATTCAGACACATTTAATCTAAGTTCAAACAACGGAAATTTAGAAGACATTTAATTGACCAGATATTGACCAGATGTTATTTTAGGCATATTTTATTGTGTAATTTTTTCACTCAGCTTTTTGACCATCAGAGTGTCTTTATTAAAGCAAATAAATGTCGGGTTATATAAAACGAGAAGTACCAGGAATATTTTTAACGTTTTTATAACATTCAAAAATATTTTTACTTACTGCAAAATATTCAGACCTTATGTTATTTAAGTGTTGAAATAATTGTCAAGTATTTGCAAACAATATTTTACAATAACATTTTGACAACATTTTTAAAATGTTGTTGTAGTGTGTTTTCATACAAAACGTTTACAAAGTGTTCTTTACCTTTATCAAACCCGACATTTAATGATATCAAAACGTTTTTATCATAATCAAAACCCAAAATATCGTACAAAATTAAAACAATACATTGTGTTTTAATAAAGACACTCTGATGGTCGAAAAGCTGAGTGTTTTCTATATTTTCTTTGTTTGAACTTAAATGAACAATGGACAAGAGATTACAGATTTAACGTTCATTATAATGTATGATCTTCTATACATGCATAAATTGTAACAATTTCTGCACAAGGGAATATTCCCTCCACCTTCTTAAACAAAATGATTGACTTCCAATCTAAACAACTGTAATGAAGGAGCAATCTTAACCCCCTGAGCACTACCTGCCGATCTAACATTGCCTCTGATTGGTCAATTACATGATATGATCTTCATTTTGATCAGCAATCAGAATGGAGTTTTGCAAATAATTCACCCCCATTTTTTGCGTGGTGAAATTATTCTAACAATGTTGCTGATTGGTCAAATTGATAATGAAAACTCCTTTTTGACCAATAGGCAGGTAGTTCTCATGGGGAATATAAAACAAATTTTTAATTTTTGCCTCAACACAGTATTTTAAATTGGAAGTTAAGCATTTTGTTTAAAGAATTGACGTTAATTTCAAGATATAATTTATATGTTTTGAATTAACAATATTTACACTGAAAGGACAGAGATAATAGTAGATTTGGGTATTTTAATGCATAAATAACCAAACATAACTAAATAACTGATGTGGTTGAGGAATATATCAGCTATCACATACTTTTTGTATGACAATTGACCGCTGCGTTTTTGAAATAAAAGAATTTTACGAAACTGCCTCACTTTCAGCCCGTTGCACGGAGTCAAATATCTATCAACAACAGAGAAGATGAGAAGCTCTGCTATCAATGACAAGACGCGTAGACGGTTCCAGTCTCGGTCCCAGCCGATTTGTGCTCCTTCATCACTTGTTTAGTGACGGAGGAACACAAACAGGCTGGGACCGAGACAAAGACGGCTCATGCGCTGATTATGCGCAGTGATTAGCACTCCGAATACAGATCATCGATTGATATTTGAATCCGTGGAAAGGTTTGAAAATGAGGGACTTTCGTAAAATTCTTATACTTCACGAACGGTGTGGTCAATTGTCAAAATTCAAAAGGATGTGATAGCTGATTTATTCCTCAACCACACCAGTTATTTAGTAATGTTTAGTTATCATGGCGTTAAAATACCCGAACGATTAAGTTTTCGACGATCCCAAGGGGGCCACTCAAGTATGATAGTGTACGCATGTGTGACCAAATTTTCTTTAAACACCCCCTAAACGAGTTTTACCATATCAGCAAATTTAGGCCTTAATAAGGTAATTTAATATAAAATTTACCCCCTAATGAGTTTTCTGGCTAGTCAAAATGAACAAATGTACCCTTTTTGGACTCGTAATTTACCAAAAATTTGTAAAGGTACCCTAAACAAGTTGTTCAGTTTCAAAACACTACCCTTATTCTTGAACATCATCAGTGTTTTTTAGACCCTAAATGCGTCACTCGCGTAACTTGCCTTGACTAAAAAACACCCCCCTTTTCATTGTTATTTTGGTCACGCATGCGTACAGACCATGCCCCCGGTCGACAATACAGTCCTTCCAGGGACATCCAGTTAAAGGTGTTATCGATTCATGTCGTATGTGTCGTATTATCGTCGACATGATTATAGACGAATCCAACGAGCCAAGTGATGGTCAGAATTCAGTCGGCCATTACTGGGTCCCGTCTGCACCAAACTGGTGTTGTTACTGCCCAATTAGGTGGACTAAATCCGCTTAAATTAATTCAAAATCGATGTTGAATTGTATTGTGTTGTAAACTTTCATCATTCTTTTGTGATGGAGTGCAGTTTAATATCCCCGCCAAGGCCACATTATTTCACATAAAATTTTTTACGTGGAATAGACCTAAGGGGGACCCAGCTATGGCTGCCATTGAGGTGTAGGAATGCGTGAAAATGGATTCGTCAATAGGAGCATGGTTCGATTGACATATCGCTTTTCCCTATCACAATGAAGATCTCATTATGGAGAAACGTACATTGTAGGTACTAATAATGTACTGTACTTAATCAGATACAGAATTACCCAATAATGATTTTCTTTTTAATTTCTGGCAATTTATTTGAGGTCGGGAAAAGATATATTATAAATTTCTTTTGTTATCACAATCATTGTGAATTCACCACATTTTACCCGTTTTGGTCTAAATTAAATTCGGAATAGCTGCAATGCATTATGGGATGCACTTGTACCTGATTAGGAATGTCTGTGCATGATTAGGTACAGTACCTGATAATTCCGATCAGGTAATTTGCCCGGGCCGGACTGACTACATTTTCCACATTAATCTTGTGGTATATTTGGGCAAACAATTACATCTTTTTTTCATTTTACCAGTCGTTTGCCTTTGATTAGCGTCGGCATAAAACAGTAGTAGGAGAGGAGGGTCAGTCAATCAAGATTCGTAGTCTGTGGGAGTGGTCTTTACGTAGACAAATGATCTGATTGGACAATCGCATGATTTTGGGTGTCGTCTAACAGGCGGTAGAGGACCCCACGTCATCATGAGCATAGACATACCACCTAGACCTATCACTGCCCATCCCTAAGCATGGCAGTAGGTGAAGCCACGTATCCAAGGTGATTTTGGTCGGGTGGTCGGACGCGGAGAAATAAGCGTTCATGTCTGGAACGAAAAACGCGATCGTTTGCGTGATTGCTGCGCCGTTATCGCCCGCGTCAAATGCAACATGTTCTGTAGACGCGAACATGTCTGCTTGCATAGACATACCACCTAGACCTATTACTGCCCATCCCTTACCACAGCGGGAGGTGAAGCCCCGTATCCAAGGTGATATTGACGGATTGACGGGGTGACTAGGCGCGGAGATATATCGCGTACATTCTGACGCGCTCGTTTGCGTGGTTACTTCGCCGTTACCGCCCGCGTCAAATGCAACATGTTCTGTACACGCGAACATGTCTGCTTGCGTGCGCCTGGGTATGCGTCCTTATCAAAGTCGTTGCTAAGCAGTGTCGGCTTCACTACGCGAGTCAAAGTCATTGGTCTAGGGGCTCGTTTGTCTGGGTCTGCTTGTTTGCGTCCGGCTTGCGTCCTTGTCAAAATCGTTGCTAAGCAGTGTTGACTTCACTACGCATACCTAAGTCATAGGTCTAGGTACTTGTTTGTCTGGGATCATGAGTGTTGTATGCGTAGACGCAGTGCAGAATACTCGCACGCGCTAGCAGTACGCGCAACAAAAGATGTGAAGTTGTAAACAAGTTTCGTTCATTTTATTTTTTATGACGGTAACTTGATTTTTGCTTTAAAAAAATAGTTTACAGTTATAAAAATAATATTTAACTGACCACGAATGAGAATAAACGATAGGAATTTTTATTTTGACTATCCTCTACCTATGATAGACGACAGGCAGGTCCAATATTTCACATTCCTATCGTTTATTCTCTAATTAAAACAGCATTGTGATGAACCCTCGTGACTATTTTTCCATTTTTCTCAAAAGGTAATAACACAATGGTAACAAAAGTTATATTATAGGGGCAAGGAATCCAGTTACTACACTGGAATTTTAGTGACTCAAGACAAGCGGTACGTTATGATAAGAAAGAGGTACCGCTAGAATGTACCTCATTTCTTAACATATATAATGAACCACTTGTCTTGAATCACAGAAATTTCAGTGAAGTAATTGGATTCCTTGCCCACATAATATACATAACTTTTGTTACCAGCGTGTAGTTATTTTTTTGAGAAAAATGCAAAATTAGTCATCAAATTTATCAGGGGGTATCACAGTACCACCTTAAGTCACATTAATCTAATGCTAAGTAGAATAGTTGTACACATTCTACAAATAAACACTAATATTCTTACAAACTTATAAGATTATTTACTGTCTTTTATTTCGTGCTTGTAGGCTACCTTTATATGGTAATTAAATGATTTAATGTTACGTTTCCAGTATCCATGGACAAGACTGTATGCCACATTGCTAAAACGACGCAGCGCAGTGAGTATGACATCACTGGCTGTGGAACCAACGGACTGCAGTATCTATTCATCTATTATGTCCGGTTAGAGCGCTGACATAATGTTGCAAATCAATATTCATGAGACTGTACATTCAACACCCAGTCTTCGAAATTGGATGACTTGTGTGTACTTAGCATTTTAATTACGTAACGCATAAATGCTTTGGCATCATCGGATGGCTGCCTAGTGCTGTTTAATAGTTCCTATAATAATTATATTATTACATTTATTTAGGTACTTATTTTTAACTAGGCCTACCTCTTTCTTTCTTTTTCTTTTTGTCTCCTCTAACTCTCCCTCTCATTCACATAATTTCTTCCCGATCTTTCGATTTATTTATTTCTCTTTATTTCGTTCTCTTCACTCCTCCCCTCTCAAGACTTCTCATAGGAGGAAGCTGACCCCCTCTCTCGCCTTTTGCGTATGTCACTGTTTCCATGCCTATGGCAATTCATGAAAAACTTTATAGGCCTGTATTCAAACATGTCACATACATACGTAGCGATTTCCTTTGTACAGTACTTACTATAGATATGGGTATTCTGATGTGTAATCGATCAGCAAGCGCGTTCAATTTTTTTAATGAAGCGCCTAAAGTCAGGTGGGTGATAAAGAAGTGTACATCGACAGCTAACACTCAGAACTTTAGTCACCAGCTTTTATTGTTATGCATAGTCGCGCTAAGAGTCGATCGATACATGTTGAAATCAGCACAATTCAGAGATACACCTTTTTGCTATGAAATTAATTTTCTCGGTCAAATATAAAGCAATATTTTTTCGTTAGAAATGTCAGTTAAAAACATAGTGCTTGGATATACATTCTTTAAAAAAAAATCCTGGTGTGCATGAAATTGTGTCTTTTAGTGTAAGATTTTTTTTATTTTAATAGGCCTTAACTTCGCCCACGAGCTTTTTTTGGACTTCATTTCTTAACGTTTCAAAATAATATAGTTTGCTAATGAAAGATATTTCCCACCTCTGTAAGGCACATCGTGTGGGTCTATATATCATAGTTTTGTCAGAATATCAGTTTTGATTTCACCAAAACTATGTTATATAGCTCACGGTGTTGTGCGTAAGAAAGTTGGGAAAATCCTTCGTTAGCAAACTATATTACTATCGTGTTCACATTTTGAGTTACACTCGGCGAAAATGTACGCTAACATTGATAAAACTTCCACAAAAATTTTCCCTACTCCTAGCCTACTTCTAACACTACGTCGACCAATTCCACCAAGCATTTACATCTGGTCGGCGTAAACATCGGCTACCACTTCCGGTATTTCCGTGACCTTTGTCAACCACGGGATATGTAATTTCTTTGTTCTGACCAAAACAAAGCGTTTACATTGCAACTTACGCCTGGTGGAGATTACACCCAGCTCGCTACTCCTGACTTTTGTCCGGAGTACATCATCGGACATGTTCCGGACCAAGTTCCGCCAGGCGTACGTCCGACAATGTGAACACAACTTTTGAAAAGCTAAAAAGTTGATACAAAAAACCTCGCGGGCCAAGTTGAAGCCTATCAAAATCGAAAATCTTACACTAAATGACTGAATTTCAACGCCTAAGTTTACACTAGGATTTGAAATAAAATATAGTATCAAGCATTATGGTTTTTCCTGACATTTACTGAAAACTGAAAATTATTGCTTTTCATTTGGCCGAGAAAATTAATTTTACATTGAAAAGGTGCAACTCAAAATTTTTGCTCATTTCAGCACCAAATTCGATCGTTTGTATTGCCTCATTAAATGACTGAGTGAGCTTTTTACAGCAATAGCCATCGGTTGACTAAAGTTCTGAGTGCTAAGGCCTTCTTTATAGACTTCAGACCCGCACAAACACACCTTTCGGATACGTGAGAACAACGGTACCACCAACGCACTGCAGGGTTTATTGTTCTATTGTGTCTGATTAGAGCGCTGACATATTGGTAAATGTTGCCAATCAATATGCAAGGGAGTGCAGATTCAACGTCCAGTTTTCAAAAATGGATGACTCGTGTTTGGCAAGTGTGAGATACATCTTACTGGGCGTTTTAATTACGTAACGCATAAAGGATTCGACATCATCGAATGGCTGTCTAGTGCTGTTATGAGTTTAATTTCTATAATCATTATTATTAATTTATTTCTTTTCCTTTCTCTGCACTTTCTTAGGCCCACATTAATACGCCCCTGATACATCCATGCAATAACGGGGTGGGTGGGGGTGGGGGTGGGTGTCAAATAGTTTTGACATACCGAAATCAAAATTTTCCAGCCCCCCCTTCCAAAGTATTTATGAACGTTCCCTAAATATGGACTATTGCAGGATATCGAGTGGTTATAAGAAGTTGAATTTTTGACAACGTTTTCTATGTTTTTGCCAGAAGAAAATGCTGTACTTACCCCCAAACGTCTCATGTAGCTTGGAGATATAATCCTTTGTGTTGTTATTCAGTACAAAAATGATAAACCTATCCTAAAACCGAAGATTGCGGTTCCTAGCTTCTCGTGAAGGAATGGCGAAATATTCTGCCATGTCCGTATATAGAATTCCTGCATACTTTTTAGTGACAGAATTTTTAAGAGAGAATCTAGTGTTCTGGTATAAATAATTGGCATTGTTAAGCTAAAATCAGTGGTCAAATATGATCACATTGTTAATGTGGTGCAAAACACACATACGAGGCGTCAACATGAGGGGATGATTGTATGGACCTCCCCCTTATCAAAAATAAATATTGGGGGAACCATCCACAACCCCCCCCCCCGGACAAACGCCTATGGTACTCTCCTCCCCAACCCCCTCCCCTCCGTGAGACTTTTTCTGGCACTCTAAAATTGTGGGGCATCAATTGCACTAATTTTAACAAGAAAACAATTATTGACCTACCACCTAACCCCGGGGTAATGGCGGCCTTTGGCTCAAGAGGGTAGCATTGCCCTTTCCGCTTCAGCTGTGGATACCCGACACGATATGTTTGAAGCAATAACTTATACAATTAATAGTGAAACTTGTCCACTAATGCGGCCGTCACTTTACAACTTTTCGGCTTTTTCATATTAAAGCAATATTATAACATTATCATACAAAATAGATTAGCAATTCTTTGACATAAAATGTTAGTTTTTACTGTCAGATATCCCCTTTTATTTTTGAGCCGAACAACTACGGCAAAGCAAAGAAAATTCGAATTTACTACCAGCGCGTATGTCGCCAATACGTACCACTCCTTCGGTCATGTTATAGTACGACCCTTTGTTGTGTAGATCACCGTTCCACACGCCGTGTACGCACTGTGTGTTATGAACATCGTGTATGCGTTCGACTAATAAGTCCATCGTAATAAGACGCCGGTTCCGGCGCTTTATTCAAAATCTCGGATTTTGACAAAACTACAGCACCTAGAGTCTTGATTTTTGCAGGGTATATTGGTTTAATAAAGTACAATATAATCGTGTAAAAATGAATTTTAAAAAATCAGTGAGGGCGTCCTCAACAGCAAATGTTATAATATGGCTTTAACATTTACACAATAACAGTACCAAAATGTTCCACTACATGGCTTCAATATATTATTAGGTCGAGGTCTTTGACTGCTCTAGATCTGCCACTGAGTAAGCCATACTGCTTTGAAAATTGTAGTGTTGATAAAACTCCCCAAAAACAACAGAAAAATGCAAAAATGTAATTCTCTTGTAGAAAAGAACGTTTCTCATTATACCATGCACTGTTACTGTCTGAATTGACACGCAATAGCCACATCATCCAGATTATAGTTTGGTCTGGGTACAATAAATGATGGTGTATAACTTATGACTTCTTATGACAATTTTAGAATTTTTTCTTCGTTTAAAAAATTTGGTCAAAGATTTGGCCATAACTTGGATATTTTTAGGGTATAAAAACAGCACATAAGGTCCTAATTTAAAATTTGAGAAAACGGTTTCTAGTTTTGAGTCTTTAGAACATAAATATGCAATTTTATCTTGGAAATTTACGGTAAGTTGTTATGGTGGACGAAAAAATGGAAAATCTAATTTGGCGCTTTTATCAAAAAATAGTTATTTTTCTCTCTGAAAATGAATGCTTTTATCTACTTGTCATCATTACTTTCAACGATACAATACAAAACAAAAATGTCCTACTTTGAGTGATCCTGCATGCTCCCTTAAGCAGAGTCTAATGATTGATTCTAACATGGCTGTCATCTTGGTTCAAAATTCATGCATAGGACCATATGTAACGGCAAAGTGGCCTCTCTACTAACATGACTAAGAAATTATACAACGATACTTCACGGCAAATAGACAGAAAGTTCTAATTAATGTAGCCTTGTTAAGATCTATAACTATTAAGAACTATAGAGTTCCCTGGAAAGATGGCCCTCATAACCTATTTGGCTCACATAAAGTGTTGGGGTCTCAACATTAACGGTAATTTATTTTTTGAACTGTTGAAAGCCAGACTATCCCTATCCGTACGTCAAAAAGAAAACAAAACCCAAACATTTGTTAGAAGACCCAAGCATTATATTTGAAATCCCTTTTGACGAGTCCGAGGTGGAAAGTAAGGAGAAGATGAGCAAGTTAATTTTTACGTGATTTTCAATGAAAACTTTATTTGGTGGTCTAAACCATGGAGCTATTAAAGATGGATTATGTAACCCATTGTTCACTTGTGCCGATTTGAAATCTGACAAGCTATTCATCGAAAGGTACCTTTTGTTTGGGACAAAGGGCTTCCGCCATTAAATCGGTAAGCTGACCCGACAGTGTATTAACGCTTTACCTAGCAGGCTACTGTCAATCAGTGATCAAACGAAAGTCGCGTGAAAGAGCCTACTGGAACGAAAAGTACCTATTATTACCATAGAACCCAAGGGTGTGATGATTGAGTAGCACAAAAGGCACACATTAGCCGCTGATGTACAGTTCGTTGTCACCCCACTGAATTTAGGGGCTTCATTTAAATAAATTGAATGTGCTTGCTGAATGATTACACATCAAGGCTGCCATGTCTGCATGTCTATAGTACTGTATGGTAATAGCTACGTATACACCAATCCGACTTCGCCATTACTGCGGTGTCCCCGATGTAAAACTGCGGTGTCCCGAGGTCGGGGGTTCCACCTTCCACCCATTATTTATTGCGTGCTACACAGAATTGTATCCGGGAATTGTACACAACAGTGATATTCAATACACGATCATATCAAGTATTGAATTACGAATTAAATCTCCCGCTCTGGTACATCTGTGTTACCGTCAATAGAGGGCCAAATACAGTAAACGCTTCTCGGATTGGTGTATAGGGCCTACGTGTAACATATACTAAGTATACCGGTATAGGCCTATATAAAAGTTGTTTCACAAATTGACTTTTTTTTTTTTTTTTAATTTTATTTTAAGAAGGAGAATGTCATAAACAGTGGCGTACTGAAGGGGCGCAGCTCTTCTGTGAGAGGTCTTGGGAGGGGATGAGGGAGGAAGAGGTGGGAAGGCAACTACTGCCCGATATAGGGACCAAATAAAAACAGTGAGGTTTCATCCTCACCAGGAATCTCACTACCCTGCTCACTTGAAAACAGCATTAGCCTGCCCTCTATGGTTGTATACATGCTAGGTCCATAATGTCTGCTGTATTTTGGAACGAAGTACGTGTTGCGTGTGCCGGTCAACAATGATTTAGTTTTCAAATTTCCCGGTTGGTTTTGTGCGAAGTGGCTGCTAATACTACTAAATAGTTACCAGAAGGTAAGGAACTTTTATTACGAAGTTATTAAGTAATCCGATCAACTAGTTTCTTGTACAGCCTTAAACTATGTTACTTTCATGACATGTCACATGGATAAGCTTAAAGTTAAACATGCCATGATCCATGCATAGTATCATATCATAGTATGTGCATGTTTTACATGTAGGTTGCTCGAGAACGAGAAGTCTGGCCAAGAATTTGCTTCACATTCAAGGCTAGAGACCATTGCATTCAAAATCTAGTCGGATTCTCTGAAGGCTTGTGAATGTGAAGCATGACACTGGACAAACTAAAGCAAGTATGTCTGGTTCCATACGTATGTACATGCTTCAGACTTGTAGTGACTTGACTCGAAATGACTCTACTCGACTCGAGTTTTGGTGACTCGATGACTCGACTCGAGGCAAGGTGACTCGACGACGAGGGTTGATGAATCGATGACTCGACTCGACTCGAAATTTAATGACTCGACTCGATGACTCGAGGCTTGTGACTCGAGTCACTGTGGCTGAATCGACTTTTTAAAAATGACTCGAAAATATAAATTATACCTTAATATTTCTAATAATACCTGCATGTTTTCTTCCACACATGGCTTACAGCAATACGCAGCCTCAGTATTGTAAAGCAAGATACGAGGGAAGTTCAGAAGTAAACACAGCCGACCATGATCATGACAATAGGGGATTGCATCAAAAATGTTGCTAAAATTACACTTCAGCAAAATTTTAGACTAAATAGGTAAATCTTGCTCAAGTCAAAAAGATAGTACAGCTGACTCATCGAAATAACTTTCTTCCCAATTTCAACATTAAGCAGAATAAATTTCCCCACGGTGCAAAGAAATCGCACCGCTGTCCGACCGAAAAATAATAGCAATGCACTCTAGCATCGAATGCGTATAAACTATCACACGTGCAAATTCAAGCTAGAGTTCTCGAGTAAGTTAAAGGGGCACTCAGAGTACAGAGATCGGTCAATCCCAAACTACACAATTCCCCATGCATGTTCTTTTTCTTGCATGCAGGTTCTAAATGTCTAGTGTAGTACGGTATTGGCACAGGCAGATATTGCTGATCGATTGAAATTGACCGAGCAGATGATTTTTTTAATTATTCGAAAGGTGTAGGGCCTACTTATCCTGATAAATTGGTCAATATTGATTATTCAAATTGATCGATCAGACTAAATTGATTATACATGTATGTAAATTGAGAAAGTATCCTGATTAATTGGTCAAATATTGATTAATTGGAAATTGATTACCGGTACGGTAGGCCTACCACGTGTACTCAAAATTAAACTTTCTTTAAATTTTGAAATGGTATGGTATGGTATTGCTGATTGATTGAAATTGAATCAGAATCATCAGATCGATTGATTTATATCCTGATAAATTTGTCAAATAGGCCTATTGATTATTAGAAATTGATTATGGTATTCAAATTGATCGATCAGACTAAATTGACTTAATGTGGATCCTGATGAATTGGTCAAATATTGATTATTGGAAATTGATTACGGTCCCGCAATCAAAATTTTCTATGTCAAATTAAACTTTCTTCAAATTTTGAAATGGAACGGTATTGCTGATCAATTGAAATTGACCGATAAATATCATCAGATCAATTGATTTATTCGAAAGGTGTATCCTGATAAATTGGTCAAATATTGATTATTGGAAATCGATTATTCAAATTGATTGATCAGACTATTTAAATTGACTTATTCAGAATGTGTATCGGTATCCTAATTAATTGGTCAAATATTGATTATAAATTGGAAATTGATTACGGTACCGTAAATTGACCGATCAGAATCATCAGATTGATTGATTGATTTATTCGAAAGGTTATCCTGATAAATTTGTCAAATATTGATTATTGGAAATTGATTATTCAAATTGATCGATCACACTAAATTGACTTATTGGGAATGTATATCCTGATTAATTGGTCAAATATTGATTACAGTATTGGACATTGATTACGGTACAGCACTCAAATTAAACTTTCTTAAAATTTTGAAATGGTATAGTATTGCTGATCGATTGAAATTGACCGATCAGAATCATCAGATCGATTGTCGAAAGGTGTATCCTGATAAATTGGTCAGATATTGATTACAGTATTTGAAATTGATTATTTAAATTGATTGATCACACTAAATTGACTTCTTGGGAAGGTGTACATGTATCCTGAATTCCTGATTAATTGGTCAAATATTGATTATTGGAAATTGAGTATGGAATTGCTGATTGAAATTGACCAATCAGAATCATCAGATCGATTGATTTTAAATTCGAAAGGTGTATCCTGATAAATTGGTCAAATAATGATTACGGTATTGGAAATTGATTATTCAAATTGATCGATCAGACTAAATTGACTTTGGGAAGGTGTACATGTATCCTGATTAATTGGTCAAATATTGATTATTGGAAATTGATTACGGTGCCGCACTCAAAATTTTCAATGTCAAACTTTCTTCAAATTTTGAAATGGTACGGTATTGCTGATCGATTGAAATTGACCGATCAGAATCATCAGATCGATTGAGTTATTCAAAAGGTGTATCCTGATAAATTGGTCAAATATGTTAAATTATTGGAAATTTATTATTCAAATTGATCAATCAGACTAATTTGACTTATTGGGAACTAATTAATTGGCCAAATATTGATTATTGGAAATTGATCAACAGTACCACACTCAAATTTTCAATGTCAATTAACTTTCTTCAAATTTTGAAATGGTACAGTATTGCTGTTTGATTGAAATTGACCGATCAGAATCATCAGATCGATTGATTTATTCTGAAGGTTATCTTGATAAATTGGTCAAATATTGATTATTGGAAATTGATTATTCAATTTGATGATCAGACAAAATTGACTTATTGGGAAGGTGTATCCTGATTAATTGGTCAATGTTGATTATTGGAAATTCTGATCGCACTCAAAATTACATTCTTTGTATTCAGAATGCAATTCGATATGTCTGATGTGCTCTCATGTCCCAACTGATGTAAAATCATGTAAAAACAACAGAATTAAAAAAAATGAGGGCATCTTCCTCAGCAAATGTTACAATATGGCTTTAATGTCAAAGCACCTAAGTGGGTGTTTGCTTAAATTAAATTTATTTATTGTTCAGTGGTGTTACACTTACACAGCAGTTTTCTTTGCAAGTTAAGATACAGTACTAATGTATTCTTGTTTTGTTGTCTTTTGCAGACTAACAATGGTCCAGTAATAAGTCCTAAATACCTAAATATATGATGCATCTACAGCATTCAAAACGCTACTATATGAATGGCCTAGGTACTTATTGTGTTGTCGCAGACTGTGATTCTTCTACACCTTCTCAGCAACTATATGTTATTGTGAATCTGAAGCTTCACTTCAAGAATCCAACATGAGGCTACCAAGGAGTTACATGCTTGTGTGACCATGGTAAGTATACCAGTATTTTGGTGTTTTTCTTTTTTTTTTCAGTTTCTATGTCTAAAACAGGTTTTTATGTCAAAAATGGTCTCTTTTTGGGGTGCTTATTGGTAAATCTGCTAAAATCGCATGGGCTTAGGTACCTAATTTGCATGTATTTCCCTTGGGATATGCCTACTATTTTAGTCCCAATTTGTAGTGACATCACTCTGTATGTTTAACATACAGAATTTTACAAATTATTCTTATCATATGGGCCCCCTCCCACATACCTGAAGAGTTGGGTGGTCAAAAATTTGATGAATCATCGTCTTTATATTGCGCATTATCAATTTCAGTCGTGTAGGCCATGTTATTAGGCAAAAGAATGTCTCTCAATGTACAAAAGTATAGGAATCTTTAAAGCATGTTTTCTGGGAGAAGGAAGCACTTTTTATTAAAAGTGTAAAACAAGCCAGGAGCTTTGAAATGCACATTTTTACCCCCTCCCCATGTGGTCCCCCTCCCACATACCCGAAAGGGGGGTGGGGGGGAATTTGATAAATCATCGTTTTATATTATGCATTATATATATCAATTTCAGTCATGTAGGCCATGTTACCAGGCAAAAAAAAACTTTGAAGAATGTCTCTCATGTACAAAAGTATAGGAAACTGAAGATTTAAAACCCCCATTTTTATGATGTAGGTAGCATTTTTTCAAAAAAATGTAAAACAGGTTTTTATGTCCAAAATGGTCTCTTTTGAGGTGCTTATTGTTAAATCTGCTAAAATTGCATGGGCTTAGGTACCTAATTTGCATATTTTACGGTATAATTGTGAGAAAACAAGCCAAGATAACAGCCTTGAAGAATATTATAGATATTCTTCAAAGCTGTTATCTAGGCTGTTTAAAATAATGGCTTACAAATTGAAATTAAAAAAAATAAAAACACTTCCATTCCTCAAGATACTCTCTCAAGCCACCAATCTCCTTCCAATACAAACTGCACAACATTGCATTGCGCCAGCCAGATATCTCCACACAATACCAACCGCCGCAAGTGGCGTAAGATCCGTTAGGCGGTCTACTTGTTATTTATTGATTTTTGACTCGGTTATTTCTTGTGCTCAAATTTGAAAAATTAAACTTGTCATGCATTCCACTCACCAACTTTTAATAAAACCATGCCTAACTCAATTTGGCAACACAATTGAGCATTTGCAGATTTTGCACCCAGGTCTTCAATTGGTTGATGATTGTATTCATATAGTTATTAAATTTTAGCAGACTAAAATTAAAAGTAAACTTTCTAAATTTCTTTGTTTTTTAATGACAGATGATCAGTGCCATACAAGCTATGGAGAAGCATTCCACATTGGATAGGGAAAGGGAGACAAGACAAAGTCTATTATCAGTGTCAAAGAGGTTAGTACACCTGGGAACATTTGAATTCCCTATTGTTATTTTCAACTGAACTTTTGTATTGTGTGTATTTCTTGTACTGAGTGTGATCGGAATCCGTCCCTCACGTGAGGGACGGACATCAATAGATTAATTGCTGTGTTTAATTAACCCTTGTTGAAATTTATTCCTTTAAGTTAGGTAAATATATAACCCTTCAACCAATAGTTCTTTCATGCATGAAAATGTTGCCGCATGTGCATCAATTATTTCACTATACAAAATTTTCACGTGTGAGGGACGGAAATCAATAGAATAAGCAATCGCTACCATTAGTTACATCTTCAAGTTTTCTATTGAAACTTATACACATGTTTAATCAATATATACTTTTCATGAAAGAGTAATGTTCCATCTCTCCAAAAATTAAGAAATTTGACTCAGTTTGTTTTCAAGGCGTCGAAGAAGCGGGTCCAAAGTTTATGTGAGGGACGGACATTTTCTATGTTTGGGACGGACAAAATGTTACAAAATTTCAAATTTGGCAAGATTTCTCCAAATCCACCACTAATGCTATCCTTGACATCTAAATGAAATGCAGTTGTCAAAATAATTCAAGTTCAGTGGAAATATCATCTGATTATACCCCCCAGATACTTGTGTGAGGGACGGACAGCTTGTCTGTGACGGACGGACATATGATGGCCTAGCTAGCTTATTCAGTGTGTATTTCACTTTTAATTTAAAATTACACAGAAGTTTTCAATACCCAATTGTAGTTTTACTGATAAAGAAGCAGTAATTTACAATAATATTAATTTTAATAAGTTGGTGTGAGGGACGGACAGACCCTCTTTTTTAGCAACAGGACCTTCAATTCCAAATATTTGGGAGCATGACCTTCTGGGATTGGCCTGAATTTGTTTTAGACAGACTCTCTGACTGGGTAGAAGAATTGGGTTGGTCCCTTAATTAATTAAGGACTAATAACTCTTAGATAAATTTAAAGATTGGTAATTTTAGTTTCTTTATCTCTAGTAAGGTGAGCACTAATATTGATATATAGGGTGTATGCTATTTCAATTCCTTAGAATATTTCTCAGAGAAACAACTTTTTTGGATTTTTATCCGTGAGGGACGGACAAAATTTCTAGCATTCACCTTCCATGACCTCCAACTCTCTTCTGAAAGACATCTAATTAAAAATCTCATTGATATTTCATGTGGCAGGGGTTGCACTATTGATATGTAAACAAAAATATTTTCACTTAACATACATTGGTACCTGTACATCCAAAATATGTCCGTCCCTCACATTAATTAAGGACTAATAACTCTTAGATTTAAAGATTGGGAATGTTTCTCAGAGAAAAAACTTTTGCATTTTTATCCGTGAGGGACGGACAAAATTTCTAGGGTTCACCTTCCATGACCCCTCCTATCTTCTGGAAGACATCCAATTAAAAATCTCATTGATATTTCCTGTAGCAAGGGTTGTACGAATAATCTGTAAACAAAAATTGACAATAGCATATAATCTCTTTCTAAGAGAAGTATTTTCATAATAATGCAACATAGTGTCCGTCCCTCACGCTACAAATAATGCACGCAACTTTAGCGGCATGGAAAACACAAAATTTGCGACACATTTTTCTTTTTTCTTTTAGATTATTAAAATATAATCCTTTCCACCAAATTAAAACCATTTTTTATGGAAATTTGAATAAATCCTATTTTTTCACCAAATGTTAAGTTTCCGATCACACTCTACTATTGAAACAAAAAATCTCAAACAGTGCATACATGTACAGTTAAATGTAATTTTGTGTGATACTGTAAAATAAGCACAATAAATGTGCATGTATGCGTTGCATCATTCAAGTTGAATCCACGTGAGAGCACCCTGAACCACTTAGAGCACCCTGAATTAATGCCATATTAAGGTTTTTTTAGTTATTTGCTATGCAATATTTCTTTACTAAATGTTACTATAAAATTCTCCACTAAAATGTTACTATTTTAATGTGACCCCTGGGTCTCATGGCAGAACAGAGGATACCTTAAAATATCCACTCAATCAATGATAACCCAGGCAAAAGAAGAAATAAAACAAACAAAACAAAAAATATCTCTGCACATGTCAAATCAGAAAGAGACTTGGAGATTTTTGACCACTTGGACATGGACCAAACTGTGAATCAGGTGTCCTCTGCTCTCCTCTCCCTTATCCCTCTATACTCTCACTATACAAGTTAATATATTTTGCTCTAAAGTCTCAGTGTATTTAAAGGAGGATTTTGTGATCCTAGCATCCTCTTTTTATGACATTTTCAGTAGATATCCACGAAACATTTTCCAAAATTTCAGTTGATTCTGATTTTTCGTTTGCGAGTTATGCATGATAATGTGTATTACACTGCTCCATAGGCCACTGTTGTAATTTCGTTCTGGTATTGACGATATTTTTGCCAATCTGCAAGAATTTTTTGGTACATAAACATTATGTAGCCAGAGGTTTCCTGTGGTATAAAAATTGCAACTTTTTTTGAGAATTCAGAAAAGTGGTCGGATGAGGCTGTGGATAACGAAATGCCCTTTTAAAATATAAAAAAAAAAAAAAAAAATCCTGTAACCTGGTTTTGCAAAATATTGAGGCTACATGAATTAAAAATGATTCCTTTTGTGTTTTTATGACAGGATGTTTCAGATATCAACACTGCACTGAAGAGTGAAAAAAGAAGCCGCCCAATATTCAAGGAAACAAACTACATTGTAGGAGATGGTGTGAACATACAGTGTGTGGATAGCTCTGCAGGTGCCTTTCTCCAACTGATTGCCTTGTGTTTCAATTTGAGTACCCACGCATTTACTCGCTCGCCCAAACACTTCTTACACCTGAGCCGTATGTAGGCAAGGGGGATACTGCTGGGGACAGGGGAGTGATAACCCTCTGAAAAAAAAAAATCAACATTGAACTTGAATAGCCTTGTGCCTGAAATAGTGTAAAATACACAAATGTATACACATTTTGCATGCTTCGTGTCAGAAAACTTTTGGAGGAGAATCCAGCTAGAAAGGCCTTTGTAAATTACCCATCGTCGCTCAAAGTAATAGAACCAGATGGATCCGTAAGGCGGATAAATGCAAAGAACATTGAGTAATTGTTTCCAATATGATTCGGACTATCCGGATAAATACTGCATGCATGCAGAAAGGTAAACTTTAGGAAAACACAGGATTTGACTTTGTTTATAAACAGTTAACTGTGGTTTCAAGCTGGTGTTTTTACCATCTTAAGCCTGCATTAATTTGTTTTTTTGTTTGGTATGTTTTGCAAACTTCTGTTTAAGAATCCTTATCTGTGTGTTTTTTTTTTTTTTTTCAACCCAAAAAATTTCAAGATTAAAAATCGTTACCTGATATATGTTTATTTAAAAATATTTTCTGAATTTTTTTCATGATTAATCTAAGATTTTGTACATACAATGCCAAAGGCTTAAGAGATGGTAAGAAACGTTCCACTGTGTTTTCGTGGCTGAAGAACAAAAAACTTAATGTTTACTTTTTGCAAGAAACGCATAGCACTTTTCGTTTTGATGTTAATGCGTGGAGTGCACAATGGAAAGGCACATCAATATGGAGTCATGGAACTTCAAATAGCAGAGGTACTGCCATTTTATTTGATGAAAATTATGACTGTGACATTATAAAAAAACTTGTCGACCAAGATGGGCGTTATATATTGTGGATGTTAAAATTTTTGATGTTATATATACATTGGTCACTGTTTATGGGCCAAATAGAGACTTGCCGCTTTTTTACAGAGAAGTGGACAATGAACTTGATAATTTTTGTTGTGACAATATAATTTATGCCGGTGATTTTAATCTTGTTTTAAATGTGGCTTTTGATAAGAAAGGTGGTCGCAAACAAACAAATTTTAAATCTCAAGAAGAGATTCACAAGTGTATGGCCAAAAGGATCTGGTTGATATCTGGCGTTAAATAACCCTGGTAAGATGATGTTTACTTGGAAATCAAATCACCAACCACCTATCATGTGTAGATTGGATTTTTCCTGATTAGTACAGGTTTAAAGAATAAAGTTAAAGAGTCTGGGATTCAACATGGTCTAAGATCAGATCATTCTTTGGTTACGCTTTCTTTATATGGTAACGAAAGCAATCATGGTAAAGGAATGTGGAAGTTTAACACCTCCCTCTTACAGGACACTGAGTATACTAATTTGATACATGACGTAATTAAGGATATTTGTTCAAACAATTCAGAGGCATGTCCTGATATTCTATGGGAAACTATGAAATGTGTTATTAGAGGTGAAACAATTAAATATGCAAGTCAGAAGTACAAAAATATGAATCAAGCTGAAAAAAAGTCTTGAAGGTGAAATAAATGATCTTGAGCATGCATATGTTAATAATCCAAGTGTTGATCTTAGAAATAAAATTGAGACCAAGAAACATAACCTGGAATTCATCTACTAAGAAAGAGTTAAAGGTGCAATGGTCAGAAGTAAAGCAGATTGTATTGAATATGGTGAGAAAAGTTCGAAGTTCTTTTTCAATCTTGAAAAATCACGTGTTAAGAGGAAATCTGTCGAAAAAATTGTGTTGGATGATGGTTCCATTATTATGGATGATAAAAACATTCTTGATGAATTAAAAAAATTTTATTCAAACCTGTTCTCGACAGAGTGTGAGGATGAAAACTATATTGATACAGGTATCTTAGAGTTGGGAATACAGCCTGAGGACATTCCTAAAATCAGTGATGACCAGTGTAATTTATGTGAAGGTATTCTTTCTCTGCATGAATGTTCTGAAGTGTTGAATGATATGCAGAATGGTAAGAGCCCAGGCTCTGATGGTTTTCCAATTGAATTCTTTAAGTATTTTTGGAATGACATCGGCCAAATTGTCGTTAACTGTTTCAATTACTGTTTTGAAAAGGGATGTATGACTGATGAGCAGTGTAGAGGAGTCATATCATTAATTCCTAAAGAGGGTAAAAATCATGATCAGTTGAAAAATTGGAGGCCGATTAGTCTTCTCAATGTAGACTATAAAATAGCAACCAAAACAATTGCAAATAGGTTGAAGAAAGTACTTCCTTCTGTAATCTCTAATGATCAGACAGGCTTTTTAGCAAATAGGTACATAGGTGAGAATATCAGGCTGGTGTTAGATATTATTGATTATGCTGATATTAAAAATATTCCAGGCCTACTCTTATTTTTAGATTTTGAAAAGGCATATGATAAGTTGGAGTGGAATTTTGTTGAAAAATGTATTAACATGTTTGGGTTTGGTGAAAAAAAAAAAAAATGGATTTCTCTTTTTATAAAAATATTCAAAGCTGTGTTATTAATAAGGGTTTTGTTTCACCATATTTTGAATTAACACGTGGTCTGCGCAAGGATGTCCCTTGAGTTGTTATGTTTTTATTCTTTGTGCAGAAATTCTTGCAATTGCCATTCGTAAAAATGATAATATAAAAGGGATTGAAGTTAAGGATTCTATTTCTGTCAAATTAACCCAATTCGCAGATGATACTACCTTAATTTTGGACGGATCTGAAAACTCCCTTCTGAGTTCAGTGGAGACCATCAAAAATTTGGCAAAATTTCCGGTTTGGTTGTTAATTATTCAAAATCGTCCATTTTAAAAATTGGTTCTTCAAAGAATGAAGACGATATCTTGATTCCTGGCACAAAATTTACTTGGACCAAAGGCCCAATAAATTTCTTGGTGTGAATATTTCTTTGGATAAACAAGAGATGTTTAATTTAAACTATGAAAGTCAATTGCATAAAATGAACACAGTTTTGAATATTTGGTCACAAAGGGTCTCACCCCAATTGGCAAAGTTGCCATTATTAAGTCGCTTAAATGTCCCAGCTTACTTACCTTCTTTCAGTGTTATCTAACCCCCTGATGCTTTTCTTAAGAGAGTCGAGAAACTATTTTTAAATTTATTTGGAATGGTAAACAAGATAAGATTAAAAGAGAAACAATGTATAATAAAATTGAAGATGGTGGTTTGAACATGACTAATATATTTCTTTTAAAGAGGCAGTTAAAATATCTTGGGTTAAAAGGATCATGAACCCAGATAATAATGGCAAGTGGAAATTACTTTTTGCTAGAGAACTTGACAAAATTGGTGGGTCCGAACAAGTAACTGGTTATGGCAGTGCGAGCCATCTAAGATTTCTGATTTTAAATGTCACACAAGTAATGACTTTTTGAAAAATATTTTGGAAGGCTGGTTTAAATTATGCAGAATATGATGTTACAAACAAAGTTATTTGGTTTAATTCTAAATTTAAGGTGAACCGGAAGTGTGTTTATTACCGTAGTTGGAGTTTAGATGGTGTGAACTTGTTATCAGATTTAATTGAAAATAATCAATTTATGACTTTTGAGGGTTTTAAAAAAAAGCATCCCAATGTGAAGTGTAACTTTATTCAGTATTATGGTATAATTAGGAGCATCCAGAATGCACAGTGCAAGGTTTTTTCAATGAATGATAATGAGATGAGTGACTGTCTGTTGACTGAACTTTGGAATACACAAAGAGTTTGCAAATTTGCATATGAAAAGCTAAGACAGCAGGCATGCCCCACATCACAGGCATACTGGAATGCCAGGGTAAATGATTTTGTTGTACCAGTACCTATTGAAAATTGGAATGAGATATATACTATGGCTTTTACTAGCAGTATCGACACATACACAAGATATTTTCAATTTAGATTTATTCATAATATTTTAGCGACAAACAATTTTCTTTACAAGATAGGATTAAAAGAAACAAATTTGTGCAGTTTTTGCAAGACAAGTATTGAAACCACTAAACATCTGATGTGGGATTGCAATTTCTCCAACCTTTTCTGGAAGGAAATTATTTCCTGGATAAAAATGATCTTCATCTTTTCATAAACCTTACTTTCAAAATAGTTTGTTTTGGTTTGTTAACGAGGAATTTGATTGTTTCAAAATTTAATTATTCTTTTGGCCAAGCGCTACATTTATAGGTGCCGGTCGAGGAAAAGCCTTTGAGCATTGTTTGTGTTTACATCGTGGGTCAAAACTTTTGAGAAGTCAGAGAGGTTTATTGCTGTTAGAAATAATAAGTTTGCTAAGCACACAAAAAAATGGGAGCCTTTGATAATTTGATTTTGGAGCTGTAACCCTTTATTTTATTAATTCAGGAACTGTACATTTAAAAAAAATTATTTTTGGGCTTTTTGTCATGTGTTGTGTTATTTTGTTGCAAGGTACATGTACATTGTATGTTGTATGAATTATGAAACTCTTGATTTGTAATTACATTTTATGAATACAGTCTATAGTTAAAGTTTGTTTCCTTTATATTATAAAGTGCTTTACTGATTACATGTATGTATCTTGCTTGTTTATGTGTGTAGGGTTTGATGGTTTATTTTGTATGTTTTTTCCCCCATCAAACCCAAGTACAGGGAATAAAATACGAAAGAAAGAAAAAAATGCTTCGTGTCAACTAACTAAGTAAACATCACTGATGATTTAGGGTTATAATATTGAGAAACAAAAAATGGGATGTGATGATAAATCCATCAACAAAAATAAATGGGTTCTCATTTATAGTCCTAAATCAAGATACAATTTTCAATTTTTTTATTAGTCAATTGCATACAAAGCATGTGGTATTTCACAGTATTGCAGGCAAAAATTGCACTGGGCTATGGAAGAACAAATTGAACAGTGTCAACTTTTTTNATNGGGCGATTGTGTCCCCACATGTACCTGACTGTCTAACATTCATCCCACCACTAGCTGAATTTAGTGACAATTACCAATTAATTTTTAACCCTCTTATGAAAATGTTCCCTTCTGAAGTTTGTAATTACAGAACAGTTTTTGAAATGGATTCGTAATTTCATGTCAGGCATTTCAATAAGAACTTTTGGGGTATGATCGGGGACTCAAGCTTCAAAATAACCAGGCACCCAGGAGCCATTTACCCAATGGTAATAACATTTTGGCTCCTGGTCCACACCAAAATCATATGAACCAGGCTCTACAACTTTTTTTAAATAGAGCCTGGAAGTTAATTTTATAAAGCAGGTTTTGTGTTTAATGTGTAATTGAAATTTAAATGACTCTTAGCTCTTTAAAAATGGCACCTGATTCACTAGATAATCTTAGGACCAGGAGCTGCTTTTTCCAAATGTGTGGTCCAGATCTGCTTATTTTGAGGCTTAATCTGGGTATGATCGGGGTATGATGTTGTAATTACATGTGGAACCTTTTTGGAAGATTTGTAAGTTGTGTAACATATGTTAATGCAATGGAAGATAAATGGCAAATTTGTATGTGGGCAATTCCAAGTAAAAGTGGACATGACCCAAAACATGAAAAATGCTCAGAAATTCAAAACTACAAGTGCTGCAATGGCAAATTTGGTATCAAATGAAAGAGATTATCATACTCTTTAAATTAAGTCGACTTGCAGTTACATTATTGCATGTTTATCATGAATTGAATTTATTAAAGTTGACTATAAAAGGAAGCAGTCAAGATGTGATGAGTCGCAGTCTGAAGAAACCACATGTTAGTGTAGTGGTGAAACGTCATAAAAAACATTATAAAAACTGTTTAGCAAAATAAACACATTCATTTATCACTTTGTAACAAGTTTAGAAGGTAAACATTGTGGAAAATTGCTAAACATGTTTATGTATTTTAATGTTTAAAATAAGTCATATAGAAAAAATGTGTTTAAATAAGTGTTTAAGTCCTAAACATTTTTTTCAATGAAGTTTAACACTGAAATAGCAAAACATTTAGTTATTAAAGAGTTTAGAGTAGGGGTTCTCAAGTTAAGTATCTGAAGCTCCCCTTTTAGAAAATAAAATTGCTCAAGCTCCACTATCCTAGCGAGCGTAGTGTCACAGCATCCAGGGGCAAAGCCCCGGCGGGGATTGAGGGGGAAGAGCCCCCTGAAGTTCATGAGTTTTATGGCCTAGGATGGTTCTTGTATTTACAAACATTTTTAGCATTAAACAGTTATGTAAAAATTATAGTTAATGATGAATGGAAAATGATAAACAAAAATGAACTTGCCACCATGACCACTGGCAATTTGTGACTGAAGTTACATTTCCCTGATCGGGCTGTCACTGAATCAAGCTTGTTTTCGGATTTTTTTTTAATTAATTTTTTAAGCGCCACTTGGCTTGCGTTGATGCTCCATAAGTGGCGTGCATGCTGCAATGTGTATACTTTGTACATGTGTTTAATTTCAATTGTGATTTAAACATTGTGTTTAGAATTGGTAAAGTAAATACCGGGGTGTGTTTAAAAAGTGTTACAGCCTGATAAACAATTGCATGTGTGTAATTAATAAATTCAATTTGTGTTTAATATTTCAATAAACAGAATATTTAGTTTAGTGTTTATTTGTGTCTGAGTACAGTGTTTATTATATGAAACATTAATACATCATTAAACATTTAATACAGCAACACTAAATGTGTTTATTCGTTACGCAGAGTAGGTTGTAAACACACCCTGTAGGAAATAAACACATTTGTGTTTAAAAACTACTTATCTGGAGGTGTTTAAATATTGTTTAAAGTGTTTAAAACCTAACCGTTTGGATTTACAGTGTAGGTGTGGTGTTTACTAGAAGTGGAACTAGTGGGGAACATGCATGCGGGATAATATTTATAGCCCTAAGAATGAAGGAAGAAAGAAACAAACATGGTTTTCCTGTCCATTCTGCCCTTCAAACGGATAATTAGCCCGATGTATATGATGAAAAGAAAGGAAGAAAAAAATAAGTATGAAAGAAAGAAAATCAGTTCAAAACTGGTTAATATGGCCTATAGAGACAGATTATACAGTCTACAACCTGACCATGCACACGGCATATACGCTTCCAAATCTGGGTATTTGATATACTCAGATATGGAAGACCTACATGTATGTGCGCACGTGAACAGGAAAAATAACGAGTTATGAAGTTTAAAATGGAATGTATGTCGCTTAATGCAGTCACTTTTTACACGGGTTTGAATGTTGAACATGTTTGAGTATAATGAGGGATAGTGTTTAGAAAGAAAGAAAAATACGCTAAAAAAGACAAAGCAATGTTTTAGTGTGGAATAAAATTAAAAGAAAGTCATTGAAAGAGAGAAAGCAAATAAGAAAGATAGTTTATTTTTAATTTGAAAAGAAAGTCATCTTAATTTATCTGAGAAATGGATGCTATTACTGTCTATAGCATGACCATGCAAACGGCATAAAACCCCGGGGGTGGGGGCACTTCAATATGAAATGGATTATTGAGCGCCTAGCAGGCTGCCAGATATCTCTCCTGTTTTTTGCATCATTTTCTGTGTATTTCTCTGTTTATATCCACCAAACTGTTTGCAGTTCATTTGCTAATGACTTCGTCCATCTGCTGGATCATTGCCGACTTGATTGCTTACTAATTGGATTAATTATCATTGTTTTAATATTTTTGGTATGTACTCTATGACTATGTTAACTATTATACTAGGGCTTGTACTAATTCCTGTACTGGTCAATTCTCACCTCACTGACCATGAGAAAGTTTTTCACACTTCCGTGGTGGTTGGTCAGCCAAATACTGGCATTTTTCACGCCTTTGTGGTGGCTGGTCAGTCAAGTACTCTTGTAGACTATCACAGCCTACTTATATATCACTGTGCTACAATGGAATCCTATAGTAGAAATGATCTGCTTCAATTAAATAATAAACATAATGTGTCTGAAGAAACATGGAGGACAATCACATCTTTGGGTATACAGAGTAAACCCCCAACACATAGGGGAAAAAGAGCAGGCCGACGTAAACAGTGAAAAATTGAAGTTCGTGTGACTTGTAGACTTCCAAATCCTACTTGGAGAGATGATAGGCCTACCTATGCTAACTTATCAAATCTCCGTCCAGTTCCACGTTCTAAACCACTTTCAAACCTTACTGTTCATTTGTGGAATGCCCAATGTCTTCGAAATAAAACTGTCACTCTTGTTGACCATGTACTGCTTTATGATGTTGATGTAATGTTGATAACTGAAACATGGTTTATGGCTGAAGCCGATTTGGTGATAGTAGGAGAATGTACTCCTCCTGGATATGACTTCATTATTCATAAATGCACCTCGTGGTTGTTCAACTTATGGTGGAGGGATTGGCATCTTATACAAAAAGTCATTGAATTTAACTTCAACCCCTACTGGGCTCACTTCTATCACTTTTGAGCATTGTACACACTTAAAACTACGGGGTCAAAAAATGACCCAAACGGGGTCATTTTTGACCCCAGCATAGTTATCAACTAAACACCATACCACTAACGGGGTCATTTTGACCCCATCGGTCGGGGTCATTGCAATGACTACGTATTTGGGTCAAATAGTAACCCCATTGGGGTCAAAATATTACCACATTTCGGGGTCAAATGAAATAACCCCTTCAAAAGGGTTGCCTTATTGGGTTACTTAATGACCTCATTTTGGGGTCAAATGAAATGACCCATTTGAAAGGGTTGTTTAAAAGGGTTACTCAATAACCACATTTCGGGGTTGTTTGGATTTTTTTAGTAGGCCTATGGTCATGCTGGTCCCACCAGGACATAAGTGTGTTTCTGCACAGAGAAAGCATTACATAAACAGCAAACTGCAAAATGCATCTGTGTATCACACTCACACACAGTCAGTCATCGCCTATGACAGTTCACGTATTATAAGCTTACATGATATAAGCTTATAACAACTGCAGCCAAGACACCAGCCACGACAGCATGAAATTGAATGAATCTGCGTGCATAGACAAGGGTCTATGCATCCTTGCAGTCTCACTTTTCAACTAACTTTTCATATTCCATCATGCAGACAAGCACACACGACAATCCGCTGAGCTGCACAATCAGAACAAATATGGCGCTGATGTGACCACGTGAGCCGATGCACACCGTGTGTGCAAATAGTTCCGAAATGCAAGTCATTATAAAGTTGACAAATTGGGTAACTTCGGTCAAAAAATTAGTTTTATTTATTAATCAACAAACATTAATTGCAGCTCATGTTTAAACTCACTTATGAATTGAGATTTTCAAAGCGGAAGATTGAAACTGATATCAATGCGCGACGGTATCGGCAAAATGACCACTAAGTTTTTGACCACGTTCGTCGTGGCTAAAATGACCTCGTGAATGTGGTCAAATTAAAACAGTACAACCCCCTTGAAGGGTCAAAACAACCCCAAACGTGGTCAATTCAAAATGACCACGGAAAATATAACCCCGTAGTTTTTAGTGTGTACTGTTACCATCAATAACTCCATCAAACTGATATGTATCGCCCATATCCTTCCCGCGTGAATGGCTTTAAAACCTCGGAATTCCTTGAAGAAATTGATACATTTCTTGAAGAAATCTGTGTCACACCCCAAAAAGTTGCCGTATTAGGGGATTTCAATGTGCACATGGATGAGCCTGACAACTATGATACCAAGAAATTCAACAATAGTCTCAACAACACTGGTTTACATCAGTTTGTCTTAGAACCAACGCATATAAAGGGTCATATTTTAGACCTTGTTATTGCTCGCCTGGATGACGATATTATTCAGAACGTCAAAGTTGACAATTTGCATTACTCTGATCATTTTGTTGTGTCATGCATTTTCCAATGTGCAAAACCTCCCCCTTTAGTAGTCACCACTACTTCTCGTGAGTATGGTAAAGTGGATCAAAATAAATTAACCACTTTGCTTGAAGAGCGCTTAGCAGAGTTCCCTGAGAGTGAAGATCCTGATGTACTTGTCGCTTCATATGAGTCTATTACAACTTCTGTCCTTGATGAGGTTTGTCCTCTTGTGACAAAAACGCGCACCATTAAACCTAGACTTCCATGGTATAATGATACCATCCATCAAGCGAGGAATATCCGTCGGCGTCTAGAACGTAGATGGAAGAAAAGTCGCTCTGAAGCTGATGAGACCGCTTTCAAAGATCAGAAGGACCATGTCTGTAGACTTATAACAAATGCTAAAATCGATTACTTTACTAATAAATGTACAAATGCGTCTGTAAAGGAAATGTATAATACAATCAATGTACTGTTAAATAAGACACACAAAGTTCTCCCTGACTTTCAAGATGATCTTGCGGATGAGTTCCTAAAGTTTTTCATACAAAAGGTTGAGAAAATACGAAATAATGTGTGCTCAGGTAGTTCTTGTGTAAGATCAGATCAGGATACTGCTACAGACAATGTAGATTTAAGTATGTGTAGTTTTAAGCCACTCACTCTTGAAGATGTTCACAATATCATTATGAAATTTCCTAGTAAGTCATGTCTGCTGGATACTATGCCCTCATGGTTAGTAAAAGACAACCTTCCTACCATGCTTCCTGTAATAACACAAATTGTCAATGCTTCTCTTGCATCAGGTGTATTTCCTTCAAGGTTGAAACATTCCATCATAAAACCTGTTATTAAGAAGAACACCATGGATCCAAACTCATTAAAGAGCTATCGCCCTGTTGCGAATTATTACCTTTCTGTCTAAAGTAGTGGAAAAGGCAGTGACATGTCAGGTTACCGACTATGTGGACAGCAATTGCCTTGGTGAACAACATCAGTCTGCCTATAGGCGACACCATAGTACGGAGACTGCATTGTTAAAAGTTAAGAACGATATCCTGCAGTCTCTTGACAAAGGTAATGCTGTCTTCATGGTTCTACTGGACATGTCCGCTGCCTTTGATACTGCATCATAGTATCTTACTTCATAGGCTTCAGACTAGGTTTGGCATGGGCGGTGCCGTTAAAACTTGGTTTAGTACATATCTTCATAACCGCACCGTAAAGGTCAACGTCAAGAACACATTTTCCAAAGAGCATTTGCTCACGTACTCACTTCCTCAGGGCTCTATAATAGGCCCACAGGGGTTTACGTTATATACCGCCCCTCTTGGTGACATCATTCATGCATATGATGTTTCTTTTCATGCTTACGCGGATGACATCCAACTTTTTGCTGAATTCAGTCCTAAGATCGTAGGGGACTGTGAATGTGTTCTTGCTAAATTAACATCTTGTGTTGCTAGAATAAATGAATGGATGGTGGACAATATGCTCCAACTTAATCAAGACAAAACAGAATTTATTGTTTTTGCAAATAACCGTGTATTGCCTACGCTTCAGAATTTTCAACTCAAACTTGGTAACCTGTGTATTCATCCAAAATCATCTGTGAAAAATCTTGGTGTTATGCTTAATTCTTCTCTAGACATGTCTGTTCACATAAATTCAATATGTAGTTCTGTTAATTTTCATATACGCAATCTGTGGCGTATTCGCCGTTTTATATCACAGGAAGCTTGTCACAATGCTGTCAGAGGGTTGGTACTGTCTCGTCTCGATTACGCCAATTCGCTTTTACTAGGTGCACGTGCGAAAGATCTTATGCGTTTGCAGCGCCTCCAAAATAAAGCTGCGCGCCTGGTTTTTAGTTGTGGACGGGACCAGCCCTCTGCCAGCTTACTTGACGAGCTTCACTGGCTTCCAGTTAAACAAAGGGTTCATTTCAAACTACTCAGTATATTTTCAAATGCATCAATGCTCAAGCTCCAGGTTACCTGACTGATCTAATTCATCTCTTGAATAGTAGTGTTGCACTTGGTCTCAGATCTCGGCTTCGTTCCTCATCTGATCTCACCCGCCTTTGGGTTCCTCGCTCTTTTAGAAAGGCTGGGGATGCTTCATTTGCCATAGGTGCTCCCAAAATATAGAATGAGCTCCCTACTGAGATCAGAGAGGTGGAGTCGATGTCTGGGTTCAAGCGCATGCTCAAAACTCATCTTTATCCTGATTAGTATTGCTGCTTGTTTTTTGTATTTTTGATTCATGAATTGTTGGAATTGCTTTGTTTATTTGCTTGAATTGATATTGTATATGTTTTTCTTGTAAGGCGCTCTGTGCTTTGTGGAGCGCCATATAAATGTTTTATAATAATAATAATAATAATAAAATAATAATATAGGCCTAGGTGTAGGGCTGGCACTTCCGCACTAAGGGGCATTCGGTGAGAGCAAAATGTAAAAAATATGGGGTCAATGGGTGACAGCATGATTTTTGGCATTCGGTGAGAGCAAAATGTAAAAAATATGGGGTCATTGGGTGAGAACATGGCCTTTTTAAAGTGGAATCTTTGGGTGAGAGCCGAAACAGCGCCACAGAAACCTCGAAAATCAAATTTTTAGTTCTAAATGGCGTCAACTTTCTTTGTTTTTTCAAAATAAGTAACAAAATCAGTGATGTATGAAAATTGCTGTTCAAATTCAACTTGTAAGGGTCTTTGGGTGACAGATCAAATGGAAAAATAGGGGGTCTTCAGGTGACAGAGCATCTGTTCGTAAAAAAAAAATATGGGGTCTTTGGATGACAACGAGGGTGAAAAGGGGGGTCTTACAGCCCTACATACGCGTCACCTCCAAAGTTGGAGTGCCCCCCGGGCATAAAACCGACCCACAAAGTTATCATCGAGGAATGTTTTATATTCATACATGGTGTATGCACTTTTCAATCTCTGATGTAGCCAACCCTCCGTGCACTCATAGAAATGACTTGTTCGCCTTGTTGGCACAATTCAAAAGGAGTAAGTTTGGACAACTCAAAAATAGTGTAAAAGTTGCCAAAACAAAATTCATTTTAGTTATCCGAACTTAAAAATGCTGAAAAAGCTCAAAAGTTCCGTCAACTAATCAACTTTGTTGGCATTACTAAAAGTTGATGTAAGTCGTTGCGTCAACTTTTTAAGTAATGCCAACTTCTGAATTCAAGTTCAGGGAACTTAGAAAAATAAACAAGGTTCAAAGAACCAATTAGTTGAGTTATTGTAACTCAACATGTAAGTTGATGTAACTCGTTCATATTAAGTTACTGGTACTTATTGTTTTGAGTTATTTCAATTTGGTACTTTGTTACTTAATTCACGTAATTTGATCATTTTTTGCACAATTATGCCTATCTACTGAAGATAGCATTTAGAATCTAACCCTGATTCATAGCATCTTTCTACTCTGGAAGTAACGTTTTACATCATTTTCTCTAAATTTAAAGCGATATAAGAAAAACTGTACACTCTAAAATTCAAGGGTTTAAAATAAATCCTAAAGTATTGTGAGCAGTAACTAATCAAGTATTAGATTTAAAATTAAATCTTAGGCCTACAGATTTAAAATTATTTTTCAAAATCTATTTTTACCTCTTCCTCTCCCCTCCCCCCTTTTCTTTCTTTTTAATAGCGTGGCATTAGGCCGAATGCCGATTTTTTAATCGCGCAGAGTAGCCGTTCGTTGATTTTTTTTCGCTATAGGACCTATCTTCTGAAGATAGCATTTAGAATCTCATCCCTAGTCATTGCATCGTTCTACTCTAGAAGTAACGTTTTACATTTATTTGTCTAAATTTTTACTTCATCATGTAGCGGCGAATTTTGTCTTTCTAATACATCAGTCCCGATCAGAGAGTTTAAAGCGACATTAAATATTCATCACTTTCCGCATCTGCCTGTTTCTCTATTTTTACCTCTTTTTCCTCCTTTTTTTAATAGCGCGCCGAATGACGATTTTTTGTAAATCACGCAGAGTTACCGTACGCGTTTTGGGATTTTTGTTCGTTATAGGCCTATCTACTGAAGATAGCAATTAGAATCTAACCCAGATTCATTGCATCTTTCTACTCTGGAAGTAACGTTTTACATCATTTTCTCTAAATTTAAAGCGATATAAGAAAAACTGTACACTCTAAAATTCAAGGGTTTAAAATAAATCCTAAAATATTGTGAGCAGGGACCAATCAAGTATTAGATTTAAAATTAAATCTTAGGCCTACAGATTTAAAATTATTTTTCAAAATCTATCTTTACCTCTTCCTCTCCCCCCTTTTTTTTTTTTTTTTTTAATAGCGTGGCATTAGGCCGAATGCCGATTTTTTTAATCGCGCAGAGTAGCCGTTCGTTGATTTTTTTCGCTATAGGGCCTATCTTCTGAAGATAGCATTTAGAATCTCATCCTAGTCATTGCATCGTTCTACTCTAGAAGTAACGTTTTACATTTATTTGTCTACATTTTTACTTCATCATGTAGCGGCGAATTTTGTCTTTCTAATACATCAGTCCCGATCAGAGAGTTTAAAGCGACATTAAATATTCATCACTTTCCGCATCTGCCTGTTTCTCTATTTTTACCTCTTTTTCCTCCTTTTTTTAATAGCGCGCCGAATGACGATTTTTTGTAAATCACGCAGCCGTACGCGTTTTAGGATTTTTGTTCGTTATAGGCCTATCTACTGAAGATTGCATTTAGAATCTAACCCTGATTCATTGCATCTTTCTACTCTGGAAGTAACGTTTTGCATCATTTTCTCTCAATTTAAAGCGAAATAAGAAAAAATGTACACTCTAAATTTCAAGGGTTTAAAATAAATCCTAAAGTATTGTGAGCAGGGACCAATCCAGTATTAGGTTTAAAATTAAATCTTAGGCCTACAGATTTAAAATTATTTTTCAAAATCTATTTTTACCTCTTCCTCTCCCCTTTTTTATTTCTTTTTTAATAGCGTGGCATTAGGCCGAATGCCGATTTTTTTAATCGCGCAGAGTAGCCGTGCGTTGATTTTTTTCGCTATAGGGCCTATCTTCTGAAGATAGCATTTAGAATCTCATCCCTAGTCATTGCATCGTTCTATTCTATAAGTAACGTTTTACATTTATTTGACGTCTAAATTTTTACTTCATCATGTAGCGGCGAAATTTGTCTTTCTAATACATCAGTCAGTCCCGATCAGAGAGTTCAAAGCGACATTAAATATTCATCACTTTACGCATCTGCCTGTTTCTCTATTTTTACCTCTTTTCCTCCCTTTTTTTAATAGCGCGCCGAATGACGATTTTTTGTAAATCACGCAGAGTAGCCGTACGCGTTTTAGGATTTTTGTTCGTGATAGGCCTATCAACTGAAGATAGCATTTAGAATCTAACCCTGATTCATTGCATCTTTCTACTCTAGAAGTAACGTTTTACATCATTTTCTCTAAATTTAAAGCGATATAAGAAAAACTGTACACTCTAAAATTCAAGGGTTTAAAATAAATCCTAAAGTATTGTGAGCAGGGACCAATCAAGTATTAGATTTAAAGTTAAATCTTAGGCCTACAGATTTAATATTATTTTTCAAAATCTATTTTTACCTCTTCCTCTCCCCCTCCCTTTTTTTTTCTTTTTAATAGCGTGGCATTAGGCCGAATGACGATTATTTTTAATCGCGCAGAGTATAGCCGTGCGTTGATTTTTTTCGCTATAGGGCCTATCTTCTGAAGATAGCATTTAGAATCTCATCCCTAGTCATTGCATCCTTCTATTCTAGAAGTAACGTTTTACATTTATTTGTCTAAAGGTTTACTTCATCATGTAGCGGCGAATTTTGTCTTTCTAATACATCAGTCCCGCCCGATCAGAGAGTTCAAAGCGACATTAAATATTCATCACTTTCCGCATCTGCCTGTTTCTCTATTTTTACCTCTTTTTCATCCTTTTTTTAATAGCGCGCCGAATGACGATTTTTTTGTAAATCACGCAGAGTAGCCGTACGCGTTTTTGGATTTTTGTTCGTTATAGGCCTATCTACTGAAGATAGCATTTAGAATCTAACCCTGATTCATTGCATCTTTCTACTCTGGAAGTAACGTTTTACATCATATTCTCTAAATTTAAAGCGATATAAGAAAAACTGTACACTCTAAAATTCAAGGGTTTAAAATAAATCCTAAAGTATTGTGAGCAGGGACCAATCAAGTATTAGATTTAAAATTAAATCTTAGGCCTACAGATTTAAAATTATTTTTCAAAATCTATATTTACCTCTTCCTCTCCCCCTCCCTTTTTTTTTTTTTTTTTAGCGTGGCATTAGGCCGAATGACGATTATTTTTTAATCGCGCAGAGTAGCCGTGCGTTGATTTTTTTTCGCTATAGGGCCTATCTTCTGAAGATAGCATTTAGAATCTCATCCCTAGTCATTGCATCTTTCTACTCTAGAAGTAACGTTTTACATTTATTTGTCTAAATTTTACTTCATCATGTAGCGGCGAAATTTTTCTTTCTAATACATCATTCCCGATCAGAAAGTTCAAAGCGACATTACATATTCATCACTATCCGCATCTGCCTGTTTCTCTGTTTTTACCTCTTTCCTCCCTTTTTTAATAGCGCGCCGAATGACGATTTTTTTGTAAATCACGCAGAGTAGCCGTACGCGTTTTAGGATTTTTGTTCGTTATAGGCCTATCTACTGAAGATAGCATTTAGAATCTAACCCTGATTCATTGCATCTTTCTACTCTGGAAGTAACGTTTTACATCATTTTCTCTAAATTTAAAGCGATATAAGAAAAACTGTACACTCTAAAATTCAAGGGTTTAAAATAAATCCTAAAGTATTGTGAGCAGGGACCAATCAAGTATTAGATTTAAAATTAAATCTTAGGCCTACAGATTTAAAAATATTTTTCAAAATCTATTTTTACCTCTTCCTCTCCCCCTCCCTTTTTTTCTTTTTAATAGCGTGGCATGAGGCCGAATGACGATTATTTTTTAATCGCGCAGAGTAGCCGTGCGTTGATTTTTTTCGCTATAGGGCCTATCTTCTGAAAATAGCATTTAGAATCTCATCCCTAGTCATTGCATCTTTCTACTCTAGAAGTAACGTTTTACATTTATTTGTCTAAATTTTTACTTCATCATGTAGCGGCGAAATTTTTCTTTCTAATACATCATTCCCGATCAGAAAGTTCAAAGCGACATTACATATTCATCACTATCCGCATCTGCCTGTTTCTCTGTTTTTACCTCTTTTTCCTCCCTTTTTTTAATAGCGCGTCGAATGACGATTTTTTGTTTTTCACGCAGAGTAGCCGTACGCGTTTTAGGATTTTTGTTCGTTATAGGCCTATCTACTGAAGATAGCATTTAGAATCTAACCCTGATTCATTGCATCTTTCTACTCTGGAAGTAACGTTTTACATCATTTTCTCTAAATTTAAAGCGATATAAGAAAAACTGTACACTCTAAAATTCAAGGGTTTAAAATAAATCCTAAAGTATTGTGAGCAGGGACCAATCAAGTATTAGATTTAAAATTAAATCTTAGGCCTACAGATTTAAAATTATTTTTAAAAATCTATTTTTACCTCTTCCTCTCCCCTTTTTTTTATTTCTTTTTAATAGCGTGGCATTAGGCCGAATGCCGATTTTTTTTAATCGCGCAGAGTAGCCGTGCGTTGATTTTTTTCGCTATAAGGCCTATCTTCTGAAGATAGCATTTAGAATCTCATCCCTAGTCATTGCATCGTTCTACTCTAGAAGTAACGTTTTACATTTATTTGTCTAAATTTTTACTTCATCATGTAGCGGCGAATTTTGTCTTTCTAATACATCAGTCCCGATCAAAGAGTTCAAAGCGACATTAAATATTCATCACTTTACGCATCTGCCTGTTTCTCTATTTTTACCTCTTTTTCCTCCTTTTTTTAATAGCGCGCCGAATGACGATTTTTTGTAAATCACGCAGAGTAGCCGTACGCGTTTTAGGATTTTTGTTCGTTATAGGCCTATCTACTGAAGATAGCATTTAGAATCTAACCCTGATTCATTGCATCTTTCTACTCTGGAAGTAACGTTTTACATCATTTTCTCTCAATTTAAAGCGATATAAGAAAAAATGTACACTCTAAAATTCAAGGGTTTAAAATAAATCCTAAAGTATTGTGAGCAGATTAGATTTAAAATTAAATCTTAGGCCTACAGATTTAAATTTTTTTTTTTTGAAAATCTATTTTTACCTCTTCCTCTCCCCCTCCCTTTTTTTCTTTTTAATAGCGTGGCATTAGGCCGAATGACGATTATTTTTTAATCGCGCAGAGTAGCCGTGCGTTGATTTTTTTTCGCTATAGGGCCTATCTTCTGAAGATAGCATGTAGAATCTCATCCCTAGTCATTGCATCTTTCTACTCAAGAAGTAACGTTTTACATTTATTTGTCTAATTTTTTACTTCATCATGTAGCGGCGAATTTTTTCTTTCTAATACATCATTCCCGATCAGAAAGTTCAAAGCGACATTACATATTCATCACTATCCGCATCTGCCTGTTTCTCTATTTTTACCTCTTTTTCCTCCCTTTTTTAATAGCGCGCCGAATGACGATTTTTTGTAAATCACGCAGAGTAGCCGTACGCGTTTTAGGATTTTTGTTCGTTATAGGCCTATCTACTGAAGATAGCATTTAGAATCTAACCCTGATTCATTGCATCTTTCTACTCTGGAAGTAACGTTTTACATCATTTTCTCTAAATTTAAAGCGATATAAGAAAAACTGTACACTCTAAAATTCAGGGGTTTAAAATAAATCCTAAAGTATTGTGACCAGGGACCAATCAAGTATTAGATTTAAAATTAAATCTTAGGCCTACAGATTTAAAAATATTTTTGAAAATCTATTTTTACCTCTTCCTCTCCCCCTTTTTTATTTCTTTTTAATAGCGTGGCATTAGGCCGAATGCCGATTTTTTTTAATCGCGCAGAGTAGCCGTGCGTTGATTTTTTTCGCTATAGGGGCTATCTTCTGAAGATAGCATTTAGAATCTCATCCCTAGTCATTGCATCGTTCTACTCTAGAAGTAACGTTTGATATTTATTTGTCTAAATTTTTACTTCATCATGTAGCGGCGAATTTTGTCTTTCTAATACATCAGTCCCGATCAAAGAGTTCAAAGCGACATTAAATATTCATCACTTTCCGCATCAGCCTGTTTCTCTATTTTTACCTCTTTTTCCTCCTTTTTTTAATAGCGCGCCGAATGACGATTTTTTGTAAATCACGCAGAGTAGCCGTACGCGTTTTAGGATTTTTGTTCGTTATAGGCCTATCTACTGAAGATAGCATTTAGAATCTAACCCTGATTCATTGCATCTTTCTACTCTGGAAGTAACGTTTTACATCATTTTCTCTCAATTTAAAGCGATATAAGAAAAAATGTACACTCTAAAGTTCAAGGGTTTAAAATAAATCCTAAAGTATTGTGAGCAGGGACCAATCAAGTATTAGATTTAAAATTAAATCTTAGGCCTACAGATTTAATTTTTTTTTTTGAAAATCTATTTTACCTCTTCCTCTCCCCTCCCTTTTTTTCTTTTTTAATAGCGTGGCATTAGGCCGAATGACGATTATTTTTTAATCGCGCAGAGTAGCCGTGCGTTGATTTTTTTTCTTTATAGGGCCTATCTTCTGAAGATAGCATTTAGAATCTCATCCCTAGTCATTGCATCTTTCTACTCAAGAAGTAACGTTTTACATTTATTTGTCTAAATTTTTACTTCATCATGTAGCGGCGAATTTTTTCTTTCTAATACATCATTCCCGATCAGAAAGTTCAAAGCGACATTACATATTCATCACTATCCGCATCTGCCTGTTTCTCTATTTTTACCTCTTTTTCCTCCCTTTTTTAGCGCGCCGAATGACGATTTGTTGTAAATCACGCAGAGTAGCCGTACGCGTTTTAGGATTTTTGTTCGTTATAGGCCTATCTACTGAAGATAGCATTTAGAATCTAACCCTGATTCATTGCATCTTTCTACTCTGGAAGTAACGTTTTACATCATTTTCTCTAAATTTAAAGCGATATAAGAAAAACTGTACACTCTAAAATTCAAGGGTTTAAAATAAATCCTAAAGTATTGTGAGCAGGGACCAATCAAGTATTAGATTTAAAATTAAATCTTAGGCCTACAGATTTAAAATTATTTTTGAAAATCTATTTTTACCTCTTCCTCTCCCCCTCCCTTTTTTTCTTTTTAATAGCGTGGCATAAGGCCGAATGACGATTATTTTTTAATCGCGCAGAGTAGCCGTGCGTTGATTTTTTTTCGCTATAGGGCCTATCTTCTGAAGATAGCATTTAGAATCTCATCCCTAGTCATTGCATCTTTCTACTCAAGAAGTAACGTTTTACATTTATTTGTCTAAATTTTTACTTCATCATGTAGCGGCGAATTTTTCTTTCTAATACATCATTCCCGATCAGAAAGTTCAAAGCGACATTACATATTCATCACTATCCGCATCTGCCTGTTTCTCTATTTTTACCTCTTTTTCCTCCCTTTTTTAATAGCGCGCCGAATGACGATTTTTTGTAAATCACGCAGAGTAGCCGTACGCGTTTTAGGATTTTTGTTCGTTATAGGCCTATCTACTGAAGATAACATTTAGAATCTAACCCTGATTCATTGCATCTTTCTACTCTGGAAGTAACGTTTTGCATCATTTTTTCTCAATTTAAAGCGATATAAGAAAAAATGTACACTCTAAATTTCAAGGGTTTAAAATAAATCCTAAAGTATTGTGAGCAGGGATCAATCAAGTATTAGATTTAAAATTAAATCTTAGGCCTACAGATTTAAAATTATTTTTCAAAATCTATTTTTACCTCTTCCTCTCCCCTTTTTTATTTCTTTTTTTAATAGCGTGGCATTAGGCCGAATGCCGATTTTTTTTTAATCGCGCAGAGTAGCCGTGCGTTGATTTTTTTCGCTATAGGGCCTATCTTCTGAAGATAGCATTTAGAATCTCATCCCTAGTCATTGCATCGTTCTACTCTAGAAGTAACGTTTTACATTTATTTGTCTAAATTTTTACTTCATCATGTAGCGGCGAAATTTGTCTTTCTAATACATCAGTCCCGATCAAAGAGTTCAAAGCGACATTACATATTCATCACTATCCGCATCTGCCTGTTTCTCTATTTTTACCTCTTTTTCCTCCCTTTTTTTAATAGCGCGCCGAATGACGATTTTTTGTAAATCACGCAGAGTAGCCGTACGCGTTTTAGGATTTTTGTTCGTTATAGGCCTATCAACTGAAGATAGCATTTAGAATCTAACCCTGATTCATTGCATCTTTCTACTCTGGAAGTAACGTTTTGCATCATTTTCTCTCAATTTAAAGCGATATAAGAAAAAATGTACACTCTAAATTTCAAGGGTTTAAAATAAATCCTAAAGTATTGTGAGCAGGGATCAATCAAGTATTAGATTTAAAATTAAATCTTAGGCCTACAGATTTAAAATTATTTTTTAAAATCTATTTTTACCTCTCCCCCGCCTCCCCCCTTTTTTTTAATAGCGTGGCATTAGGCCGAGTGCTTATGTTTTTTAATCGCGCAGAGTAGCCGTGCGTTGATTTTTTTCGCTATAGGGCCTATCTTCTGAAGATAGCATTTAGAATCTCTTCCCTAGTCATTGCATCGTTCTACTCTAGAAGTAACGTTTTACATTTATTTGTCTAAATTTTTACTTCATCATGTAGCGGCGAAATTTGTCTTTCTAATACATCAGTCCCGATCAAAGAGTTCAAAGCGACATTACATATTCATCACTATCCGCATCTGCGTGTTTCTCTATTTTTACCTCTTTTTCCTCCCTTTTTTTAATAGCGCGCCGAATGACGATTTTTTGTAAACCACGCAGAGTAGCCGTACGCGTTTTAGGATTTTTGTTCGTTATAGGCCTATCTACTGAAGATAGCATTTAGAATCTAACCCTGATTCATTGCATCTTTCTACTCTGGAAGTAACGTTTTACATAATTTTCTCTAAATTTAAAGCGATATAAGAAAAACTGTACACTCTAAAATTCAAGGGTTTAAAATAAATCCTAAAGTATTGTGAGCAGGGACCAATCAAGTATTAGATTTAAAATTAAATCTTAGGCCTACAGATTTAAAAATATTTTTGAAAATCTATTTTTACCTCTTCCTCTCCCCCTCCCTTTTTTTCTTTTTAATAGCGTCGCATAAGGCCGAATGACGATTATTTTTTAATCGCGCAGAGTAGCCGTGCGTTGATTTTTTTTCGCTATAGGGCCTATCTTCTGAAGATAGCATTTAGAATCTCATCCCTAGTCATTGCATCTTTCTACTCAAGAAGTAACGTTTTACATTTATTTGTCTAAATTTTTACTTCATCATGTAGCGGCGAATTTTTTCTTTCTAATACATCATTCCCGATCAGAAAGTTCAAAGCGACATTACATATTCATCATTATCCGCATCTGCCTGTTTCTCTATTTTTACCTCTTTTTCCTCCCTTTTTTAATAGCGCGCCGAATGACGATTTTTTGTCAATCACGCAGAGTAGCCGTACGCGTTTTAGGATTTTTGTTCGTTATAGGCCTATCTACTGAAGATAGCATTTAGAATCTAACCCTGATTCATTGCATCTTTCTACTCTGGAAGTAACGTTTTGCATCATTTTCTCTCAATTTAAAGCGATATAAGAAAAAATGTACACTCTAAATTTCAAGGGTTTAAAATAAATCCTAAAGTATTGTGAGCAGGGACCAATCAAGTATTAGATTTAAAATTAAATCTTAGGCCTACAGATTTAAAATTATTTTTCAAAATCTATTGTTACCTCTTCCTCTCCCCCTTTTTTATTTCTTTTTAATAGCGTGGCATTAGGCCGAATGACGATTATTTTTTAATCGCGCAGAGTAGCCGTGCGTTGATTTTTTTTTCGCTATAGGGCCTATCTTCTGAAGATAGCATTTAGAATCTCATCCCTAGTCATTGCATCGTTCTACTCTAGAAGTAACGTTTTACATTTATTTGTCTAAATTTTTACTTCATCATGTAGCGGCGAATTTTGTCTTTCTAATACATCAGTCCCGATCAAAGAGTTCAAAGCGACATTAAATATTCATCACTTTCCGCATCTGCCTGTTTCTCTATTTTTACCTCTTTTTCCTCCTTTTTTTAATAGCGCGCCGAATGACGATTTTTTTTGTAAATCACGCAGAGTAGCCGTACGCGTTTTAGGATTTTTGTTCGTTATAGGCCTATCTACTGAAGATAGCATTTAGAATCTAACCCTGATTCATTGCATCTTTCTACTCTGGAAGTAACGTTTTACATCATTTTCTCTAAATTTAAAGCGATATAAGAAAACTGTACACTCTGAAATTCACGGGTTTAAAATAAATCCTAAAGTATTGTGAGCAGGGACCAATCAAGTATTAGATTTAAAATTAAATCTTAGGCCTACAGATTTAAAATTATTTTTGAAAATCTATTTTTACCTCTTCCTCTCCCCCTTCCTTTTTACTTTTTAATAGCGTGGCATTAGGCCGAATGACGATTATTTTTTAATCGCGCAGAGTAGCCGTGCGTTGATTTTTTTTCGCTATAGGGCCTAGTCTTCTGAAGATAGCATTTAGAATCTCATCCCTAGTCATTGCATCGTTCTACTCTAGAAGTAACGTTTTACATTTATTTGTCTAAATTTTTACTTCATCATGTAGCGGCGAATTTTGTCTTTCTAATACATCAGTCCCGATCAAAGAGTTCAAAGCGACATTAAATATTCATCACTTTCCGCATCTGCCTGTTTCTCTATTTTTACCTCTTTTTCCTCCTTTTTTAATAGCGCGCCGAATGACGATTTTTTTTGTAAATCACGCAGAGTAGCCGTACGCGTTTTAGGATTTTTGTTCGTTATAGGCCTATCTACTGAAGATAGCATTTAGAATCTAACCCTGATTCATTGCATCTTTCTACTCTGGAAGTAACGTTTTACATCATTTTCTCTAAATTTAAAGCGATATAAGAAAAACTGTACACTCTGAAATTCACGGGTTTAAAATAAATCCTAAAGTATTGTGAGCAGGGACCAATCAAGTATTAGATTTAAAATTAAATCTTAGGCCTACAGATTTAAAATTATTTTTGAAAATCTATTTTTACTTCTTCCTCTCCCCCCCCTTTTTTTTCTTTTTAATAGCGTGGCATTAGGCCGAATGACGATTATTTTTTAATCGCGCAGAGTAGCCGTGCGTTGATTTTTTTTCGCTATAGGGCCTATCTTCTGAAGATAGCATTTAGAATCTCATCCCTAGTCATTGCATCTTTCTACTCAAGAAGTAACGTTTTACATTTATTTGTCTAAATTTTTACTTCATCATGTAGCGGCGAATTTTTTTCTTTCTAATACATCATTCCCGATCAGAAACTTCAAAGCGACATTACATATTCATCACTATCCGCATCTGCCTGTTTCTCTATTTTTACCTCTTTTTCCTCCCTTTTTTTAATAGCGCGCCGAATGACGATTTTTTTAAATCACGCAGAGTAGCCGTACGCGTTTTAGGATTTTTGTTCGTTATAGGCCTATCTACTGAAGATAGCATTTAGAATCTAACCCTTATTCATTGCATCTTTCTACTCTGGAAGTAACGTTTTGCATCATTTTCTCTCAATTTAAAGCGATATAAGAAAAAATGTACACTCTAAATTTCAAGGGTTTAAAATAAATCCTAAAGTATTGTGAGCAGGGACCAATCAAGTATTAGATTTAAAATTAAATCTTAGGCCTACAGATTTAAAATTATTTTTCAAAATCTATTTTTACCTCTTCCTCTCCCCCTTTTTTATTTCTTTTTAATAGCGTGGCATTAGGCCGAATGCCGATTTTTTTTAATCGCGCAGAGTAGCCGTGCGTTGATTTTTTTTCTTTATTAGGCCTATCTTCTGAAGATGGCATTTGGTGTCTCATCCCTAGTCATTGCATCGTTCTACTCTAGAAGTAACGTTTTACATTTATTTGTCTAAATTTTTACTTCATCATGTAGCGGCGAATTTTGTCTTTCTAATACATCAGTCCCGATCAAAGAGTTCAAATCGACATTAAATATTCATCACTTTCCGCATCTGCCTGTTTCTCTATTTTTACCTCTTTTTCCTCCTTTTTTTAATAGCGCGCCGAATTAACGAATGACGATTTTTTTGTAAATCACGCAGAGTAGCCGTACGCGTTTTAGGATTTTTGTTCGTTATAGACCTATCTACTGAAGATAGCATTTAGAATCAACCTTGATTCATTGCATCTTTCTACTCTGGAAGTAACGTTTTACATCATTTTCTCTAAATTTAAAGCGATATAAGAAAAACTGTACACTCTAAAATTCAAGGGTTTAAAATAAATCCTAAAGTATTCTGAGCAGGGACCAATCAAGTATTAGATTTAAAATTAAATCTTAGGCCTACAGATTTAAAATTATTTTTGAAAATCTATTTTTACCTCTTCCTCTCCCCCTTCCTTTTTACTTTTTAATAGCGTGGCATTAGGCCGAATGACGATTATTTTTTAATCGCGCAGAGTAGCCGTGCGTTGATTTTTTTTTTCGCTATAGGGCCTATCTTCTGAAGATAGCATTTAGAATCTCATCCCTAGTCATTGCATCTTTCTACTCAAGAAGTAACGTTTTACATTTATTTGTCTAAATTTTTACTTCATCATGTAGCGGCGAATTTTGTCTTTCTAATTTCTAATACTATTTCTTTTCCCAAGGCGCGTCATATTGAGATACACAGTCATGACAGTAAAAATTTGACCATAAAGTATACGGTAAAATGCCCATAATCATGTAAAAATAGGCGTAGAGTAGAAATCACTTATGTCTTACGGTAAAATACCTGGCAATTTTGTTGGCAACAGTATACCGTTAAAATTACTGTTGTTTTACATTTAAACACAATATATTGGGACAATACGGCTGTTTACCCGGGCTGTTTACTACCGTATTTAAAAATCGAAGATGCAACACTTTACACACCCACGCACCCCAAAATATTTAAACAACTACAGTCTAAACGGTACTAACATGCCTATTTTTAGTGAAATATATAGTATTTCATTTTTACGGTCAATAACGTAAAGTTTACGGGAAAGTCCCGAAAAATAACGGTAATATTTTACAGTGTATAGGCCTACATACTGTTATCATTAATCGAACAACGAATCGTGGTTACGTGACGTTTTAGGACCGTTTTATTCTTAGTTACGATATTAAAAGAATAACTAAAAGTAAGTAAAAGTTTTTACCTTTTATGGAACTCCCGTCATTTAAGGGCACACTATAACAGGTGACAATCACAGGGCAATTATAGCCGGAAATCAGTGCAAACCGTCAATCAATTACATGTCAATCAATTAGTCACCGACTTTGTGTGTTGTGTGCATGACGTGACGCTGTGGTTTAAATTCGGTTTTACGCAGTACGCAACGCCAATACGCTCACTTATAGCGCGCACGCAAATACAAAACGATAAGCGCGGACGCATTGACCATGTTTGCGAAAATGCGGTTTACAGTCGGAAACGTTCGTGATTTGTTCATTTGTACTGAAAAATAGTGATTTTCAAATGCGTGTAGATTTTTTTGCCCAGGGTGGATTTTGGTCGATTTTGGATATGTGATTGAATATTTAAAGCCACGTCTACCAGTACAAAAATTGTCGATTGAGGAATTAATTCCAGCAGACACCCTATCTAGGGCTCTCACTCCCTCACTATAGGGCCTATCTTCTGAAGATAGCATTTAGAATCTCATCCCTAGTCATTGCATCGTTCTACTCTAGAAGTAACGTTTTACATTTATTTGTCTAAATTTTTACTTCATCATGTAGCGGCGAATTTTTTCTTTCTAATACATCAGTCCCAATCAGAGAGTTCAAAGCGACATTACATATTCATCACTTTCCGCATCTGCCTGTTTCTCTATTTTTACCTCTTTTTCCTCCCTTTTTAAATAGCGCGCCGAATGACGATTTTTTGTAAATCACGCAGAGTAGCCGTACGCGTTTTAGGATGTTTGTTCGTATAGGCCTATCTACTGAAGATAGCATTTAGAATCTAACCCTGATTCATTGCATCTTTCTACTCTGGAAGTAACGTTTTACATCATTTTCTCTAAATTTAAAGCGATATAAGAAAAACTGTACACTCTAAAATTCAAGGGTTTAAAATAAATCCTCAAGTATTGTGAGCAGGGACCAATCAAGTATTAGATTTAAAATTAAATCTTAGGCCTACAGATTTAAAAATTATTTTTCAAAATCTATTTTTACCTCTTCCTCCCCCCCCCTCCCTTTTTCTGTTTCTTTTGTATTCTATTGAAAATGTTTAATTTCTTATGTATTCTATTGAATTGTCTATTTCTTTTGTATTCCATTGAAAAGTTAGGAAATTTGTGAGGATCGTTTTCATCACTTTGCTAAATTCAGAATTGCTTATGTATTCTATTGAATTGTCTATTTCTTTTGTATTCTATTGAAAAGTTAGGAAATTTGTGAGGATCGTTTTCATCACTTTGCTAAATTCAGAATTTCTTATGTATTCTATTGAATTGTCTATTTCTTTTGTATTCTTGAAAAGTTAGGAAATTTTGAGGATCGTTTTCACCACTTTTCTCAATTCGGAATTTCTTATGTATTCTATTGAATTGTCTAGTTCTTTTGTATTCTATTGAAAAGTTAGGAAATTTGTGAGGATCGTTTTCATCACTTTGCTAAATTCAGAATTGCTTATGTATTCTATTGAATTGCCTATTTCTTTTGTATTCCATTGAAAAGTTAGGAAATTTGTGAGGATCGTTTTCATCACTTTGCTAAATTCAGAATTTCTTATGTATTCTATTGAATTGTCTATTTCTTTTGTATTCTATTGAAAAGTTAGGAAATTTGTGAGGTTCGTTTTCATCACTTTTCTAAATTCAGAATTTCTTATGTATTCTATTGTATTGTCTATTTCTTTTGTATTCTATTGAAAAGTTAGGAAATTTGTGAGGATCGTTTTCATCACTTTGCTAAATGTTTAATTTCTTATGTATTCTATTGAATTGTCTATTTCTTTTGTATTCTATTGAAAAGTTAGGAAATTTGTGAGGTTCGTTTTCATCACTTTTCTAAATTCAGAATTTCTTATGTATTCTATTGTATTGTCTATTTCTTTTGTATTCTATTGAAAAGTTAGGAAATTTGTGAGGATCGTTTTCATCACTTTGCTAAATTCAGAATTTCTTATGTATTCTATTGAATTGTCTATTTCTTTTGTATTCTATTGAAAAGTTAGGAAATTTGTGAGGTTCGTTTTCATCACTTTTCTAAATTCAGAATTTCTTATGTATTCTATTGTATTGTCTATTTCTTTTGTATTCTATTGAAAAGTTAGGAAATTTGTGAGGATCGTTTTCATCACTTTGCTAAATGTTTAATTTCTTATGTATTCTATTGAATTGTCTATTTCTTTTGTATTCTATTGAAAAGTTAGGAAATTTGTGAGGTTCGTTTTCATCACTTTTCTAAATTCAGAATTTCTTATGTATTCTATTGTATTGTCTATTTCTTTTGTATTCTATTGAAAAGTTAGGAAATTTGTGAGGATCGTTTTCATCACTTTGATAAATTCAAAATTTCTTATGTATTTTATTGAATTGTCTATTTCTTTTGTATTCTATTGAAAAGTTAGGAAATTTGTGAGGATCGTTTTCATCACTTTGCTAAATTCAGAATTGCTTATGTATTCTATTGAATTGCCTATTTCTTTTGTATTCCATTGAAAAGTTAGGAAATTTGTGAGGATCGTTTTCATCACTTTGCTAAATTCAGAATTTCTTATGTATTCTATTGAATTGTCTATTTCTTTTGTATTCTATTGAAAAGTTAGGAAATTTGTGAGGTTCGTTTTCATCACTTTTCTAAATTCAGAATTTCTTATGTATTCTATTGTATTGTCTATTTCTTTTGTATTCTATTGAAAAGTTAGGAAATTTGTGAGGTTCGTTTTCATCACTTTGCTAAATGTTTAATTTCTTATGTATTCTATTGAATTGTCTATTTCTTTTGTATTCTATTGAAAAGTTAGGAAATTTGTGAGGTTCGTTTTCATCACTTTTCTAAATTCAGAATTTCTTATGTATTCTATTGTATTGTCTATTTCTTTTGTATTCTATTGAAAAGTTAGGAAATTTGTGAGGATCGTTTTCATCACTTTGCTAAATTCAGAATTTCTTATGTATTCTATTGAATTGTCTATTTCTTTTGTATTCTATTGAAAAGTTAGGAAATTTGTGAGGATCGCTTTCATCACTTTGATAAATTCAAAATGGCTTATGTATTTTATTGAATTGTCTATTTCTTTTGTATTCTATTGAAAAGTTAGGAAATTTGTGAGGATCGTTTTCATCACTTTGCTAAATTCAGAATTGCTTATGTATTCTATTGAATTGCCTATTTCTTTTGTATTCCATTGAAAAGTTAGGAAATTTGTGAGGATCGTTTTCATCACTTTGCTAAATTCAGAATTTCTTATGTATTCTATTGAATTGTCTATTTCTTTTGTATTCTATTGAAAAGTTAGGAAATTTGTGAGGTTCGTTTTCATCACTTTTCTAAATTCAGAATTTCTTATGTATTCTATTGTATTGTCTATTTCTTTTGTATTCTATTGAAAAGTTAGGAAATTTGTGAGGATCGTTTTCATCACTTTGCTAAATTCAGAATTTCTTATGTATTCTATTGAATTGTCTATTTCTTTTGTATTCCATTGAAAAGTTAGGAAATTTGTGAGGATCGTTTTCACCACTTTTCTCAATTCGGAATTTCTTATGTATTCTATTGAATTGTCTATTTCTTTTGTATTCTATTGAAAAGTTAGGAAATTTGTGAGGATCGTTTTCATCACTTTGCTAAATGTTTAATTTCTTATGTATTCTATTGAATTGTCTATTTCTTTTGTATTCTATTGAAAAGTTAGGAAATTTGTGAGGATCGTTTTCACCACTTTGCTAAATTCAGAATTTCTTATGTATTCTATTGTATTGTCTATTTCTTTTGTATTCTATTGAAAAGTTAGGAAATTTGTGAGGATCGTTTTCATCACTTTGCTAAATGTTTAATTTCTTATGTATTCTATTGAATTGTCTATTTCTTTTGTATTCTATTGAAAAGTTAGGAAATTTGTGAGGATCGCTTTCATCACTTTGATAAATTCAAAATGTCTTATGTATTTTATTGAATTGTCTATTTCTTTTGTATTCTATTGAAAAGTTAGGAAATTTGTGAGGATCGTTTTCATCACTTTTCTAAATTCAGAATTTCTTATGTATTCTATTGTATTGTCTATTTCTTTTCTATTCTATTGAAAAGTTAGGAAATTTGTGAGGATCGTTTTCATCACTTTGCTAAATGTTTAATTTCTTATGTATTCTATTGAATTGTCTATTTCTTTTGTATTCTATTGAAAAGTTAGGAAATTTGTGAGGTTCGTTTTCATCACTTTTCTAAATTCAGAATTTCTTATGTATTCTATTGTATTGTCTATTTCTTTTGTATTCTATTGAACAGTTAGGAAATTTGTGAGGATCGTTTTCATCACTTTTCTCAATTCGGAATTTCTTATGTATTCTATTGAATTGTCTATTTCTTTTGTATTCTATTGAAAAGTTAGGAAATTTGTGAGGATCGCTTTCATCACTTTGATAAATTCAAAATGTCTTATGTATTTTATTGAATTGTCTATTTCTTTTGTATTCTATTGAAAAGTTAGGAAATTTGTGAGGATCGTTTTCATCACTTTTCTAAATTCAGAATTTCTTATGTATTCTATTGTATTGTCTATTTCTTTTGTATTCTATTGAAAAGTTAGGAAATTTGTGAGGATCGTTTTCATCACTTTGCTAAATGTTTAATTTCTTATGTATTCTATTGAATTGTCTATTTCTTTTGTATTCTATTGAAAAGTTAGGAAATTTGTGAGGTTCGTTTTCATCACTTTTCTAAATTCAGAATTTCTTATGTATTCTATTGTATTGTCTATTTCTTTTGTATTCTATTGAAAAGTTAGGAAATTTGTGAGGATCGTTTTCACCACTTTTCTCAATTCGGAATTTCTTATGTATTCTATTGAATTGTCTATTTCTTTTGTATTCTATTGAAAAGTTAGGAAATTTGTGAGGATCGTTTTCATCACTTTGCTAAATTCAGGATTTCTTATGTATTCTATTGAATTGTCTATTTCTTTTGTATTCTATTGAAAAGTTAGGAAATTTGTGAGGTTCGTTTTCATCACTTTTCTAAATTCAGAATTTCTTATGTATTCTATTGTATTGTCTATTTCTTTTGTATTCTATTGAAAAGTTAGGAAATTTGTGAGGATCGTTTTCATCACTTTGCTAAATGTTTAATTTCTTATGTATTCTATTGAATTGTCTATTTCTTTTGTATTCTATTGAAAAGTTAGGAAATTTGTGAGGATCGCTTTCATCACTTTGATAAATTCAAAATTTCTTATGTATTTTATTGAATTGTCTATTTCTTTTGTATTCTATTGAAAAGTTAGGAAATTTGTGAGGATCGTTTTCATCACTTTGCTAAATTCAGAATTGCTTATGTATTCTATTGAATTGCCTATTTCTTTTGTATTCCATTGAAAAGTTAGGAAATTGAATTGTCTATTTCTTTTGTATTCTATTGAAAAGTTAGGAAATTTGTGAGGTTCGTTTTCATCACTTTTCTAAATTCAGAATTTCTTATGTATTCTATTGTATTGTCTATTTCTTTTGTATTCTATTGAAAAGTTAGGAAATTTGTGAGGATCGTTTTCATCACTTTGCTAAATGTTTAATTTCTTATGTATTCTATTGAATTGTCTATTTCTTTTGTATTCTATTGAAAAGTTAGGAAATTTGTGAGGATCGTTTTCATCACTTTGATAAATTCAAAATGGCTTATGTATTCTATTGAATTGTCTATTTCTTTTGTATTCTATTGAAAAGTTAGGAAATTTGTGAGGATCGTTTTCATCACTTTGCTAAATTCAGAATTTCTTATGTATTCTATTGAATTGTCTATTTCTTTTGTATTCTATTGAAAAGTTAGGAAATTTGTGAGGATCGTTCTTTGCTAAATTCAGAATTTCTTATGTATTCTATTGAATTGTCTATTTCTTTTGTATTCTATTGAAAAGTTAGGAAATTTGTGAGGTTCGTTTTCATCACTTTTCTAAATTCAGAATTTCTTATGTATTCTATTGTATTGTCTATTTCTTTTGTATTCTATTGAAAAGTTAGGAAATTTGTGAGGATCGTTTTCATCACTTTGCTAAATTCAGAATTTCTTATGTATTCTATTGAATTGTCTATTTCTTTTGTATTCCATTGAAAAGTTAGGAAATTTGTGAGGATCGTTTTCACCACTTTTCTCAATTCGGAATTTCTTATGTATTCTATTGAATTGTCTATTTCTTTTGTATTCTATTGAAAAGTTAGGAAATTTGTGAGGATCGTTTTCATCACTTTGCTAAATGTTTAATTTCTTATGTATTCTATTGAATTGTCTATTTCTTTTGTATTCTATTGAAAAGTTAGGAAATTTGTGAGGATCGTTTTCACCACTTTGCTAAATTCAGAATTTCTTATGTATTCTATTGTATTGTCTATTTCTTTTGTATTCTATTGAAAAGTTAGGAAATTTGTGAGGATCGTTTTCATCACTTTGCTAAATGTTTAATTTCTTATGTATTCTATTGAATTGTCTATTTCTTTTGTATTCTATTGAAAAGTTAGGAAATTTGTGAGGATCGCTTTCATCACTTTGATAAATTCAAAATGTCTTATGTATTTTATTGAATTGTCTATTTCTTTTGTATTCTATTGAAAAGTTAGGAAATTTGTGAGGATCGTTTTCATCACTTTTCTAAATTCAGAATTTCTTATGTATTCTATTGTATTGTCTATTTCTTTTCTATTCTATTGAAAAGTTAGGAAATTTGTGAGGATCGTTTTCATCACTTTGCTAAATGTTTAATTTCTTATGTATTCTATTGAATTGTCTATTTCTTTTGTATTCTATTGAAAAGTTAGGAAATTTGTGAGGTTCGTTTTCATCACTTTTCTAAATTCAGAATTTCTTATGTATTCTATTGTATTGTCTATTTCTTTTGTATTCTATTGAAAAGTTAGGAAATTTGTGAGGATCGTTTTCATCACTTTTCTCAATTCGGAATTTCTTATGTATTCTATTGAATTGTCTATTTCTTTTGTATTCTATTGAAAAGTTAGGAAATTTGTGAGGATCGCTTTCATCACTTTGATAAATTCAAAATGTCTTATGTATTTTATTGAATTGTCTATTTCTTTTGTATTCTATTGAAAAGTTAGGAAATTTGTGAGGATCGTTTTCATCACTTTTCTAAATTCAGAATTTCTTATGTATTCTATTGTATTGTCTATTTCTTTTGTATTCTATTGAAAAGTTAGGAAATTTGTGAGGATCGTTTTCATCACTTTGCTAAATGTTTAATTTCTTATGTATTCTATTGAATTGTCTATTTCTTTTGTATTCTATTGAAAAGTTAGGAAATTTGTGAGGTTCGTTTTCATCACTTTTCTAAATTCAGAATTTCTTATGTATTCTATTGTATTGTCTATTTCTTTTGTATTCTATTGAAAAGTTAGGAAATTTGTGAGGATCGTTTTCACCACTTTTCTCAATTCGGAATTTCTTATGTATTCTATTAAATTGTCTATTTCTTTTGTATTCTATTGAAAAGTTAGGAAATTTGTGAGGATCGTTTTCATCACTTTGCTAAATTCAGGATTTCTTATGTATTCTATTGAATTGTCTATTTCTTTTGTATTCTATTGAAAAGTTAGGAAATTTGTGAGGTTCGTTTTCATCACTTTTCTAAATTCAGAATTTCTTATGTATTCTATTGTATTGTCTATTTCTTTTGTATTCTATTGAAAAGTTAGGAAATTTGTGAGGATCGTTTTCATCACTTTGCTAAATGTTTAATTTCTTATGTATTCTATTGAATTGTCTATTTCTTTTGTATTCTATTGAAAAGTTAGGAAATTTGTGAGGATCGCTTTCATCACTTTGATAAATTCAAAATTTCTTATGTATTTTATTGAATTGTCTATTTCTTTTGTATTCTATTGAAAAGTTAGGAAATTTGTGAGGATCGTTTTCATCACTTTGCTAAATTCAGAATTGCTTATGTATTCTATTGAATTGCCTATTTCTTTTGTATTCCATTGAAAAGTTAGGAAATTGAATTGTCTATTTCTTTTGTATTCTATTGAAAAGTTAGGAAATTTGTGAGGTTCGTTTTCATCACTTTTCTAAATTCAGAATTTCTTATGTATTCTATTGTATTGTCTATTTCTTTTGTATTCTATTGAAAAGTTAGGAAATTTGTGAGGATCGTTTTCATCACTTTGCTAAATGTTTAATTTCTTATGTATTCTATTGAATTGTCTATTTCTTTTGTATTCTATTGAAAAGTTAGGAAATTTGTGAGGATCGTTTTCATCACTTTGATAAATTCAAAATGGCTTATGTATTCTATTGAATTGTCTATTTCTTTTGTATTCTATTGAAAAGTTAGGAAATTTGTGAGGTTCGTTTTCATCACTTTGATAAATTCAGAATTTCTTATGTATTCTATTGTATTGTCTATTTCTTTTGTATTCTATTGAAAAGTTAGGAAATTTGTGAGGATCGTTTTCATCACTTTGCTAAATGTTTAATTTCTTATGTATTCTATTGAATTGTCTATTTCTTTTGTATTCTATTGAAAAGTTAGGAAATTTGTGAGGATCGCTTTCATCACTTTGATAAATTCAAAATGTCTTATGTATTTTATTGAATTGTTTATTTCTTTTGTATTCTATTGAAAAGTTAGGAAATTTGTGAGGATCGTTTTCATCACTTTGCTAAATTCAGAATTGCTTGTGTATTCTATTGAATTGTCTATTTCTTTTGTATTCCATTGAAAAGTTAGGAAATTTGTGAGGATCGTTTTCATCACTTTGCTAAATGTTTAATTTCTTATGTATTCTATTGAATTGTCTATTTCTTTTGTATTCCATTGAAAAGTTAGGAAATTTGTGAGGATCGTTTTCATCACTTTGCTAAATGTAGAATTTCTTTTGTATTCTATTGAATTGTCTATTTCTTATGTATTCTATTGAGTCTTTCTTTAGCTTCATAGCCTTCCATTTTTGATTTCTTACGTAGCGGGAGTCTCGCGTCGGAAAGAATTGAAATTGGCGTTTTCGTATTTTTCTCGAGATGTCTTAACTTTCTTTGATGTCTTGACATCTTGGGTTTTCTATATGCCTTTCTTGATGATGCTTGTTTAACCCAAATCTGTCCACTAATAATGTTTCTTTTCCTAATTCAGAAAAGTGAGGAAATTTGGGTGATACATTTAAAAACAGGTCCGATTTTTTTTTGGTCCCTAAATCGTGCAGTATCTATGGGAAGGGGATATGAAGAATGAGAGGGGGACTGGAGGAAGAGAATGATGAGAAATAAATAAATAGAAAGGTAAGGAAAATGATAGGAATGAGAGGGGACAATAAGTAAGAGGGGATGGAGAAGGGAAGGGAGATAAGAAGAGGGAGTGATAATTTAGCAAGGAAAGAATAAGTACAGAGAAAGGAAAAGAAAGGAATGAAAAAATAAATGTAGGCCAAATAATAATTATTATAGAAACTAAACACAGCCCCCCCCCCCCCACATAGGCCTAACACTAACAGCACTATAGGCAGCCATTCGATGATGTCAATGCCTTTATGCGTTACGTATTTAAAACGCCCAGTCAGATTTATTTTACACCTGCCAAGACAAGTCACCCAATTTCCCAACACCCAACATTGGACGTTGTATGTACACTCTCATGAATATTGATTGGCAACATTTTCCAATATGTCAGCGCTCAAATCGGACACAATAGAACAATAGACATTCAGTGCGTTGATCTAAACCAAATAAGCAAGTCATACGAGTCATACGATAATACGCCATCATTAACTATACCAAGACTAAACTATAATCTTGATGATGGGGCTATTGCGTGTCAACTCGGACAGTACAGGGCCATAAGAAGCGTTCTTTTCATACCAAAGAATTAATTTTTTTTGCATCTATTAAAGTTTATTGTATTTATACATTAAACAAATTTACCTCCTGTGAAAGAGTCTAACCCTGGTTCATAGCTTGTGCTTGGACAAATCAATATGATTGATTTATTGATTGGTTGCCTAGTATTGGCTTTATATAAGGACCAATGAGGTTTAAGGTCTATTGTTGGAAGTAGCCAATGGGAAGTGGTTAATAACCTTCTGACACTGCCAGTGGTTCAGGGATTAGGCACATTTTTATCTGTCATGGAAGGAGAAGGTTGTGTCTCCAATGTGAAGAAAATTTTCCCACCCACCACACCCAAAACTTAGGTCATATCCCAGTATTCAATACCTTTGTGGACAGTCAACAGGGAGCATTCAATTTGGCTGGGAAGGTATCCATATCGTACAGGGTATAGAGGTACATAGACCTAAAGGGTATTGCAGTCTGCGTTTTAATGGTAGCTTCTGGGCATGGGCAAATTACCAGGAAGAGGGCGGTTAAGCTGACCAAGGAGAGGATTCAATAAGTGCACATTTTAACTTCTCTTGGAGAGGTTAGGCCACATTTGGGTATACAGATCTAGGTGTTCAGGAAATCCCTTTAAAAAGGGTTCTGTAGCTTGCCGGTTAATACATTGCTGTTAACTTCTTTAAAAAGTTGGGCCACACTTGGCGAGTGTGGAAAGGGCTTGAGAATACCCTGGAGGGCCCCGTATCTTACATGAAATTAATTTGGGTTAACTTCTCTGCAAGAAAAGGAGTTGGGCCACGCTTGTGTGTGGGCCAGGGAAATTCCCCGGAGGGCCCCGTATCTTATGAGGAATTAATTTGGGTTAACTTATGCGAAAAGAGAAGTTGGGCCACACTTGCATGTGTGTAAAGGGGCTGAGGAAATTCCCTGGAGGGCCCCGTAGCTTACGAGGAATTTGGGTTAACTTCTTTGCGAGACAAGAAGTGGGGCCACACTTGCATGTGTGCAAAAGGGCTTGGGGTAATAGCCTGGAGGGCCCCATATTCATTAATTCATTTTCATTCATTCATTTCTTTCATGCATTTAAAATGTATTGTACAAGGAATTAACTTGCGTTAACTTCTCAGACTTCTCTCTGAGAAGTTGGCCCCGTATTAAATTCATTCATTTTCATTCATTCGTTCATTCTTCATTGCATTTCATTTATGCATCTTACAAGGAATTAATTTTGGTTAACCCCTCTATGATAAGATAAGATTGGGCCACACTTTGTGTGTGTGCAAAAGGGCCCGGGAAAATTCCCTGGAGGGTCCGTATCTTATACAAGGAATTAATTTGGGTTAACTGCTCTGTGAGAAGTTGGGCCACACTTTGTTCCGGAGAGGCTCCGTACCTTACGGGTAAGTAGTGTAGGCATGAGCTCGGGAAATTACCGAGAGGGCCCTGTATCTTACGGGTGAGTAATTTAGGAATTGGCTCAGGAAATTCCCGGAGGGCCCCCGTATCTTACGGGTGAGCCAACACTGTGTGTACATGTAGATGGGAACAGACTCTGTATTTACGGGGAAAGTAAAGACTATCCAGGTCAAAATTGTGGCGGTAAATAAGGGACAGGGCCACAAATTTAATCTTGAATCCAATTATATGAAAATAATTGGATCACCATAGGTAATTGTATAAGTGTTTACAAATAGTAATAATTCGTAACTAATAAATTTGAGAAATAGTGCATGAGAAGTTGAACGAAATATGTCAAATATCCAGATTACTTTCCTGAATGTTTCCGGCTTCAGGAAAGTAGAATTAAGGGATCTAAAATGAGCGTTTATTGCGTTTCGATAATATTTTTTGTGGCACATGAGAGCACCTCAGACCTATCGAATTGTATTCTGAATACGAAGCATGTCTTTCTGATATCAAATAATTTTCATTTTTGAAAATCACAATATAATACAAATTTTATGACAAATTATAAAATTTGATATTTTTCGAATTTTTGATATATAACAGTCCTCGAAGTAAATTATATAAATCTAATGATATATTCTTAAAGTGTATGTAGCAAGGAGGAAAAGCCGACGGTCAATTGAAAATATTGACCTTTCATATTGAAGATATGGATTTTTTCCCAAAAGACCTAATTTTTTTGGTGTTTTGGGAAAAAAATCCATATCTTCAATACGAAAGGTCAAAATTTTCAATTGATCGTCGGCTTTTCAACCCACCTACATACACTTTAAGTATAAATCATCAGATTTATAAAGTTTACTTCAAGTACTGTTAAATATCAAAAATATCAATTTTAATGATTTGCCATAAAATGTGTATTAAATTGCGAATTTCAAAATTCTAAATTATTTGATATCAGAATGACATTCTTCGTATTCAGAATGCAATTCGATATGTCTGATGTGCTCTAATGTCCCAAAATAAATACTGTCCAAACGTTCATACCCCAGCCCTTAATGTATATGCACTTTTCTAAGGAATTTATATTAAAAGATTGACTCAATAAATGTATGTAAACTTCTCTGGAGAAATTTTCTCTTGAAAAGTTAAGCCAAGTTTGATGTAATATAACGGTACCCTTTGGGTCCGTATTTCATTGGATAAGCTGAAGTTAAATCCAATTCTGGTTTACAAATAAATGGAGATACTCCTGACAGATATGCCAGCAAAACTTTGAGTAAAATGTGCCTCATTTCATCTGGGGGTAAACAGAAGATAGGCCTTTAGCCCTTTAAGTAGACCAAATTGTAATGACCATAAAATATCATTTGGTCACTTCAGTTGGCTTAAATTGAACCTGGCATAAAGACATTTGAAATTGTGTAAATGTCAAAAAGTCTGTTCACTTCAACAAAAACCGGTTTTTAGCAAAGAAAAGATAAGAGCAAATAAGAAATGTAATCAAATTTAATTTGTTTTAATGCCCAAAAGACATTTATGAAGAAATTGTGTGTATTAACATGATTAAGAAAAATGGCTAATTGGAAGTATTTCAAACCTGCTATGGAAATATCACCCAGACGTCGCGCAATTTTTCTCAAATTGGGGCCTCCGCCCATGGCACCCTTTGACTGCTCTAGATCTGCCACTGAGTGCGCCATACTTAGGGAACGTTCATAAATACCTTGGTGGGGGGGCTGGAAAATTTGTAGGGGGGGGTCAAAAAAGTTTTGACCTTCCAAAAGGGGGGTCAAAAAGTTTTGACATGGCAAAAGGGGGTCAAGAAAGTTTTGACACCCATAAAGGGGGGTCCAAAAGTTAAATAAAATTTGTAGCGCTACGCGCGCACATTGTCACAATAAAGCTCTTTTCATCCCGATCATAGGCGTAAATAGAGTAAAATACAAAATTTTTGCGCATTACGCGCGCAGTAAAGCATTTTTTTAAAGCTCCGGTATATATGTATGTAAAGCAACTGCAATTGTTTTTCGTCTGTGCCTCAAAATGTCATCCCCCCACACCAAGAAAGCTGGATACACCCCTGATACATCCATGCAATAACTTTTGAGACCTTATTTGAAAGCAATTTATTTATATTTTATGATGTCCTGACAATTTAGGCCTAATAAGGCCTGTAAGAGTGACACTGATAAATGATTAATTTATTGCGGATCTGTTTGCTTGAATTTGTAACAAGGTTGAAACTGTATAAGTTTAATCCACTGTACAAGTAAAATAAAGCATTACCTATAGTGGAAACAAGAGTGGAGTATTTTAAGTACTAGTATACCTTCATTATGTGTGTGTGTGTGGGGGGGGGGGGGGAAAAAGTTTGGGTGTTTACAAAAATCAAAAAGTTTTCAGTCCATAAAGAGGGGGGGTTCTAAAAGTTTAACATACAGACAGAGGGGGGGGTCAAAAAGTTTTGACATACCGAAATCAAAATTTTCCAGCCCCCCCTACCAAAGTATTTATGAACGTTCCCTTATCTGAAAATTGCAGTTTTGATAAAACAATAAAAACAACAGAGGAATGCAAAATGTAATCCCTTGTAGAGAAAGAACGTTTTTCATACCCTGCACTGTTACTGTCTGAATTGACACGCAATGGTCCTATCATCGAGATTATACATGTAGTCTGGTACATGGTCTGGGTACAATAAATGATGTTGTATAACTTATGACCTCCTCACTAGGATGTAGACCAACAAATAAACTTTCCTTTGAAAATCACGTAAAGGTTTTCAGAAGTCCCAATTTTTTAATTTTTTCTTCGTTTGAAAAATTTGGTCAAAAATTTGACCTATCATTTTCAAATTTGACCACAACTTGGATATTTTAGGGTATAATTCCTAATTCAAAAATTAATAAAACGGTTTCTGGTTTTGAGTCTTTAGACATGTTAGAACATAAATGCAATTTTTATCTTGGACATTTCGGGCAAGCTGCTAGTTGTTATAGTGGACGGAAAAAATGGCATGGAAAATCTAATTTGGCGCTTTTCCCTAAAAATGGTATTTTTTGCAGATATATGATACTTGTAGGATTCCTTGCATCATTTCCTTTCTGAAAATGTGTGCTTTTATGTACTTGTCATCATTATCTTTAAAGATACAATACAAAACAATGTCTAAAATGTCCCACTTTGAGTGATCCTGCGTGCCCTCTTGAGCAGATCTAACGATTAGGCTAAAAAAATGTTTGGTTGCCCTCAACCGACCGACCCAAAAAATTAGAAATCTTGGGTCGGTTTTTTTTTCAATCACTTTTTTTAAAGAAACCTTAAATTAGGACAGAATCAAGGACTTTTATAGTTGTTATTCACTCGTTTTATTTATTAAATGCATATTTGATTGAAAACAAGAAGTATTTCCATTTAAATCCAGTCCAAAAACACACAATTATTTTACCATAAAATGATCAAGCATTTGTCAATACTAGCCTTTTCAAAATGGAGGAAAAATCGAGGAAGAGTCCATGAAAAAAAAATCGATCGACCTACCGACCCTCAACGGCATTTTTGTGTCGGAAGGGCAACCAAACAATTTTATTAAATAATTCTATTGGCTGTCACCTTGGTTCAAAACTGTTGCATACATGTAGGACAATATGTACCCACAAAGTGGCCTCTCTACTAGTACTACTACATGGCAATAGACAGATGCAAATGAATGAATTAAAGGCCAAAAATATTTCAAAAGTACTAATTAATGTAGCCTTGTTAAGATTGTTAACTATAGAGTTCCCTGGAAAGATGGTCCTCAGGAAGAGCATTTATTGCATTTAAAAAACCTATTTTGGCTCCCATAAAGAAAAGTGTCCGATTCTGGGGTTCCCAACCTTTTGTTTGAACGGTAATTTATTTTTGGAACTGTTGAAAGTCAGACTACCGACAACCCTACGTCAAAAAGAAAACTAAACCAAGTTAAAACATTATGCGTTCGGATTTTGTTAGATGACCCATAGCCTTATATTTGCAATCCCTTTTGATGAGTCCGAGGTGGAAAGTATGAGAAGATGATCAACAGCATTACCTGAGCGTTTTCGAATTGAACTACTGAAAAAGCTCATTTTTACCGTATACGTGATTTTCAATGGAAAGTTTATTTGGTGGTCTAAAGTAACCCTGAAGTAAGCAAGTCATACGATAATACGCCACCACTGACTATACCATGTATACCCAGACTAAACTATAATCTCGATGATGGGGCTATACCCGGGGGGCTATAGCGTGTCAATTCGGACAATAATATGGAAAATCAAATTTGGCACTTTTCTTTAAAAATTGTAAATTTTGCAGAAATACGATGCTAGTAGGTTTCCTTGCACCATTTATTTCCTTTCTGAAAATGTATGCTTTTATGTACTTGTCATCATTACTTTTTAAAGATACAATACAAAACAATGTCTATATTGTTCCACTTTGTGTGATCCTGTGTGCCCCCTTGAACAGATCTAACGATTAATTCTATTGGCTGTCACCTTGGTTCAAAACTGTTGCATAGGACAATATGTACCCACAAAGTGGCCTCTCTACTACTACATGGCAATAGACAGATGCAAATGAAGGAATTAAAGGCCAAAAATATTTGAAAGGTACTAATTAATGTAGCCTTGTTAAGATTGTTAACTATAGAGTTCCCTGGAAAGATGGCTCTCAAGAAGAGCATTTATTGCATTTAAAAAACCTATTTTGGCTCCCATAAAGTGTCCGATTCTGGGGTTCCCAACCTTTTGTTTGAACGGTGATTTATTTTTGGAACTGTTTGAAAGTCAGACTACCGACAACCCTACGTCAAAAAGAAAACAAAACCAAAACATTATGCTTTCGCAATTTGTTAGACGACCCATAGCATTATATTTGCAATCCCTTTTGATGAGTCCGAGGTACAAGTAATGAGAAGATGATCAACAGCAGCACCTGAGCGTTTTCGAATTGAACTTCTGAATAAAAATTCCCTTTAAAAGGGAAAGCCAGCCTCAATGTAGAAGAGGTCTTGTAATTAGTTTTGGTCAATGTGAAAGGCATTTTAGGATCACGCTTACATCTACATGACAGTCCACCAAACCATCAACGATGAGAACATGCACACTGAAACAGCAGAAAACATTAATTCCTAATCTCATGTCAACTCTTTTAATTCATTACATGTACTCCAAATTGTTCTGGTCTGTTTGTTTTGTTGTTGTTGTTGTTGTTGTTGTCGTTTTTTTTTTTTTTTTTTTTTTTTTGTCTTTTCAGCTTTTTACCCACGATATCTCAATTTCCAATTTTGTAATACCAGAACTTACGAACTCAATATCTTCGCTTAGGAATGTCCGATTTCACTGCTTTCGATATATACACTGCCGGTTTGAGTTAACTTACATGTACATTTTATTTTAAAATAACTTAATTAATTCGCAATGTATAGTTTAAGCCTACTATATTATAATAGATAGTGGCCAGCACATTTATAAAGGACTGGTTACTCACTACAATCTTCACTCTTAAACTGTGTTTTTCTGAATGTGCTGATCATGTTGATTGCTAGTCGGAAACTCCTGCGAAGCTATGGACATGGCATCTTACATACTCCATTCTATAACAGTCTGCCTAGTGCCTTGTGTGTTTTCTCTTCAATCATTTTGTTGAATGTAATTTTATGAATCAAATAGTTATGTGTCATTTTATTTATAATAAAGAAGTTATTAAATTAATAAAGTAAGACAATTTATTTATCTATAAGTGCATGTCAAATGGGGTACATTGTTCAATACTATATGCATAAATTATGCCCATATTATAGCTAGGCCCTAAAAACTTTATTTTGCATCGGATTTTTCCCGTTGAAAAGACAAAACTGATGTTTATGATAGCAACCATTTCATCAATAACATTTTGAGTCATTTTTATCCATAAAACGACACAGGATATGATAGATAACTACTTTCACATCAATATGGTCCATATGATCACAGATTGTTGAGAATCTGTGATATGATCCGGGGATATGATGAAGATTTTGATTCTATAGATCTGTTATCAACATGATATCACGCTGTTCAGTGGTCAAGGAGTAAGGACCCCGGTCAAGGACACTGATATGACATCAGAGGTGATGTCAGATTTTCTTCTGCTGACCATATGATGCTATATATATTAACTATTATTGTTACATTTAGGCCTTTAAACTTTTAAAGTCATAATTAATTAGTTCAAACATAACTTTGGTAATACTCACTCGTTTTCGTTCGTTGAAACGGCAAAACATACTTACTTTTCCTAACAAATCGAATTAAAATATTTAAACAAAAATTTAACCACAAAAAGTAAAAAAAAAAATCATTCCAATACCACTAAAATATAATCTCTTGAGTAAACTGACCCCAAACCTGAAACAGGTACCAGCCCCGAATGGGCTGGCGAAAAGCTAATTTTTACGTGATTTTCAAATCAATTGAAAGTTTATTTGGTGGTCTAAACCCTGAAGTAAGCAAGTCATACGATAATACGCCATCATTAACTATACCCAGACTAAACTACAATCTCGATGATGGGGCTATTGCGTGTCAACTCGGAGGGATGAGAATCAGGTTCAATCCAATCCATCTGAAAGAAAAAAAAAGTTTGGAATGATGGCTGATGTGCCCATTTTGTTTGTATCATTTGTGCTTTGTAGCTGTTGTTTTTCAATATCTGAGCATAAAAAGATTTAAAATATTACAATTCTGAGATTTAGGCTCGTTTTTTTTTTTTTTTTACCAAATGACGTTACAACACTGCAAGCGCTGTGTTGTAAGATTGGCATTTGCATCGTTTTTGATGCATCACTAGTGACTACTGTCAAAAATCGCAGCATTATGAATACGAGGAAAGTCCTAATAACAAATAATTTTGCTTTTTTGAAATACAAATTTAATGACAAATTATTAAAAAATTTATATTTGATATTTAATAGTCCTCGAAGTAAACTTAATTAATCTAATGATGATGTAACTATAGTGTATATGTAGCTGGGATGAAAAGCCGACGATCATTTAAAAAATTTCGTATTGAAGGTACATTTTTCCCCAAAAGACCTAATTTAGGTCTTTTGTGAAATCTTTTTTTCATTATAGATTTATAAAGTTTACTTCGAGGACTGTTTATATCAAAAATATAAATTCGCTATAAAATGGAATTCACAGGTAATACCAGAAGTGAACACAGCTGCACAGGGTCAGCATGATAATTTCTCCCGACGATGGTGAAAACTTAAGTGATATTAGTTGTGCAGTTGTTGTAAATGGTAATGAAGTCCTTGATATTCAACAGCAACGAAATGGTCCGTAGAGTTCAAGGATGAAAAGAGCGTCCTTGAAGATCATCCAAAGTCCAAAAGACTTGCTGACTTCACCACCAATGATATACGTGCAGGTACAGAGGCATTGATAATGAATAAAGTACCAAACAAGAAAGATGAGAGAGCCACAAAATATGACAACTCTGATGAAATTGTTTCCAACATTAATCCATTAACATTTGGGTATTCCAGGGTGTCTTCTATACATGGGGTCCCAGAATCTTCATGCACAAAATTAATTCCAGTTGACATAATCACGTCCATACCACCTACACATTTAGAATGAGGACTGAGATAAGTTTCATCTATATTTGGCCCAATGTCATAAGACATACATTAATCATCACTCGGTCAACTGGTGATCAGTGCTGGTGAGCCTTCACTAAAGAGTGGTGGCCCATGGAGCAATCGGAAGACTTCCATTTCCGTGACATAGCAGCTTCTTCGACGGGTGCATTAAGGTATGCAGCGTTCATGTTCAAGAGTGAGATAGAAATAATTTGGCTACTACTCTTTGAAGTACCTTGTTCTACGAACTTATTGATCGTCCCTCGTAGATTTATGCACGAAGGTGGCGAAACTTGGCCCAACTAGTTGTTTCGAGGTTGCACTCAAATATTGGGACAAATAAAGGAGATACACACACATGAGGAAAGGGTGGCTTCTGATAAGGATATCCCAACCTTGATATAGGGGTGTCACTTCCTCCCCATGCATGTGCATGATTTTGCACGACATTTTATATATCAATATGATCACATGATCTGTGATCTATGATCACGATGATGAAGGTGAGTTATGTTAAATTGTGTATGAAGATAAACAGTTTAATACACACTTCACGTTTTTGTGTCGATTAGTTTTTTGCCCGGACTACAATCACTAAAGCTTGCCTACCTAAAGGGCACTCAGCACTGTTAAGTCATGTGTAAGCTGCAGTCATAGGCCTATCCTGAATCCAGGATAAGCTTGGGCACGAGTTACACCACATTTCGCCATAACATATTCTAGAAACGCTTGCTGTTAGAATAAGAAAAATTTTAATTGTAATTATTGCACAGGTCACGGCGACCCTGTGACCTTTCCGGAAAAAGCCGAGTGGCAGGTTTTTCAAATAAATATTTTCTGTGTAAAAACTGTACCATCAGATAGGTAATGGAATATGTGAATATTAACTGTACATCTAGCACAACAATTTTTGATAACAACTTGCGTCACAATTGATCTAGTATAGAAGGTAGATAATTTATTTCAATCTTATATACGCCATTTTTTTTTTGGAATTAAGTGAAAATTAATTCTGTAAAAACTGTATTTTTTAATGTAATTTTCACATTAGACCCGACAAAAGATTACCGTTTTGTTGTTATGATAATCTAATCTTTTGATTTTGTAAATAAAATTAGGGGTCTAATGTGGATTTAGGATGCAAACTGGAACAATCCAATGCCTTGTCAAAATCATTTGCTTCAAAATGGAGTTCGGATGCACTTCGCAATACAACTTCCGCCACTGCGGGAAACCACATGCACAGCAGAGCACATGGCCGATATCAAAATCGATTTTATGTAGTGTGTATGTAGGCCTATTCATAGGACCCTCGTATTAATTGTCTCTATGCGCTTGAGAATTCAACAATATAAATAATGGTAGCTTTATTATAATCCACATTAATGTTTTAAGCAGATAAAATTCCAAAATATGATGCAGTAATGAAGTTGCGATTTATTAATATTATATGTATAAATTTTCACGATGACACTATCAAGTTTTTCGTGGTCGAGTGGTCTAAGGCGCTGGACGTATGGTATACGTGATACTAGCCAAAGCGGTGAGCCGTGAGTTCGAACCCCGCCTCTGCCAAACATTAAAAGAATTAAAATTAAAATTTTACTTTTCGCCAGCCCATTCGGGGCTGGTACCTGTTTCAGGTTTGGGGTCAGTTTACACAAGAGATTATATTTTAGTGGTATTGGAATGATTTTTTTTTTTTACTTTTTGTGGTTAAATTTTTTTTTAAATATTTTAATTCGATTTGTTAGGAAAAGTAAGTATGTTTTGCCGTTTCAACGAACGAAAACGAGTGAGTATTACCAAAGTTATGTTTGAACTAATTAATTATGACTTTAAAAGTTTAAAGGCCTAAATGTAACAATAATAGTTAATATATATAGCATCATATGGTCAGCAGAAGAAAATCTGACATCACCTATGATGTCATATCAGTGTCCTTGACCGGGGGTCCTTACTCCTTGACCACTGAACAGCGTGATATCATGTTGATAACAGATCTATAGAATCAAAATCTTCATCATATCCCCGGATCATATCACAGATTCTCAACAATCTGTGATCATATGGACCATATTGATGTGAAAGTAGTTATCTATCATATCCTGTGTCGTTTTATGGATAAAAATGACTCAAAATGTTATTGATGAAATGGTTGCTATCATAAACATCAGTTTTGTCTTTTCAACGGGAAAAATCCGATGCAAAATAAAGTTTTTAGGGCCTAGCTATAATATGGGCATAATTTATGCATATAGTATTGAACAATGTACCCCATTTGACATGCACTTATAGATAAATAAATTGTCTTACTTTATTAATTTAATAACTTCTTTATTATAAATAAAATGACACATAACTATTTGATTCATAAAATTACATTCAACAAAATGATTGAAGAGAAAACACACAAGGCACTAGGCAGACTGTTATAGAATGGAGTATGTAAGATGCCATGTCCATAGCTTCGCAGGAGTTTCCGACTAGCAATCAACATGATCAGCACATTCAGAAAAACACAGTTTAAGAGTGAAGATTGTAGTGAGTAACCAGTCCTTTATAAATGTGCTGGCCACTATCTATTATAATATAGTAGGCTTAAACTATACATTGCGAATTAATTAAGTTATTTTAAAATAAAATGTACATGTAAGTTAACTCAAACCGGCAGTGTATATATCGAAAGGTATTTTTTTGTTAGGGAAAAAACAAGAGGTGAAAACACATTAGATCTGTTTTTCACCAGCAATCCCTCCCTGGTTACCAAGTCAAGCACCATCCCAGGTATGAGTGACCACGATGGCATTCCAACTCTCACAGTAAACACAAAACCAGTGAATACAAAACAGAAACCAAGGAAAGTATACCTCTTCCACAAGGCAAATGAAACAAGTCTGAAAACAGATATCCAGGATATCAGCGAAGACTTCAGGATAAAAGATCTGAAGAACGTATCTGCGGAGGACTTGTGGATTGAGCTTAGGGAAAGAGTGCACAAAGCAGTTGATACCCATGTTCCATCCAAGTTTGTGAGAAAAAGGAACAACACACCATGGATAAACCATAACATAAAGCGCCTACACAGGCAAAAACAGAGAGCATTAAACAGAGCAAAGAAAAGTAATAAAGAAGAAGATTGGGAAAATTTCCGCAATCTAAGAAAGAAAATCAAACGCATAACAAGAACTGCATACCGGAGTTATATAGAGACAAATGTTTAGAATCCACCAAACAATTTTGGAGCTTTATAAAATCTCTGAAAAAAGACTCATCAGGGATCCCTGCCTTGAAACATAATGGTGAGATGGTCACTGATAATGCACAAAAGGCCGAGTTACTTAACATGCAATATCAGTCACAATTTACTCAAGAAAGAGTAGAAATGCCTGTTGAACCAGTTAGTGATATACCCTCCATGCCGGACATCCAAATACATGTTGAAGGGGTGATAAAGTTGCTTTCGCAGTTGAATCCCAACAAAGCATCGGGACCAGATGATATTTCACCCCGGGTGCTTAAACTTACTGCCAACGAAATAGCACCAGCGCTTTCCATTGTTTTCCAAAAATCTTTGGATACTGGCATTGTGCCGCAGGACTGGCTTTGTGCCAATATTACACCTATATTCAAAAAAGGTGACCGCACCAAGGCAGAGAATTATCGCTCAGTCAATTTAACTACGGTCTGGCAAGACCCTGGAACACATACTACACTCTAACATAATGTCACATTTAGACAAATTCAACATATTATGCCCACAGCAGCATGGGTTTCGCAGAGGGCACTCGTCCGAAACACAATTTATATCAACAATCCAAGATGTTGCTTTAGAGCTGGATAATAGAACTCAGACAGATATGGTGATAATGGATTTCACGAAGGCCTTTGACAAGGTTCCGCATAACAGGCTTCTCATGAAATTAAACAGATACGGCATTAGGGGTTCAACTCATAACTGGATAAAGTCATTCCTAACAAAAAGGAAACAGAGAGTAGTCATTGATGGTGAGTTTTCAGACTGGGTGAATGTCGACTCTAGCGTGCCTCAAGGCACAGTTACTGGGCCGTTAATGTTTCTGATGTTTATCAATGACTTGCCTTCCAACCTATCGTCGCAAGTGAGACTCTTTGCTGACGATTGTATTTTGTATAGGTCAGTTACTGGACCTGAGGATGCCAGTAAATTGCAAGCCGATCTGGATACACTCACAACATGGCAAAACGATTGGCAGATGGAATTTAACGCCAGTAAATGTTATGTACTTAGAGTAACCCATGCCAGAACACCGCATCATTTTACATACAATCTAAATAACACAAAGTTACAAGAAACAACTAGTCATACATATCTGGGTGTGAACATATCCCAAGACCTGTCATGGAACTCACACGTAAACAATGTATCTGCAAAAGCAAACAGGACTCTGGGTTTTATACGCCGCAATCTGTACTCATGCTCAAAGAAAATAAAAGATATGGCTTACAAAACCCTGGTTAGACCAGTGTTAGAATACAGCTCCTCAGTGTGGGACCCCCACACTCAAATCCTCATAAACCAGCTTGAAGCTGTCCAAAACAGGGCAGCGAGGTTTGTAACTGGAAACTACAGCAGGAAGAGCAGCGTCACCAAGATGAAAAAAGACCTCAACTGGCCTGACTTGGCTACACGTAGGAAAGTAGCCCGTCTTAACCTATTTAATCAGGCTATTGGGGTCACCTTGCCATACCAACTCGAAATATCCTGCGTCCGGTCCAACGGTCAACTAGACAAACTTCACCAAACTCAAGAAACTTCACACCAATTCAAGCAAATAAAACTGTTATAAACAATCATTCATTCCAAGAACACTGATTGATTGGAATAACCTGCCCAAAGAAATTACTACCATAGAAGAGAAACAAAAGTTCAAATCAGCAGTCAACAAATTGTATAACAACACGGAAGAATAGCATCAAATAGCACTATACGCGCCCACCTAAACCTGCTTGAGTGACTCCTGCAAAGGGGTGTTAGGCAGTATTCATCAAGACAAGACAAGAAAGCAGTGAAATCGGACATTCCTAAGCGAAGATATTGAGTTCGTAAGTTCTGGTATTACAAAATTGGAAATTGAGATATCGTGGGTAAAAAGCTGAAAAGACAAAAAACCCAACGACAACAACAACAACAACAACAACAAAACAAACAGACCAGAACAATTTGGAGTACATGTAATGAATTAAAAGAGTTGACATGAGATTAGGAATTAATGTTTTCTGCTGTTTCAGTGTGCATGTTCTCATCGTTGATGGTTTGGTGGACTGTCATGTAGATGTAAGCGTGATCCTAAAAATGCCTTTCACATTGACCAAAACTAATTACAAGACCTCTTCTACATTGAGGCTGGCTTTCCCTTTTAAAGGGAATTTTATTAAAAATTTCATATTGGGGAAATGTGACTGGGAGAATTTATGTAAGGCGTGGAGTGGTGTGGGCACGAGTCCATACCATGCCTACGATATTCTGACGTTTCACGTCTGCTCTCCAATCCCCTTGTCAATCTTGTGTGATATAAGACAAGAGATTCCAGTCTAATTGTTTGTGTACACGTTTAATGTATACAGACGATTAGTGGACCTCCAGTATAATGTTTGTGGATATAGCCTAATGTGAACCCCTCAGGCATCAAGTCAACCATAACACAGCAGGCATCACTTGGGCACTAACTGCTACTTACATTAGCCGAGTTATCTTTGGCACGGTTCGAAATCCGCGCACAATTGATGCATTCATCCTACTGACATCATCTTTTGGTAGATGAGTTTGCATGATTAGAAATACTACGATTAATGTAAGAGTGCCCATATGCTGAGTTTGTTGAACTGGTGTCGATGAGAGATGAGTTTGTAAATGACTTTGTGGAACTGCAAATGATGGAGCCATGAAAAATGAAGTATGTTGAAAGCGATATGCATTCGAACCTAATAGCCCCATGCCACTTTCCATGTTTACTGATACCTAAAGATAGTTGTCAGAGGTATAGGAAGAGTAGGCTGATGAAAAATAAGCATAAGTATTTGTTGACATATGGACCGCCTGCAAATTACTTATCACAGCGAGATATGACCAATGAGTGAAAATGTCACGTCTAAAACTTGACAAGTCACATGGTGTCATTGAACCAATCATATATCGCCTGTAATTTTTTTTAAATTTATGTGTTTAATAGTTGAAAATCTAGCAATTGATTTTAGTGACTGATTGATCCCTTGTATTTTATTGGTCCTTTTATTTTAGCGTTGATATAGTTGACAATTAACTGCTGCCTGCCAGTCAATGTTATGATATACGATTGGTAGGCGGGAATTTAACTTGTCATAACAACTTGAACATCAGACCACCCAGTCTGGAACTGAGAGTGAGAGCCTAACCTACACCACTCTCTTTCGTCATCATCGTGTCCAACATGCAGCTCTATTTTCCTTGACGCTTCCTCCTCTACCTGTCACAGACTCAGTCCATGGAATCAGTCCTCGTCCATACATTTCTTTACGCAGCGCTGATTCCTTTTACAACATCTTCTCTATCAGCTGATCACTTGACGTCTATTCCCGGGAGCATTCTAATAATTTTTGAATATAGGCTAGGCCTAGGCCTATTATATTTTCCTTCTCGTATTCACATGCATCTGCATGGTAACATCATTAAGGTTATGGAATATCATGATTCACCAATACCTTTCTTCTTGTGCTATGCTGTATACGGGACACAAAGTTCTAAGTTGCACCTTTTTTTCTGAGATTGTATATTGAAAATGGCATATGATCATGATACATTAGGATGTAAATGGTGAATACAATTTAGATTGCCTAGTTTAAATTGATCGGACAAACAAAGATACAAAATAGATACTAAATCACAAAAGTGCATGATGAACAACTACCCAACCTAACCTGGCTTAATTAGCGATCAGTGAAATAATTTCATGCAAAATTTTAACAAAATCCGTTGATTAAGCTTTCCAGAATGAAGTGAAAAAAGGCACGGTGCTTGAATGTAGTAAAAAATCAAACACTAATAACAATCCTTTGGCGCAAAATAAAACGAACACTAAAATAAGAATCCTAAGACATTTACCTGATGCACTGTGAATTTTCTTCCAATTTATTTCAGGAAAAAACATTTCATTGGTAAAACAGTGCGTAACCTTAAGCCCTATATGTAACACGTGCTCTCTCATAAACTTTCATTCCTCTCCATGATCATGTTCCTTCCTTTTGTTTTTCACGTCGCCAGGGCTCGAACCCGGACCAGCAACCTTCCGATTATGAGTCGGAGCCCGTTCCGCTTGGCCACCGTGCTCCCTTGAAGGTGCACATGATGCAGTTATGTCTACACTAGAATTCACCACGACCTTTGCAGGACTTAAACCCCATTAAAAGCTATTAAACCACTCATTGAAAACAGCTCAACTATGTTAAATCAGATCTTCTCTGGTTAAATCCACACTACACATGTTTCTGTTTTACATGTGCAATATTGCAATGAGCTGGTATTATAGTTTCAGTTGGGTGAACGATTATAAGGCAAATGCAAGGTACAATACTGTGTGGGCCTTTGTTTCCCAAATGAGACAATAGTCTCCATATTGTTAACCAGCATTCTTGAAAATGAGAAACATAATGGTTGTAGACTTAACACGGTTTGGAAATAGTCAACATGTAATGTATTCATTATTCGTGATTGACATCAAGTACAAAAAATATCCGTCAAGTGGTTTAGGTTTAATGCCCTTCGCAAGAGAGCGGTACACAAGTGAGTGATAGTCAGTAAAAGATGCATTCGATTTACACAGAAAATTTTGCAGGCCGTGCCGTGCCCTTCCTTCCTAAAACACCAAAGTGCGAATATTTCCAAACACCTAAATTAGCTAAAAATTTAGGACATGTTACAAAACTATATTTTCTAGAATTTCAGAGAGCACTTTAAATATTGGTCAGTTATTTTTTACACAGTGACGTTAGCTAGGCAATGCCCTATACTATAACATACACTGTTTGTAGAGGTCACGCGTCAATGGTGAGAGTACTGTGTATTGTGTATAGGAAAATGAACAGTAACTGCAGTATGAAAATGAGTTGAATCCTTGTCCCCGGATTTTATCACGTTCACGAGTAGAGGAATTAAAAATAACTGTTAGTCTGTTAGCGTGATTAGCTGTAGAACGATTATTAATATTATTAAAGCATAAATATAATCTACATAATAAAATATTTTTTGCAACGGTTTGTATGTAGAATAGTTTTATTCGTGCTAGCGTATTGTGTACTAAAAATCAAAAATACGTCAATGTGTCATCGTCCATTTTGGCGTGGCGTAGACATTGCCATCTTATTGCCTGTTTTGACAGTCAAATATAAGCAAGGGGAAACGTCATGGCCATGTCATGGTAAACTATACTTCTTCAGTGGTCACACCTAATAAACTATCGTAATAAACAACACACACATAGATGGCCTGTCCATCAATGTCAAGTTATTTATGTTATCAAACATTTCCTCTATCAAGGACTTATTGTTTTTGTGCTTGAAATTAAAAGTACTAATTGAGATATCTTTGTCATATGTTTAGCCTATGCGCAATAAAGCATGACTCTGTTGAATTATTTCGAGCAATTTTTAATCAAATCAAAATCATATCAATTTTATTTCTGAATCACAGCAACAATAAAGACACATTGGGAGAGTTGAGAAAAAGTAAGGCGTGTACAAAAAGACACGACACACACACACAAAACATTACCAGTGATTACAAAAGACATTATTTCCCAAGATCAATAAGTCATGAAAATTTTCTTTCTTCAGTTGATTACCCTAGAGCTTTGCAGAGTTTGATTTCTTATATAATACCGAATTTATTTTAATAAATTCGAATAAAAATTCGTTTTAAACAAAATGCTACCATTAATTGCCATTTTATTTGCAATTTCGATGACATGGTACTGAATATAGTCATTCAAACATTAGTAACACATTGATGCAGAAAACACAAAAAAAAAAATTGGGTTACGTTAATTAAGGTTTTGGGTTAAGGTTAGTTAGGGTTTGTGTAAGGTTTAGGACCAATATAAATGCAAACAAAAATATTTTGCGAGTTCTGACTGCCCACTCCGGCACTCCTCCTACCACCGAAAAGTTGCAATTTGTTTTGGCCAAATTTAAATATCTAATACAGATAGTATATCCAATATTGTTAAAGTCAGTCCGCAAGATGTTAAACCACTGAAAGAACGAGTTTGATGTCTGAATTAACAAAATCAGCACTCAATGCTAATCATGTCGAGATGTCGTCGGGGATATGATCTTATAAAATGTAAACAGGTCTCTATCCGCTTTAATTATGGACAAGTATTTAATAGTGCAATTGTACAAGATAAAAGATCAGCTTATTCTGATGTTCTGATATTACTATTAGCAACGTTTAAATATTTTCCGGGTTTTTTTCCTTTACTTTTCTGATTATACCTATTGTACATGTAGTACATGAAGGACAGGACCTATTTCACTTTCAAATAATAATATGTATATTGTTAGGGCTACACACTTTTGAACATAAAATGTTGATCTGTTGGTAGTTGTGAACGCCTGTTGTGCTATTTTCCACACTATCTTTGAATAAAACATGGAATTAAAGAGGGAACGATTAACTATAAGGGACCATACGAATATAGATTGTTTAACGGATTCAAGTTAGTTCTAGGCTATAATCTTTGTGAGCTAGCCCAATATTTGTCGACATTAAACGTTGCCATGAATGGCTTCTCATTGATTGAGTCAATACTAACATAAAAGCAATCACTTAGTCCTCGCCGAAATTACTTTGGAATTAGTTTAAACAATTCTAATTTCAATAGGAAATTATTCGGCGACTAATACACTGCGATGGCAACCAAATGGGTGTATAAATTGCTGAAATGCTTCTATGGGTGTAAATATTTTTAGATCGGTTGTTTTTATTTTTCTTGCGGGAAAATTTCCGTTTTATTATAATATTTAGTTTGATTGCAATGACTTTTGATATCAGTATTTTTCATTCTCAGAAATAGTCATGAGCTTGTCAGTAATTGTAATGTCCATCATTTCAAGCTGGTATTAATACCAATTCCAATACCAGAGCGATACGCAATGATTGCAGCATACATCCCTAATGCATAGTGCTGTTTGACATGTTGAATTGGCAAATCAATTAGAGTGAATTGCGCCACTTAACTAGCAATTCACACAATTGGATAAGGCATAGGATAATCTATCACGACCAAATCTTGAGTTGACATCCTGCTGTCATATCATAGGCATGCTGGGAAGCACTTAGGAGGTCTAAGTAAAACACCTTGTGTGGTGGAGCTGTCATTACAGTCAACCCGAAAAGTACACGGACGCTCGAAACCACTTTAGACCAATCAGCGGGCCTGGCTAGCAACTAATTGGCGTTATCTCCTCCCTACTAGAGCCATCACTCATTAATCAACTCTACTCCTGTCAATCTTTCTGTCTAATGTCACTCTGTGTTAGTGATTAGCTAAGGAGTATAATGGTGCTTGTCAAACATATAGTATATCCTTCTCACTTGGAGATACCTACTTCCATATCCACTTTATAACTTTTATGAGTACTAAAGCATTGTACCGCACACTTGTTATCTCATTTTCGTGCCATAATTCTGAGGTGAAGTACCTAGGACCAAACCAGTGGAAGGTTCTTCCGAACATTTATTGTTCGTCTATTGGAATACTAGTGGTCTCTCAACAGAGTACCAAAACATTGAACATTTGAAATATCGCTATGGTCGTCACCAATACCATGAATATTCCTGAGCAACAACGGAATAATTCTTCAATCACTCCTTTTTCAATTATGGACATTCTCGGGAAACAGGAACGTAAATGTGAGAGAAATATCAGAAATGACGATTCAACAGATTTTCAGAATCATCAAAGGCATCATCAGGAGGGGCGTCTCCATCAATCTCTTCCAAGTAGCCCAACATCAATCTCCCGTTACCATTATCACCTTCACCATGGTAAAACTGGAGTGGAAAAGCTGATTCATGAACACAAAGAACATCATCACAAACTTCTTGACAATAATGGTAATAACACAGACATTTTGCAACGAATCCAGCGTTCACCTGTAATTGAAATTATGGACAAACCTAAAGACATTTCTTATTATGAAGCAGCTTCTCCAATTGGATCTTGTGATGATGAGTCTTTACACAGACCATGCAGCAGAAGAAGTGACGAGGAAGATGAGGAGATAGAGATATCAGTACAATCACCAAGTGCACTTTCACATGATAAAGGTAAGCAACAGCCCGTAATTTAAGTTTTGTATTAAATGGGGCCTCTATATAATGTTGTGGGGAGTTTAGCAGTCGGTTAATTTATCTTTCCTTAGGAATAAAAAAAAAACAGTTCATGAGCTTGAAAAACTTAATTCTGGCATATTCATTTCAAATATTTGTACAAATACAATGGATGAGTAGAGTTTAAAGGCTAAATTAATTGCTATTCCGCAAATACACCGTTTATTTCTGGATGGGGATGTGCCAAAATTCCTGCACACGAAAAACTGAACCACAAGTAGCTGTACTGTGTTGTGTGCACTTCCACTGAAACGAGGGTTCCATCTCATTCAGACAAAGTGGAGTACATTTTTGATCATTCTACGTAACTGAATAAAATATTACTTTTAAAAATTTAAGGTACTCAATAGAAGCATCTCACTATATAAGGTACATACAATTTTATTTAAAAGAAATCGTGGTTCTTCAGCATGCTTCTAACTTCTTTAGGACACTTAAGTATTGGAGACTGAGCTTTGAGTGCCTAGGCCTATATGCCTCAAAGTATTATGCACTGCATAGTATAATTATTTCCTACCAAATATTCAAGCCCAAATTCAACATCCTATATTTTTATGTAGTTTCTGGTAGCGATGATTGCTATTGGCCTAATATGTTCGTGGTAAGAGAGGTGAGCCTCTTGTTATTTCCAGTATGTTTTCTCTCAGTTGGGAGGTCTTTAAAGATTTTATAAGAAATCAAAACGTCACCGGTGTGTTGTAATCAGTAAGCAATTTGTGAGTATGATGTGGGTAAGTGCCACCAAGTGTTTAGGTTTGTTTAACTCACAGGGTGCCAGTGGTTTGAACAAGCTCAAGTCATGAGTCCACGTCACGTTCAATAAGCATCTTTATTCTAATATTTTTCTTTTTCCCTTTTTTCTGTCATTGCAGATATCATCGCAGATTCGACATGCTCAGTAAGTGACGGAGGACCTCACACATCAAACAAAGCCAGGAAAAAGCGGTCTCGTGCTGCGTTCTCACACGCGCAAGTTTTTGAATTGGAGAGACGATTCAGCCACCAACGTTACCTTTCTGGACCAGAAAGAGCGGATTTAGCAAATGCACTGAAACTTACAGAACAACAGGTCAAAATTTGGTTTCAAAATAGGCGTTATAAGACCAAGAGAAAACAAATGGCAGCAGAACTTTTGTCTCCACCACCAGCAAAGAAAGTTGCAGTGAAGGTGCTATTCAGAGACCATCCGCACCGCGCGTTTTTCCCTGTCGGTTTCGGCGCACCGTACGGTGGACTTTTTCAGCAGTTTGCGACCGGGTGTCATCCTGCCTTGCATCCTTCAGCAGTTTGTCAACTACCTCCACCTCCGGGAATGCTTTACGGACAATAATGAAAATGACAGTTTAAAGACAATTGCAATTGTTCATATTGAATTATTGTATAAACATGATATAGTGGCCGATGTTTGAAACTATTCCTTGGACTTTGGAACATAAGACATGTAAAATATTGTCAAATTGAACTCCGCACCTTGCTCTGCAAGAGTTGAACAATAACCATGAAAACACCAGTATAGGAAATATGATAATTTAAATTTTATTTAAGAAAGGCTTTGTTTATTTGTTAAATGTGGCTCTTTTAAAAATTTCACTAAAACATAAAAATAAGTTATGGATGGCAAATTCGATGTAATTTGTCTTGGTCTATCACTGATTGTGGCTGATCGAGGGATACTCACTCTTTTCAAAGAAAGTTCAATATTTCATTCAATATTACAATAGTTTATATGTTAATAACAACATAATAAGCATAACATCAATGTTAACATTGCATTGATGCAAATACTTATTTCATTTAGTATTTTTATCACATAAATCAGTTTAAAATGGACAGGTCTTATTCATGTAGAGCAATAGATGATGTTTCATAATGTACATGTACTAAAGCATAGATAGAAGGGGATCTCTACTGAGAACTTGCTGGTGATGACTGCATCTATCTTGTTATGGTAACCCAGCATCTTCAGTTCTAAAAAGACATATAGAGCTGATCTTATTTATTTCATCATAGTCAAGGAGGTTACTATTTCCAATGAAAACTTAAAGGCACATTTTGTTTAATAGTCATGATAGTGATGTATCATCATACGTTGTGGTGAAAAATTTAGCCAAGATTTGTAAAATTCAAACATCTGCATTTATTGCTGATAAATATACCGCACACAGCATTTGTACAGGGAGCTACAATCCAGGAAAAAATAGTTGGCACACAATGGAAATGTGTGCCCTATCAAAATTGGAGAGGCGAGTGAAACATACATGCAATATATGAGAAGTACAGACTCCCCCCTATATCTCACCCTTCCCCACTCCCCATCTTTCAATGTTGGATGGTCTCACGGACCTGTTGACAATATGGCTTGGTCCAACATTGAATTGGGGGGAGCGGGGAAGAGATATACCAAAAGACAGGCAAAGTGTGCCAACCTTTTTTTCCTGGATTGTAGATAGCTTTTGAGAACGCGAAAGGTCCGCAAAAGCGCTTTCGGTAAGCGATAAATGAACCTAATAGCGTATAGCGTTTATAGTATAGACGTTTGAATTAACAAAAGCAACATTATTTCTTTATTTTTTTCTCCAATTCTTCTAAAACAATTTCATAGCGGGGGCATTTGTTTAACTGGCATAATAACATATTTTCCTTGAATATTCACTAAATTAAACCTAAAGTTCTGGATACATCCCTGCTCTTTGCTCTTCCAAGTGTGCTGGTATATCGCTTGAAATTCTGAAAATTGTGGCTATTGATGATATTATCTCACTCACCAAAAACATAATAATTGCAACAAGAAATCTCTTTAGATAACATGAAATCTCTTTTAGTATATAACATGCAGATTTGAATGAATATTCCATATTTTAAATCATGTAACATTCATATTTGTTAAGTTTCATACAATAATTGTTTATAATTATATAAGATTAAGCTCAGCCTCAGGACGTTTATGCAGATTGCTTTGAACAAATTATATAATATTAATTATTTGAGGTAAGGCCAAAAAACTAGGTTTGTCTCTTGGGCGCATTCTGATGGTGAAAACGTTCGAAAGTAAAATTTTGTTTCACAATTTTGATTTGATTTTCAAAAAATGAATACCAATTGCCATTGACAAAACGTAATGGGCCAACAAAAACCGCATACCGCACTGGATTTGTAATCGCTCGGGGGACATGAGACATGTTGGCCTAAATATTTGTTTAAATAGTTTAATTTTAAGCAGTTTTCCACATCCAATTTAAGTATTATTGTTTATCTTTGGACATAATATGTCCACTTAATATCATGTTGTGGTTCCCTAGCAGCTCTGAGTACTTATTAAATATTATAGGAGAACATAGTAAACTTTCAACAATAAACTTGGAAATAATGCTCTTAGTCTTATGATATGCAGACAAAAAGAAATTTGTTGTCATAAGGTAATATATTATAACCACCAAATTATGATCTTTCATTTCAATGTCAACTATAAGTGTGAAGCTCTGCCTTACCATGTAAAACGTAACACTCTCTCCAAAACCATATGACCGCCATGGGCCTAAAATAGAATATTGGATTTTTGTACAAAAATATATATATTAATATTGTAGTAAAGATTTGTATATATTGAATGTTTCTACATTTTCCCAAAGGGTTATAGAACTATATATTATAGTGTATTCAGAAAATAAAGAATGATTTTTATGACCAAATCAAATAACATAAAATTACTTTGTATATCTGTGTTTAAATTAACATTATTCAAATTCATGTTTGGAAGTTTATATATATTTTTTTGCTTTATTCGTCTAAATGATCATCCCGTCCACAATCATGACCTAGCTCTTATTAAGACTTTGGCCCATTCAGTGTCACTCCCAACTGCCCAAGGTTCATCATTTCGAAATACGCACAGAATATATATAGCTCAAACTTGCAAGTTTAAAATTCAATTTCAAGTTTGATAATCCTTTGATTCATTAGAGAATGAATTTGGAGAAAACCTTCTGATAATTACAAACACTCGCTGAGCAGCAAGACCTTCGCTTTTAATCCGATAAGCTGATTATCTATTTGTTTTCATGAATTGGAACACATTCTTTGATGTATTACTGAGCTCAATCATCTGAAATTACTGGAGCGTGAGCCACCCAGACTGGTGGCCCGGGCTGGTGGCTCAGCATAGTATTTTATTAACAGAAGGTTTTCTCCAAATTCGTTTCCTATAATGATTAGCTTTCGTAATTACTTTTTTACGATTATTCTGCGAAGTATTTCGGAATTATGGCCCTTGTGGAATTAATGTTAGGTTTTAGCATTCAATCTAATGCCCTCCTGTCTAAATATCGTAACGATTCCATGCTGACGGTGTACGGGCCCCTAACTCTCTCCCTCCATCTCATTTTCTCTCCTTACCATGCTTTAAACAGTACTCTCTTATATTTTCTGATTCAATCTAAAAGATTGAGTTTTCAATCTTTACCCGGTTGAAGTTAGGGACAAATTATAGTTTTTGACCAAATCAGTCTGAATTATTTTAATTTGCAATCTTTTAAATCAAGAAAAAGGAGATGTTAAAATCTTTGTACAAAATACAAAGGATGAGTAGAGTTTACATAGGCTAAATTAATTGCTATTCCACAAATATGAAGCTTCGAAGAACACGGTTTGTTTCTGGATGATAGGATATGCCAAAACTCATGTACACGAAAAACTGAACTACAAGTAACTTTTACTGGGGTGTGTGCACTTCCCCTGAAACGAGGGTTCCATCTCATTCAGACAAGGTGTTGGACATTTATTATCATTCAATGAAACTTGAGTAAAATAAAATCACTTTTGCAAAATATTGAAATGAATTCAATTTCAAGTTTGAAAATCCTTTGTACGAAAATTGTGCGAATCCTTCGGAATTATGACCCTGTGATTTAAGGTTTGGTTTATATAGCATTACAATCAGATGCCCTCCTTCATCATAACGAATTCCATTTTGATGGTGACGGAATCCCTCTAACTCTTATCTCTTTCCTTCTTCTTTTCCTTTTCTCCCCTTACAGTACTCTCTCATCTGATCATTCAATCTAAGAGATTGATTTTCAAACTTTACCCGATTGTGTCACGGACAAATCGTTTTTACTGAATATTCAATCCGAATGATTTGAATTTTCAATCTTTCAAATCAAGCACAAATTATGGGAACTTCATTGCGATTCGCGATTTGCGATTGTTATTTTGCCGACTGAAGTTAGGGACAAATCCTTTTCAATTGAAAAAAAATTAATTAATGGTGAAATCAGTTTACAAACAAGATAAACCAAAAATCAATTTAAATTTATATTTCAATCTATTTAGATTGATTCCTATCATCAACAGCTAAAAGATTGAAATAATGCGCTTCTACCTCTCTACCTTCTTTCACCGGGATTTTTTTCCAATCCTCTTTCTGAAATGCAGAATTCGTTGACGCAATCCCAGCCCAGAGTAATTGTGTGTATGGTGTTGTTGTTTTGAGTTATTTTTATGGGGGTGACTGAAAAAATAATTGTAAACAAGAGTAGAGTTAAGTGAAATAACCACCAGAAAAGTCCAGACCTAGGGAATCAACGAGAAATCTGAAAAAGGTGTAGCCGATTTAGTCAGACTGCGTGTGCGTACATGCACACATTGACTGAAGGCGTGCTTTTCAACGCACCTCGCGTGGGCGAAATCCTCCACCCGACGAAATGATAAAAGGGGTAGCCAACAACCACGACTAAGAGTCAAACTATACGTAATCATTGCTAGCCGCTTATCACTTTCGTGAATAAAATTTGATATTTGTCTTTCAATATTTAAATGGCAAATTAAATTTGTAAATTGACCGAAACGTCTCTAAGCGTTTCTCGTATCTAGGAGTGATGTCAAACACGTACACATAATTTGCTAGCGCATTGTACACGTGGCATTATTAAGCACCATATTATAACCATGATAACCATCAATTTGTGCCAAATGCTCAATTAATGATGTTCCGGATGATATCTTTTATTTTACGTGTTGACGTTACAGAATGGTACTCGAAAAAAGCGCGAAAAGCATGAGTTCTGAGAGTACCAAACCCTTGGCATATCAAAACCCCTCACTGCACAAGGATTTTCCTCGGACTTTCCCAAAGCTAATCATTGACACTTTTTAAAAGGAGTATAAAGTAAGAAAATCAATATTTCATATTTTGCTGGTAAACAAAATGTAAATTGTAACGGAGAAATCAAATTGCACTCTCCATTATACTTTAATTCCCGAGAAAATCGAAATTATCATAACACCTCATTTCAGTCTCTTATTTCCCTTTTAAATCGACTCATTTTCGGCCAGTGACTATAGGCCATTGATTTTATGCTAATGCTGTTATCAAGTGTGCGATATCATTTTAAATGTGTTGTTTGAAAGACAAAGGTACAGTTTTTAAGTGAACATCAGTGAACATAGAGAAATTCTATGAAAACAACGGGGTCATAGATCAACTTTTATTACATACTGACACACCTCGTACTAGTATGTGGAGGGGGAGCGAATCGGTAACCTACTCAAAATAGACAAAAATTATTTTTTCAGGACAATTTTCCTCATTATTTGCCTTTGAAATGACGTGAACATGGTGAAAAGCTAAATAGGTTTCAAATTAATGTATGCACACTGTAATGCAGCCGACACTCGGTTCAAAATGAGAGGGTAATTCCTCCCTCCTGAAAATGTAATTATTTGCTTTTCCAATATTCCATTCATCATAATTATGCATCAATTTATTAATATTACACACAATCATATTTCACATTTCTGACATTCTCCAATGTTTTGATTTGACAAGAAGGATTATGTCGATTAAGAAGCCTAACACAAAACTTAATGGCATACTTGGCAGTACGATTCCAATAGACGGTCAATATTGATCCATTAAATTCATGTTTGCTATTCTTAAGTTAATAACGCGCCAAAAACATAGCTGACGTATACGTACTTACAACTTATGATCTTAAGTGAATGGAAAGCAAATATATTATTGGTTTGTTAGTTAAGTATATAAGGTGTAGATATACGCGTGCTTCTATTATACTGATGAAGAAGCAATACTAATCGACCTTTTACCCAGATAATGAACCAAATGTGGTTGCCGCTTTTTTGCTGCATTCTTTTTTGACGATGTACAAAATCAGCGTTGATACACAGACAAAAAAACAACCCTGTTTTTTGTTTCAGTTCTTCGCACAAGGGTTTTCCAGGTTTTTCCTGTGTACGATGACCACTCTGGAGCATGTTAAAAACTTTACAATAATGGAATAGCATGCAGCATGAACATACCATGATGCAGATCTTCTCTGGTTAAAACCACACTACACATGTTTCTGCTTTACCTGTGCAATGAGCAATGAGCTGGTATTATAGTTTCAGTTGGATGAACGATTATAAAGCGAACGCAATGTAACAATACTGGTGGGCTTTTGTTTACGAAATGAGACAATAGTGTGCTTATTGTTAACCAGCGTTCTTGAAAATGAGAAGCATAATGGTTTCCAGACTTAACACGGTTTGGAAATACTTGCTTCATATGTTTTGGTAAACTGTCGTTTACATATCCTTCCTAAAACACCAAAGTGCGAATATTTCCAAACACTTAAATTAGCTAAAATTTAGGACATGTTACAAAACTATATTTTCTAGAATTTCAGAGAATACTTAAAATATTGGCCGGTTATTTTTCACACAGTCACGTTCACTAGGCAATGTCCTATTACCTATAACGTACACTAAAACACCAAAGTGCGAATATTTCCAAACACCTAAATTAGCTAAAAATTTAGGACATATTACAAAACTATAATTTCAGAGAATACTTAAAATATTGGCCGGTTATTTTTCACACAGTCACGTTCACTAGGCAATGTCCTATATTACCTATAACGTACACTAAAACACCAAAGTGCGAATATTTCCAAACACCTAAATTAGCTAAAAATTTAGGACATATTACAAAACTATATTTTCTAGAATTTCAGAGAATACTTTAAATATTGGCCGGTTATTTTTTACACAGTGACGTTAACTAGGCAATTGCCTATACTTCTAACATACACTACTTGTAGAGGTCACGCTTCAATTGTGAGAGCTCTGTGTATTGTGTATAGGAAAACGGACAGTAACTGCAGTATGTCACAATTACAGGGCATGGCAATTCCAGCCAAATTTATTTCTCCCTCCAATAATTATGCTAATAAAGTAGCTCATTTGCACATGTCTGTTTTCATTGGATAATATGAAAGCTATACTCCGTAGTCCCAAATTCCCTCCCAATAAGGAAGAGTTGATTCCTGAAATTCTATTATTAGTATTAGTATAGTAATCGCAATAGTTAAAAACCTTGAAATTGGTGGAATTTTGTATGTTAAGGGCTGGGGTATGAACGTTTGGACAGTATTTATTTTGGGACATAAGAGCACATCAGACATATCGAATTGCATTCTGAATGCGAAGAATATCATTCTGATATCAAATAATTTTGATTTTTTGAAATTCGCAATTTAATACACATTTTATGGCAAATGATTAAAAATTGATATTTTTGATATTTAACAGTACTAAACAAATTAGGTCTTTTTGGGAAAAAAATCCATATCTTCAATATGAAAGGTCAAAATTTTCAATTGACCGACGGCTTTTCCTCCCAGCTACATACACTTTAAGAATATATCATTCGATTTATATAATTTACTTCGAGGACTGTTATATATCAAAATTTGAAAAATATCAAATTTTTATAATTTGTCATAAAATTTGTATTATATTGTGATTTTAAAAGAAAATTATTTGATATCAGAAAGACATGCTTCGTATTCAGAATGCAATTCGATAGGTCTGAGGTGCTCTCATGTCCCACAAAAAATACTGTCGAAACGCAATAAACGCTCATTTTGGATCCCTTATGGGATCTGGAATGAGCGTTTTGAGCGTTTCGACAGTATTTTTTGTGGGACATGAGAGCACGTCAGACATATCGAATTAAATTCTGAATACGAAGAATGTCTTTCTAATATCAAATAATTTTCAATTTTTGAAATTCACGATATAATACAAATTTTATGACAAATTATTAAAATTTGATATTTTTCACATTTTTGATATATAACAGTCCTCGAAGTAAAGTAAATTTTATAAATCTAATGACATATTCTTAAAGTGTATGTAGCTGGGAGGAAAAGCCGACGATCAATTGAACCTTTTGACCTACATACACCTTAAGTATAAATCATCAGATTTATAAAATTTCCTTCGAGTACTGTTAAAATATCAATTTTTAATTATTTGCCATGAAATGTGTATTACATTGCGAATTTCAAAAAATCCAAATTATTTGATATCATAAGGCCATTCTTCGTATTCAGAATGCAATTCGATATGTCTGATGTGTTCTGATGTCCCACAATAAATACTGTCCAAACGTTCATACCCCACCCTTAATACTACTACACTTCATCATGTACATTCTTTTCACCACCTTAATTATCATCCTCTTCTTCCCCTCCTCGATTCTTCCCTTGTTCTTCCCTCTTTCATTTCATGCCCCTTTTCTCATTTTTGCTTCTTTTTTCGTCTTCGTCCACATGTTCACGTGTTGCATTAAAATCAAAATCAAAATCAAAATCAAAATCAAAATCAAAATTGGAATTGGAATTGGAATTGGAATTGAAATTGAAATTGAAATTGAAATTGAAATTGAAATTGAAATTGAAATTGAAATTGAAATTGAAATTGAAATTGAAATTGAAATTGAAATTGAAATTGTTACGAGTCGTACTTGACTCAAGGCCAAAATCACCTTTTACCCGAACTCACACGAATGCACAACACAAATACATTGTTTGATTGAGCTAACAAAATCTAAGTCTTTAATTGAAAGCACGTTATGATTGGTATAATATATGACAACAAATGCACATACACAATAATCAAATATAATCACTCTTTATCTATTTAGTACTTAGCCAGCATTCTTCTTCTTGGTGATCATAAAGTTCTTGCAATGTTCTGGACGACTGATGTAATATATATATCTTTATTCACTTGTCCTGCGAAAATCAGCGAGGTCCAGTGTACACTTGAGTTTATAAATATCCTTGCGTATGAAATCCTCACACAAAAATGGCGTTGCTTTCTCCAAACCGTTATCTCCTTGCGCTGCTTTCTCTAAACTTAACTCCTTGCGCTGCTTTCTTCAAACTTGGTGCTATTTCTCCACCTTTCACACAATATCTTCAGGAAGCAGGACTGCGATGCAGTTGTCTCCACTTATTTTGACAGCTGTGTTGTATCAAAAAACCATAGATCATCATATTTGGATAATCTATGCATGAACCAGACTTCAGCGAGTCGACAGAAGAATTTATATTCCTTTCTTGGATGAAGTACGTTCTTTGACGTATTCTAGATCTTCTCCGACAACACTGGCAGGTAGTAGTGCATTGACTACTTAAATTAATTCTGGTTCGCAATTTCCTTTCTTTTTCATTTCCTGAGGGGAATCCCGTGATGTCATCTTCACTTTACAACCTCAGGGGGGTTTCCAAATATTAATTAGATATGATTCAACTTGTTTTGCTCAATTTGAGAGGGAATTCCGCCCCCCCCAAAAAAAATGTCATCACTCATGTAACTTTGTAAACAAAGGTAAATCATCAAATTAAATTACTCAGGAAACATCACAAAATAAAAATAAAAATGATAGTATAATTAAAATTAAAATTAAAATTCATTTAAAGTTGAAATTAAAATATTAATTAAAATAGGGAGATTTAGCCACAGAGTTTGTGCGTGTACGTACTTGGACTTCTTCATTTTGAAATGAAATGAAATGAAATGAAATGAAATGAAATGAAATGAAATGAAATGAAATGAAATGAAATGAAATGAAATGAAATGAAATGAAATGAATTGAAATGAAATGAAATGAAATGAAATGAAATGAAATAAAAGTGTGACTATAATAATACAAATGCGTGTAAGTGAACTAGATAAACAACACAAGATTTATAGCAAATTTGTCATACGATGAAGGTGAACAATGATGAATATGTGGAAATGGGAGTGAAAACTGAGCCTGATTTTGTTAATGCTCATCACTACTTCATCATGATCATACGTCACTGGTATATGTCAGATGGCGACAGACATGCTTGACCCTAGCCTGACATATCAACTCAGTCTTCCCCTACTTAAATGTATTGTTCGAAATACAAAATTTAAGCTGACTTAAAATATTTTTCTATAAAAATGAAATCTAATATAAAGTTATTACAAAATCATGAAAATATCTATTATTTCATAGTACATTTTCAAACTTACATGATAATGGTCATAAAAAGGAAGCAGTTCGAAATGTCTATATTTTATGAACCTGCGGGCAGGACCTGGAGTCTGAGCAGGGAAGTGGTCTGAGCTCGCACACTGAAGGTTTAGGAAAGATATCGACAATCCTCTTAAATGTTCATTACTTGAGGAATCATAGGTAGACATCTGAAAAAACTCATTATGGCAGCCTGCACAAACATTAGGGTCAGAGTGTAAGGTTTAACATAAGCCAATGTTGTATAAGCCAAATTAGTGTCAATAGATCCTATTGCATTGCGTGTGATGGGGTACAGGTGTGTACGAGCTGGTAGAAAAGAGAACTCAAAAAGATTCCAAAAGTCAAGAGAGATTCAAGTCAGTTTATCAACATGATCAATGATATCATGGAAATACGTCATCTCACATTCAGGCGATTAGCCCACCCGAAGCCATGACATCCTGAGGAAACATGAGGAAATGAGGATGAATGACGAATGAGAGAGGAAAATGTATTGGAGAAAATAAAGGAGAAAACATGGAAAAGGGCAGTGTTGTAGCTGGGGGGTTTTGCCAGGAGGGGCAAGCCTGTATGGGGCGGGCCCAAACTTAGCAAAGAGAGGGCCAGAGGGGTATAGGTGCGGATGGTGGGGTGCACCCGTCCCCACCACCTTAAAAATGTTAATTAAGGTTAAAAGTAAAAAAGAAAAGTTAACAAAGGGATTATTGTTCATGCTAAACTGTTCAAAACAGCCCACCAAAGTTCATTTTTAGATGGATATGGTCAGCTTTTTGCATTAAAGTTAATTTTTGTAGGAAAATGTCCACATTTGAAAAATGTCTCACCCTTCCCTTGCAAAAAATCCTACCTACTGGCCTCTTCGTCTAGATTTTATACTCCGAGCGTGAAGGAGTCAGACAATTTTGGAAAAAAGGGTTGAAATTTTCCTATGTTTGCAGTTATTGTGTAATTTTCTTCAAACATTTTGGATATTCTATTAATTTTTTTTAAAGGAATAAGTTTTGCATTTGTGTAACACAGGCCAGCAACATGGTCCAAGATGGGAAATAGCAATGGGAAATGATACTTTGAGGAAATGATTGCCCACTAGTTCAATGTTCATCATCAGCGTCTTAATTTCAGCTCCTTGGACCCTTTTCCCTTTTGACTTTTGACCTCTCGTACTACGTCAAAAATGGCACTTGTAACTTCTTTTCTCTTTGTTTATGCAGTTATTTGCCATCATTTTAGCAAAATTAATGTAAAATACCTCAGTGCTTCTAAAATTATCTAATTCATCATTAGGATGCCTTTGGAAATACAAGTGATGTGATGTTCCATTGCATTACCAGTCATGGTAAAATTTATTCTCTTCATTTTAATGTTTTACCGGTATGTTTATATTGATTCCAATAATATACGAATCGTATGTAAATGTACTTTTAGCTTTACGATATGTCTTAGTTTTCTGTTATTATTTGGATATTTAATTTGAATCGAGTACATGTAAGCGTTTTATTTATCAAGTCATTCTTAATAATAATTTCAAATTGCATGTTGCTTATTGTTGCTATTGTTTCACAAGTCCATTTTGCAGTTTTTGAAAGTTGCATTTTAGCACATTTCATATTTTTTAGACGTTTTTATCGTTTAATCCTCGGAGAAAACAAATAAATTCAAGTAATCATAGACCTATTTTTACAAAATTTTTTTTACAGTTTTGAAACAACTGTCGGGAAAACAATCCAAAATGCAGAACAAGCCATGATTGGGCGCAGTCAGTGCGATTCAAATACCATGATGACTGACACAAAAGGCTCGGACCGTTTTAATTGCTAAGAGCCTTCTCAATTACAATTAGACTAAGTAAGTGTGTTTTTTTCAGGTGCCTTGTTTATAACAGAAACAGCATGCAGAAAAGAAGGAACCGAGCTATTATAGTATTTTTACTTAAAAGAAAGAAAAAAAAAAGAAAAAAGAAAAGAAAGAAAGAAAGAAAAAAAAAAGAAAGAAAGAAAGAAAGAAAGAAAGAAAGAAAGAAAGAAAGAAAGAAAGAAAGAAAGAAAGAAAGAAAGAAAGAAAGAAAGAAAGAAAGAAAGACGAAAATGAGGGAAGAAAGAAAAGAGGAAAGGATTGAACGAAAACATTCAACATGGATTCAAACTCGCATGTTCGAATCTCAAAGATTCACAGTCTAGCGCTCTATCGTTTAGGCCAAGCACATATTAGACTATGCCATAGTCGAATTTTGATTTAAATAAAAATATGTTATTATTAATCATGATGAACGCATCCTGTTGGAGCTCAAAATTATACTGATGTGTATTATAATTAATAGTAAAATGGTCATAAAGAGTTTATATAATTAGTGACAGTAAAAGTAAGTATACTTATGTTATTGAATGCAACATATTGAACAATTCTGATTTTGGAATCTACAAGTTTATTCGCGAAGGCCCGATTAAAAACACTTGGGAAGCTAACAAACAGAGGGAGTACGGTGACTGAACTAAAGATCAGATGTGAAAATCTATCAATTGTGCACAAATTAATTAAATCAGAGTTTTAAGCTTAAATGCAATAGCCAGAATATGCACAATGGGCAAGTGGACTACGGAGAAGTCTACGCACATATGGAAAGGTTTCTATACAAAAACGATTCTCTAATAAACCATCATGCGCACAGTTTCCACCTCGATACACCTGAGCACACATTTTCGTCCCAAGAGCTTCCAAGCAGAGAACAACAAGCAGCGAATGTCTCCACCACAGTCTTTGATTACACTACAGTTGAGTGCATAGCAATGAAGGAGCTGTGAAGAAAAAATGGGCCTCTTTGATTGGTTTTTGTCGAAACCTCAAGTATTCCCCTCATCCAATCAGATGAGGTGAATCAGCAAGGTGAATGTGGAAAATCTGTTGAAAACTACCTATCCAAGCACATTTTTTGACCAAAATGCAGGTTTTAAAAGTCAAAACCTCAAGTGTTCCTTACAATATTTTTCAAATTTTATGTCATTAAATGAAAAAGCACACTTATATTGTTCGTATACTAAAGTCACTAGAATGAGCAATGGTCAATTCTCTTTAAATTGCAAATCTTATGCAAAAAGTTACTATTTTTCTTGTTTTGTCATACGGTTGTAAATTCAATGAACTATGACTTTAAAAAAATTGATATGATATCTTACGAAATGACATGGTTTCAAAGCGATTATATTTTATGTAATAAAGTGACATCAACCACGTCCGCAATTAGGCTTTTATAAACAAACTTGTCTGTCTGGAATTGAAGTCCGGCGAGGTCCGCAGAACTGGCATAGTAATTATTCGCGGGCAACTCAACCCAAACCTCCACGTGGTGCCGGATGGGTAACGCTAACTTTATGAACTTGGGCAATGAGGAACAGGCTTCCGGCTTGGAAGTCTGCTAGCGGAGGACAGGGGCGGATACAGGATTTCGAGAAAGGGGGGGCACACTCCTTAAAATAAACATGAAATGTAAGAAATGGACGCGAAGCGTGCATCCCAGAGCGCTTGCGCGACGCAGAGGGTGTCTGAGGGGGATGTGGCCCCTCAGAAGTGAGAAACTTTTGGAAAATGAAGACCCAAGTGAAGCCATTTGGTGGACCATTTTGTCAACATTATTGTGTAAAATTTTAGTTTGAAAAAGCCTAAAATTTGCAAAAAGACGGCCCAATTGAAGCCATTCGTGGACAAATTTTGACCTCTTTTGTAAAATTATTGCTTTATACCTATGTAGGCCTACCCATAACGTTGCGCGACATGGGGGGGGGGGGGGGGTCTGAGAGGGTGCCCCGTCAGAAATGAGAAACATTTGCAAAATAAAAACCTAATTGAAGCCATTTGGTGGACCATTTTGGCACTATTATGGTGTAAAATTTGAGTTTGAAAAAGCCGAAAATATAAAATTTGCGAAATGACAGGCCAATTGAAGCCACCTTTTTTCACTGTTATTGTATAAATTCAGAGTGCTGGGTGTGAAATACAGAAGCGAAAACAGGCAGTTGTTTATATAGGCAGGGGGTGTCTGATATTCCCCCTTCGAAATTTGGAAATTTTGCAAAGTGAAGGTCCAATTGAAGCCATTTGGTGCATCTGTTTTACACTATACATATACGATAGTATATCATTGCTTTTTAAAACAAAACAGGGCCCGAACTCAATTTGTAAAATGTTACACTGACACTTTAATAGGCCCTAGGCCTAAGACTCGGAGATTCGCAATTTAAAGCATGCATGGATCGAAGTCAGCATGGAGTCCGTATTAATACTGACTTTGGTGACAAAATGTGACGGGCCCTGCATCATCGACGGGCAATCAGAAATCAACAAGTACTGCCTAAAAGAATCCGACCTAACTAGTATTCCCGCTAGTATTATAGGGCCTACTTTTGATAGACCAGACTGTGAGCTACTGTGTGGTTTATTTGGCATGGGCCTACTAATTACGTGCAATTTAACTTTTCCCCTTCTCCTTTTCTCTTCTCTTTTCTCCTTTTTCCTCTTTTTCTTCTCTCTCTCTTGTCCTCTTTTTTTTTTTTTTTTTTTGGAGGGGGGCTGAATCCGCGCCTGGAGAGTGCCACCCCGGTGTATGATAGGGCCTACTCACTACAGATTTATTAGGCTATAGCCTAGGCCCGAAGATTTTCTTTCTTTCTTTTTACGTTGTTCCGTTTTCTTTTTTCTTTCTTTTCTTTTCTCCCTTTCTTTTCTTTTCCTCTTTTCTTTCCCTCCTTCTCTTCTCTTTCTTTTCTTCTTTTTTTATTTTTTTGGATCCGCCAAAAGGGGGGGCTCAGGCCGGCTGTGCCCCCCTCTAAATCCGCGCATGGCGGAGGATCATGTACAGTATGCTTTTTGGCCACGTTCTAGCCCTTCCTCGACTGACTCAGCCTGGTGTTGCTCTGAAAAGATACCGTTTGGTTTTTAAACACGTCTGCAAGGAAATGAAACGGAAATCACCGTACGAGTTTACAGTAAAAGACATACAATGTGACATGAAGCTGATAGGAAATAAGTAAGATGCAGTGAAGCATATAACGTTTTGCATTTGAACAAAGATATCCAGGTGAAATTTGACAAATGAGTGAGTACTGGCGCAAATAACCTCGTGAGTTGAAAGCGCCATTTAAATCTACAAAAACGAAAAAAAAAAAACCTGGAGTTGAATTTGGGTGTCGATGGCAACTTGAACGAAAAATAAACCTGTAAATTACAGTTACCGTGCAAGTTACGGGAGTGCAGGACACCTTGCACACTTCGGTGTTAAGGTAACCCAGGCGCGATCAGAGTGATTTTCTGTAATATTTAACCCATGGCTTTTATATTTGGTCAGCATACTACCTTAGGTAATCGACTTCCAAAAACCACGCCAAATTGGTCCGCACATGCTATGGAAACGGCGGCCATTTTGAATTTTGAAAGGATATAGTTCGTGTGTAGTTTTTCACCTCCTTAATCTAATTATTTTTTTCCAAAAATTGAAAGAATGGATAGCTAAAGATATGATCTTGAAAGTTACAGAAAGAAAATAAGCACAAATAATAATAGTGTTGACACTGTTAAGCAGATTTCATCGGGTGCGGACGTGCTTTTCGCACCTCCGTAACCAACATGTAAACTATAGATAGAAGATTAACTTTAGTCACTGCAGCGCATTGCTACTACTGTCTACTATACGATTTAGTACTATATACTAGGCCTACATAATCATGGTAATGTTCTTCCTACTACATCGGTTTGATATTTTGCTACCATTTGGAAATACATAACCTCATCATGATGAACAGTGGGGCTGTAGAAAGTGTGGACATCGAGGGAGCTGTAGACGAGGCATCCCAAGAACTTGTTAATAAACTGGTTACGTTGGTCAAGAACGATCCAGGATTTATGTCACTCCTAAAATCAAGCATTGAAAAGCTGGTGAGTGAAAAACTTGTTGCAATAACAGATAAACAGGACAGCCTGCAAGAAGAACAGGAGAAGTTGAAGGGTGAAATTCATGACCTAAATGTATCTGTAAACAAACTAGAAAGGGACGTAGTTGAGCTCCAAAATGACCGTAGCATATTATTCGAGAAAGAACACAAGAATAAGGTCGACATGATAGACATGCAACAATACACACGGAGAAACTGTCTCTTAATAACTGGTATACCAGAATCAACTGAAAGGGACTCTGAGGAAAAACCATCCCAGAAGATACCGATCAGGTCATCATGAATCTAGCTAAAGATAAACTAGGCATCGAACTTAAAGTACAAGACATTGATCGGACACATCGAGCGAGCAGAACTTTGAGAGGAGACGGCAAACCCAGAGCAATCATAGCTAAATTTGCAAGATATAATGTCAGGGACAAAATCATCAAGGATCGCAAAAAACTCAAAGGAACTCACATTGGAATTCACGATCTCCTTTGCAAGGCCAAACAAGAGATACTGGATAAAGCCAAGGACATGGTAAAACGCGTACCAAGGGCTCAGTCTGCTTGGTCATGGGAAGGCAATATCTATGTTCTTATGCAGCTTGGTAGGCCAACACGCTACATCATGAGATCTATGTCGGACATTCAGAACATTATTCATCTCTATGGAGAAATGCCGGCAGAGTAGACTTTTCATTCAATGAATGATTGTACATAGAAATTGTAATTTTTTGTGTATGATCTATTTGCTCAAGTACAGCTTGATGCAAAATGTTCATTTTGTAAGAATCATAGTATGTCTTTGTTCAATATTTTCCATGCTGTTTTCTCTTCTTTCACTTACTACTTGAAAAGTATTGAACTTCCATTATTACAATTCAATAATTTACTTATTATGCAAGGTTGATACTGAACTGCAGCAATGTGTGAAAACTTTTACCAATAAGCGAGTCATATCGATAATTGATTAAATCTTTGACCAAATCAATGTAATACTGAAATCTTGAATGCAGCAATTTGTGAAAAACTCTTATCAATATAATTCAAGTCTGCAAGTCACATCAATAGTGAAACGGATTGAATATTTGATCAAATCAATATGATTATTCTGGTTGCTGTTAAACCAGTCTCGCTGTTCATCTTGATTTTATTATTATTAATATTGTGTTTAAATGTTTAATTGGCCTATGTTGAACCTCTAATAATATGTATAATGATATTATATAACATGCTGCAGTGACTGGTTGATCACTAAATCTGCTTAAAAAGAAACTTCTTATCATTTGGTACAACGCTTATATTTTGAAAGAAGTGTTTCTTTTCAGGTGTTTGTTTTTTAGATTATTGATATTTATATAATTGTATGTCTGTTGTATGTAAAGATATCTGTGTTTCGTGCTCAAAAATAGTAAAAGATTGTCATAAAAATATAACATGTAGAAATTGCAAGGGATTTGTTCACAAAAAATGTACTAATCTAAAACCGAATGAAATTCGACGCCTGAAATGTAATGAATGGACATGTAATAAATGTATTCAATTGGTAGAAGAAAATATTAGTATTGATGATGATAATAACACAGATATATCTCAACTCATTAATGAAACACATATTCCAAATATAGACCTTAAGAAATATGATGATATGATTTTTAATCCATTGCGATTTGGAAGTAGTTCTAGAGACAAAGATGATGTTGCTAATGTTAGTTGTAATCATGAATGTAATTATACCACACCTAGTCAATGTTCATTCCTTAAGGAGGGCAAATTAAATTTTATGAACATTAATATTAGAAGCATGTCTAAAAATTTCGATAAAATGAATGAATGTGTTAAATCTGTTAACCATGATTTCACCATTATAGGCATTTCTGAAACACACTTGAAAGATAAACCACATGACTTTTACAAAATCCCTGGATATAATTTTGAATATACTAATAGAGTCGGAAAAGAGAAAGGTGGCGCAGGTATGTACATTTCCGACAAACTTACTTATAAGCTACGTAAAGATTTGAGTAAGGCAACATCAAATTATGAGTCATGTTTCATTGAAATAGAAAATGTAAAAAGTCGCAATATTATTGTTGGTGTGGTGTACAGAGCTCATACAGCGATAAACGAATTTATATTAGATATAGACCCTGTCTTTCAAAAAATAAACACTGAAAAAAAGTTAGCCTACGTTATGGGTGACTTCAATATAGATCTCCTGAAAGTGGAAAATGAAAAACCTATCCATGACTACTTAGATCTAATTTACTCTTATTCCTTAATGCCAACTATTTACAAACCGACCAGAATAACAGAAACATCTGCTACATTAATCGATAACATATTAACGAATAATGAAAATATTGTACAATCAGCTATTTTAGTTACTGATATAAGTGACCATTTCCCTACTATCTTGTCTACAAATCTAGATGTATCAGATATTCCGTGTAAAAAGGCAACATACAAAAGAGTACACAATAACTACAATATTAATAAGTTAAAGAACAAATTGGCTAATGTTAAATGGCAAGAATGTCTTGATAATGTTAATGCAGATGATGATTATAACAAGTTTATTGAAATATTTAACAATGTATATGATGAATGTGTACCATTGAAGAAATGTTCAAGTAAAAGAAAAAAAGACCCAAGATCACCGTGGATAACTAAAGGGCTTTTACGTTGTATAAATATGAAAAATTCTTTATATAAACAGTATTTGCAGAATCCAAATACGGAATGCCTCCAAAAATTTAAAACCTATAGGAATAAACTGCATGGTTTGATACGCAAATCGAAAAGAAACTATTTTTTACCAAATTTGAACGGGCAAAAAATAATATGAAACAGACGTGGAAAACAATTAATAGTATTATTGGACGTGGTAAAAATCAGCAAACTAAAAATAAATTTAAGACGGACAATAATGACAATACTGCTACTATTTTAGATCCCCAAGAAATATGTGATCATTTTAATAAATATTTTGTGAACATAGGTCCGAAACTTGCAGCAAATATTCATAAATCGGGAAAAGACTATTTTGATTATCTAGATAATCCCGTATCTAGTAGCATGTATATGAAACCTATTATAGAACCAGAAATTATTAAAATCATAGATAAATTCAATCAGAACAAAAGTGCTGGTTGCGATAATATTGGAAACTTCATTATCAAAAGGGTAGCAAACGAAATTGTAAAGCCACTTGCCTCAATTTTCAATCTTTCTATCACAACAGGTATTGTCCCTCAAAAATTAAAAGTAGCAAAGGTAATACCAATCTACAAAAAAGAAGACGCTGAAGTGTTTTCGAATTATCGCCCAGTATCGGTATTGCCTTGTTTTTCAAAGATACTTGAAAGATTGTTTTTAATAGATGTATTGCTTATATTGACAGTCATAAAATACTTAATGATAATCAATTTGGCTTCCGCAGCAATCACTCTACTTATATGGCCATTATACATTTAGTGGATAAAATTAATAATGCGGTAGAAAAAGATGAAACTACTATTGGAGTATTTTTAGACCTTTCAAAGGCTTTTGATACTATAGACCATAACATATTAGCCCACAAATTAGAACACTACGGATTCCGAGGCATTGTACTGGACTGGTTTAGGAATTACTTAAGTAACAGGAAACAATATGTATATTATAACTCGTGTGAATCCAACATGAAAGATATCATATGCGGTGTCCCTCAAGGTTCCATATTGGGACCTCTACTATTTATACTTTATATAAACGATATTGTTAACACATCTAACGTACTTAGCTTTATTCTGTTTGCAGACGACACCACAATACTATACTCGCATAAAGATATAAGAAGCAAATTTTGGTTAATTAACAATGAACTAAAGGAAGTCAGTAATTGGTTCAGAGCAAACAAATTATCAGTAAATGCCAGTAAAACCAATTATATGATTCTGGGAACACCACATATGACGTCCAAGAATTGGATAAATATTGATTCAACAACAACTGTCTGTAATGTAGATGTTAAGATAATTTTAGACGAAATCGTTCTAGAAAGGGTAGATAATACCAAATTCCTGGGAGTACTCATAGACGAAAACTTAACATGGAGGTGTCATATTAACTGTATAGCAAAAACTATTTCAAGGAATATTGGTGTAATGAACAAACTCAAATTCTTTGTACCAGATCGCATTCTTTATACTCTATATTGTACCTTTATTCAACCTTATTTGAACTATGGAATATTAATTTGGGGAAACACATGTAAAAACATATTTGGATAAAATTGTGAAACTCCAAAAATGGGCGATACGGACAGTTGCCAGTAGTCATTACAGAAGTCATACAGCCCCTTGTTTGCCAAATATAACATTTTAGCAAACAATGACACCTATAAATTAGAATTGGGAGTTTTTATGTATAAGTACAGTATTAATGAATTACCGAGCTTATTTGACAGTTTATTTACCCTACGATCTAATATTCATGATTACCAAACAAGAAACGCTAATAACTATAACTTGACTAAAAATAGCAGGGTTTTCACCGATCACGCTGTCCGTACAGCTGGTCCTATATTATGGAACTCATTGCAAAAATCTTTAAGAGCGTCTTATTCAGTGAAACATTTCCGGAACGTGTACAAAAGACATTTAATTTCAAAATATGATTAATTGACGAGCATTGTAGTTTTTTTTGTTTCTTGTTTGTTTGTTTGTTGTTTTTAATTTTTATTATTTGCTGTTGAATTTTCTGTTTGGTAACTTTTCTGTTTAAGGGGATAGCTACCTCTGGCCTTACTGGCCTTTCGGCCATCTCCTCCATGATTCTTTGATGGTATTTTAATGCGTATTTTGTATTTCTATGTGAATTGTGGAAATAAATAAATGAATGAATGAAAATGAATGAATTTCGAGGGTGAACAACCTTGAAAATTCCACGGTTTGCGATTTTTCGGCATTATTTCGGGCGTAATTGCCTATTTTTCGCAAAATAAAGAGAAATTTCAAAATTCCTTCTGTAAATGTCTCAGAAAAGGTCTATCCATCATCCCTGTCAAATTTCAGCTAATTTGGACATGGGGTATTGAAAAAAAGCTGCGCGCAAGATGCTGCCTTTAAGAAAATGGCATTTTGCGCAAATTGCAGTTAAAGTCTAGAAACACTTTTTTTGCGGTAATTATGCAAATTTGGAGCCGTTGAATCAATATTTTATTCACACAATTATTATTTTAGCCCAAACCGCTAATAAATCAAACTTTCCCAATGATATAACCTGTTTTTATTATTTTTTATTGATAAAACCTTAAATATCGCAGGGTGAAAACAATATAATACATGAGAAATACAATGCATACGTTTGTATAGGCGAAAACGAAAAGGGTCACATTTTTGCGTCACCTAATTATCTTTGAACGGCCACAGATTTGGACCATACGTCTGATTGGAATCAAATAAAAAGCAAATTAAAGCTAAAATTGTAAATTATTTTATCAAAGAATAATCTAAAAATGCTCATTTTTAACTATTTGTATACTGATTCTTCTTGCCTGGGTTACCCTTTAAAGACCCGAATTGAGAATCATCGTTTCCCAGGAAAGCAGCATACGGCAAACCAGACAATAACATTTATTTCATGTTGAAGACATGGATAGTCTTGCAATATGGACTAACAATGTGTCATGCATTAGTAGGACTATAACTGATATCAGTTCAGTTCAGTTTATAAATACGCACATTTCCACTTTGAAAGTGATATTATCAGGGATCGTATTTTTGTCTTGAGGAGGGAATCTGATTTTTTTACTTGAACCATTTTTATAGTTTAATCCTCGGAGAAAACAAATAATTTCAAGTAATTCATAGACCTATTTTAAGTGAAACAACTGACGGAAAAACATTGAGTCCAAAATGCAGAACAAGCCATGATTGGGCGCAGTCAGTGCGATTCAAATACCATGATGACTGACACAAAAGACTCGGACCGTTGTAATTGCTAAGAGCCTTCTCAATTACAATTAGACTAAGTAAGTGTAATATTAAGCAAACACTTATTCCGTGTTTCACGTAAGCCAAAAATTAAACTTGATTGATTAAATATAATTTCTAACGTTGAGGTTAATGTGGTTTCAGGCGTTTGATTCCAGAGGGGTGTTGTTTATAACAGAAACAGCATGCAGTTAAGAATGCACTCGGAGCTTATATCCCCGCTTATATCAATACTAGACCACGACGAGCATATGATCTGGAAAATGTGTTGATTTTCTTCCTTGATTAATCAATGCTGCGATTACCGTAATAACTCGAATTTGGAAAAATTATTCATGATATTACATTAACCAACACTTAGGGCTGATAATTAAGCGCCTTTGCCGCTAGATTCAAAGTGCAATGAAATAAAAACAAAGAAGCAAGAGGAACTAAACATAGGAAATCTGAGTTTTGAGAGCAAATTTGAAGATTATTCCAAGCTCTGGGCATGCCGGCAGCTACTTAGAAGACCCTGTTACTGACCCAAGACGAGATTTTTCACCATCAGACAGTCTTCCATTCACTGGGGATAGAGTCCATTCAGTGACAAGTACTCCAAACATAGATTCAATTCAAATTTCTGAGGAAGGAATCTGAATTTTTTACTTGAACCATCACTTTTTAAATGGAGAAAAAGGGGGAAAGGGGGAAAGGATACTAAAATTTTGAGCGGACGTGAGGGGGAATGTAAAAATTTGTTGTCGATATTTTTGGTCAAAACTCCTACTCCCCCTGGCGTAAAATATTGAACGGTCCCTTAGGCCTTTATACACCGTATCTCGAAACAAGGAACGTTCGGTGATATTTTGCCAAAGTATGTCTATTTCAACGACTTCATGGATGTTGGGGATTTCTTCTTTTTTTCCGATTTGTTTTTGCAATTCAAAATTAGAATTTTGTGGACATAATGTAATGGTTGGCAACTTCAGACACATGATTACATGAATACTTGATTCGTTCTTGCATCATGTCATGTATATCAGCATATTATGCCTGCTATGCTATCTCGAACACATTGACCATTGATTTTCGTCAATGATTTTGTCATCATCTTTGCATGTTCGCAATTTAAAGTTCTACCAACAAGACCAAGGTTCTAATGCTGTCAGAAGTTGAGTTGGAGCAAACATGGTAAATATCGCCCTGGTGGGTTAGTCCTGCATGGCGGTAATCATAACAAACAACTCATCACACACCATTTCATTGCAACCAATGTCATGTCTCAAACATTGTCAAACGTCACGTTTGACTGCTGTTTTAAAAAGTACAATTCACTATTAGAGGACAAATCACTGGTATCCCACAATACTTTATTCAATATAGTCCTACCGGAAGCTTGAAACCAATCGGTTCTATATTTTCACGATCCCAGCTGGTCGGATAGTCTGTGTTACCACGTACCTATAGAGGCCCTGCATGCTTTTATCGATTGGCTCTAAACAAAGGATTTGAACCGGTGTCCTTCACCGTATGGCGCAGTGCAGTCCATTCAATCAAATATTGTCATGAACCTATCGTAATGCACTTGCCCGGTGCACTTGTTATGTGTGTGAGACGAACTGTCGCGGTAGATTGCAATCATGCTTTTGTTGAATGCATTTGAGTAGTCCGCCATATTTACGGTATGATACGTCATATGCACAACCTCTATAACTGTCAATGGGGAGAGACACTACTGGGTACCACACGCTCATGGAAAATCGATGTCTTGCCCGTTCGGCATTCCACCTGCGGCTTATACCGCTCACTCCCTCGGTATGGATCATGAGGGCCGTTGGAATCAGTAGCGTACGCAGAAATTTTTCAAGGGGGGTGTGATGATAAAAAAAATAAAAAAATGGCCGCGTAGCGGACATCGCGTCGCGCTTGCGCGACGGCAGGGGGGTGTCTGAGGGGGGATGCCTCAGAAGTAGGAAATTTTGCAAAATGAATACCTAATTGAAGCGATTTGATGGACCATTTTGGTACTATTAGTGTGTCAAATTTTAGTCTGAAAAAGCCGAAAAATTGTGGAATGACGGTCCACGAAGCCTTTTGTGAACAAGTTTTCCCTTTAATTGTAGGCCAATGATTTATGTTAATATTGGTAAATGTCGAAAGCGAATGTGGCCACTTGTTTATCCACTATGCAGGGGGGTGTCTGGGGATGTCCCCCCCCTCAGAAGTAAGAAACTTTTGCAAAATGAAGCCCTAATTGAAGCGATTTGGTGGACCATTTTGGCACTATTAGTGTGTAAAATATTAGTTTCAAAAAGCCGAAAACTATGAAGCCTTTCGTGAACAAGTTTTCCCCCCTCAGAAATGTTGCAAAATTAAAACTTTAACGTAGGCCTACGTACGTTGCCAGGGGTGTGATGATTGGGGGGGGGTTGACATGTATCAACAATTAACACATTTTTATATGTTTTGTGTGGGGGTTGTTAAGGCTATAGGCCTATGATATTATTGTGATAATTAATATGTCCCCTATGCCTTGCTCATCTCCCACCTCTCCTCCCCCTCCTTCCCTCCCTCTCTTTCTCTCTCCCTCTCTTCCCCCCCCCTCTCTCTCTCTCTTTCTTTGCCCGTTTTCTTTTCCCCGCATTTTATTTTTTTGACAGATCCAAGGGGGGTGTTTCACACACGTAACACCCCCCCTGCGTACGCCAATGGTTGGAATCATGTATTAGAATCCTACATTTGTTGGTGCACTGCATCGGTCCATCCCTACCCGGTAATTATGTACTTGCCATACATATAAGTAATTATTGCGCGCTTCGCGCTCGAGCTAAGAAATGAATGGCACTTTCAGGCAATGCGTACCGGGAAGGGATTTTAAAATTGCCTGAGACAAAAATACCTAAAACCTGTGCTGTTTAACATTGCAATTTACGACAGTGTTTAGAAGTGGTTTGAGAGTGCCGTTGATAACTCCTGCCAACCTCTCACCTCGGACTCATTAATTCAAGACAATGACAATTACTTTTACACGTACATAGTCAGGACATCAATCTTTAAATATTTATGAGATTCTCATTAAATTAGAAATGGCTGGGTTCGGGCATCTGTGGTTCGGGTATAAAATCACAGGTCTTGCAAAGAGCCAGGATCTGTGCATAAACATTGATAAACAAAAAACAACATTTTTAATTATGAGTAATTTTGCCCAAGCAGAGATTCTTGGACTGGAGGCTGGAAGTTGATGTCGGGGCGAGTTTTTGTGTTTTTCGTCTCCGATTTTTGCTGCTATGCTATCGCACTAAAAGTTAATTTTGGTATTTCATGAAAGTATGGGTCCGAACTATCTCAAAGGAAATGTCAAAATTGCCTATTATGTGTAGAAACTTGTTCAAAAGGTCTTCGAATTTTATGGAGTGGTCAAAATTCTAGTCTTAAGGATTCAAAAAAAGTATAGTTTGACCTATTTGTGACGTGTGCTTATTTTATTATAGTAAAAATGTCCAAAGAATAACTTGCAACACATGCACATCTCGAGTATTTTGATTCCTACAATGCTGGCCATAAGTGGTGGGACGGTTTTGATAGGGTTATGTAAATAAGCCCCCACTCCCCCCGGTTGAATCCTACTTTTTTGGTCACACGCCCCTAGTGGCACCCAACATTGATTGGTGGGGAAGGGGAAGTATTGGGTGTTAGGAAAATGTATAGGCTTTACAGTACACCAAAGAAATCTCCATTTCATCACGTTACAAATTACGGAAATAAAGCCATAATCATGATAATAAAGTGTACGTTTTCCATAAGTGTCCCAATACATTTTGGCCAGCATTGTAGCCTAGGTACAAGACAAACTGGTCAAAGCCCCTTGAAATCCTATTAGCCTTTTACTTTTTTAAGCTACAGTCAAATATGAGATTAATTTGATCAAAAACACAAAAAATGCATAACATTGGGGTGCTTGTATGGATCACCCCCTCGTCGAATTTGTTTGGGGGTGTTGGGGTTATCTCACCGTGTTGTACCTAACGTATTTCGTACTTTCACATCAAGTCAGTTATCACTGTGTTTTTCACTTTTTTCGTGTTTTTGAAAAAAAAAAAGTAGTTGGCCCAAATCAAACTTACACTGCTTGCCGACATAGAGCTAGAGGTAAGATTCATTCTGTTCATAAAATCTAAGGGCAAATGGTAGGCCTTCGACCTGTGACAGCTCACTTACTTTCAGTCAACATCATGGTGGTCACTGAATAAAAGTGAACTTTTTCACACAATGGCTAAATTGTGGTTCTATCATCCACAGTTTAGAAAAAAATCTACGGGTTGTCCCAGCTGCCCAGGTCTTTAACGCTATACGATTTAGAATAAGATATCTTTTAAAAACTTTACCAAGTGCGAAAGATTTGAAAGCTCTTATTATTGGGATACAGGTGTGGAAAGAAGGGCAAGTTTAGGTGAGATGATTCGGAAATGGGGAGGATACAGTTCAACAAGATGGACAAATACGAGAAAAGATATATAGCAGCAGGGCCGATGAGTTCAGGGCGGGCAATGTGGCTAATGGGCTGTTGATATATTTGGGATACAGATGTGTGAGAATTTGTGTGTCACAACAAGGAAATGAAAACAACAAGTGATGGGAACACAGATCTTCTTTCTCTGTGATGAAGAAATGCAGATTCCCAGGAAACACAAACCGTAAACATGGTAAACGGGTTATATTTTGAGTTGGTTTTTCTAAAAACGTTTTAATAACTTCACTATATGTCATGTTTTATAAAGGTACTGAAAACGTTTTTTTAAAAAACGTTAAAACAACATTTTCAAAATGTTGTCAAAATGTTATTGGAAAATATTTAATCTATTGAAAGTATTTTCCTCTGGTAATAATGATTCAGAAAATGTTAAGTTTGGCTTGTCTGCTCGGGAAGGTCGTACTTTTACACCCGGTTACCTACACTGTAAAAATTTGACCGTAATTTTTACAGTAGAATATCTGCCAACATTTCACCGTAAACACGACGATTTTACAAGTATTTCACCGTATAATCATGATAATCAGCATATACGGTATATTGCCGTCAAAGTACAGTAGAATGCCCATAATCCTGTATAATACACCGTAAAAAGCACGTATGTTTTACGGTAGCCCTGGCAACTCTACCGTTACAATTACAGTTGTTGCCGTAACTATACACTGTAAACAAGGGAAGAGGCTTACGCATCATACACTGGAACATGGAAACATTCAAACATTACAAACTAGTGCACGCGAGATCAAATTAATGTTGCTTAATCGTTATTCTTAATATATCAATATACAGGGGAAAGAAGAATTACGCATCGCACACTAGCACAATTAAACATGAATTTACACATGGAATCATGACATACATAGACTGATATACCCGAGTAAAAACTCCGGACATACCTGCCTGTGCGGGGACTTGAACCCCACTACCTCGCTTGTCGGGCGAGCGCTCGACGCTCTACCACTGAGCTACACAGACTGCCCCTGATAAACAGGACTCAAGCCTGGTACTTATGGATATGAGCAGTCAGGGTAAACAGTGCAAACAGTAACAAACTAGTGCATGAGATCAAATTAATGATACTTAATCATTGTTCTTAAAGGTCATATGTATTGCTCGGACAACATCATATCATTGGCAAGCTAATATTATGAAGACAATGAAAATGACTCCTTTTAAAAAAAAATAAGACGTTTAAAACTGATATTCCGCAAAAACCAACTTAAGCGGTGAGTTCCTTCGAACGAGACAGATTTGACCTAGAAAAAAGTTGACGTCATGAAATGAGATGTGCCTGCTTTGAGATAAGGGACTGTAAACGCTCTCAATGCACAGAACGTATGCTGTTGTTGTTCTCAGAAAAAAAAGTCTAACCAAGTGTTACAAATTTAATGGTTTTTAAACATATGGATAAAATCAGCCGCTTTTTTTATTTTTATATATTAGTAAATTGTGATATTACAATTCATAGGCTATGTTGGGAAATATTTGGACTAAACAATAAAAAATATTTTAGACCAATTTTACCGTGCAATTTTAGAATTTGAGCGTGATGTATATCCATATTGTATTTATTATGCAAATAAACAATTTCAATGGCCTTTTGTTCGAACCGATTTCTCGTGGTAGAAGGTCGCATATTTACACATGAATGAATGTCAAAAGGGTTCATATCCAGGGCTCATGTGACATGACTCTTCATTTACTGTGACGTCACCAGTCTCCTGCCATGGAAATCAATTTTGCTTCGAACGGGGGAAGGACCGTACATTTGTGTACGAGGCAGCATTTTACAAACACAGTTTCTCTTTTTTCAGGAGAAATACGAGTAAAACCATTGCAACGAGTGTCAACTTGTAATGTAATAATTATTCTCTTCGAATTGAGTTCAATTTGTTTTTGCAATAGATGTGCCCTTTAATATATCAATACAGGGGGAAGAAGAATTACGCATCGCACACTAGCACAATTTAACATGAATTTACAAATGGAAACATGTCATGCATAGGCAGATACCAGAGTAAAGTCTGGTACTTATGGATATGAGCACTCAGGGTAAACATTACAAACAACACATTACATACATACTAGTGAACGAGATCAATTGTAATGATGCTTACCCACCAGCCTAATGTAATCATACAAACAAAGGAAGAGGTTTACTCTGGGATATATATCTACCTATGTTCCAGTGTATGAATTAAAATTCTACCAGGGTTGGAACCCACAGCCTTTGGATCCATAGTCCATTTTATACTTTTTACTTTTTTCCCAATAATTTCCCGCATTCCCTCTATCGGTGCCAATTTATAGTTTAGGCTTGTTGGATGGTTCTTTGTAGCCCTGCGAGGCAAACTAGTTGGATATCCATATTTCGCGGTGAGTTATTCTTTGTAGCCATGTGGGGCTAGTGGTTAGTGGTTCACTGTAGCCCTGCGGGCAATATAGTTGGATATTCACATTTCACGGTTAGTGGTTCGTTGTAGCACTGCTGGCCAAACTAGTTGGATAGCCATATTTCGCGGTTAGTGGTTCTTTGCAGCCATGCGGGGTAAACTAGTTGGATATCCACATTTCGAGGTTAGTGATTTAAACTCCCCGTAACCACCCCAACCAGCCCTATACCTCATCCAGCTATTTTACTTATTAAGATACTAGTTTATATTAACGTTCAATAGCTGAACCCCATAGTTCAGCATAGGCTTTCCAAGATTTGCATGAACAGGGCATTTTGGATATTTTTTACCGATAAACATTTGCATAACATAATAATATCTACATGATGTACATGAAGTATATGAGGCTAGATATAGATTGCGCTGTGTTCAGTTTTATAAGACGGATTTATTGCCATTATTATTCCCTCTTAATCAATTATCAAAAAGAAAAAGAAATTGATTAGAATTTAAAAAAAATCTACCAGGGTCGAACCTACAACCTTTGGATCCATAGTCCATTAGCTATACTACTATGCTACGAGTCATTCTGCCAGAAAGGCGGTTGTTCATCACACTTATTGATTACGGAATAAAGCGAATGCACAAGATTATACTATTAATCATGTTAATTGTCTATTACTAATAAATACGTATAATCTCCGATCAATAATGAACCTTACCTCCGATCCGATTATGCTGTTCTTGCTTCGCACAATGGAAGCAGGACTTGTGAAGCATAGATAAAAGTGTGTTTTGTGTATATATTTTTGATGGTAGTAATATATGTTTAATTTTAAAGTTTTTAGTTCTCATAATTGCTATTTGCATGTATAAGTCTATAATTTCCGCCATTCCTGCATTACGATTTATGAGTAGAATACTATAGCGGATTTCAATAGATTTGAAGGGGGAACTCTATTTCGGGTAAAACCTCGTCACGTTGCTAAATTTCACTTAGGGCCTATTCTTTTCATTAACTAACCGTTATTTATTTTTTATTTTTTAAACTTTGGGAAAACTCGACCGAGTTTTTTTGTTATTTAACTTGCCTATATGCGCACGAAAAATAACTACATCAGTAAAAAGTACCAATTATAGAGTTTACAGTAAACTGGCAACTCAACGGTTACCTTTCTTTTTTCTGTTGTGACATTTTGATGTAATTAATACCGAATGATTATGAAAATAGATAATTAATAAAAATTCCCTTTAAAGGGAAAGCCAGCCTCAATGTAGAAGAGGTCTTGTAATTAGTTTTGGTCAATGTGAAAGGCATTTTTAGGATCACGGCTTACTACATCCATGTTACATGACAGTCCACCAAACCATCAACGGTGAGAAGATGTACACTGAAACTGCAGAAAACATTAACTCCTAATCTCCTGTCAACTCTTTAATTCATTATTGTTCATTATTATTAATTCATTATTGTTCTCTAAATTGTTCTGTTCTGGTTTTATTTGTCTTTTCAGCTTTTTACCCACGATATTTCAATTTCCAATTTTTTAATACCATAACTTACGAACTCAATTTCTTCGCTTAGGAATGTCCGATTTTATTGGGGAAAACGGCGTTGTGGAGCAAAATAGCTCTTTATGTTAAAGCCTCCAAATTTATAAGCTGTCCAAAAGATGTCTGTTTTTGACATGATACGCCACATTTCTTAAAGACCCATTCAGTGATCCCAGTGCAAGAGTAAAAAAATTAAAATTGTTTATAAATTGCTTAAAAGAGAAGGATAGGCCTAAGTCATTCAAATTGTCATTTGGTATTTTTTGAAATGCCAAATTTGGCAAAAAATGAAGAAAACAGCAGTACTGACGAAGTTCAAGCCCCGCCATTCAAATACTTGTAGCTAATTTTAGATAATGTCAGTATCTAAAAATACAGATTCGTGTAAAATGTCTTATTTTGTCTTAAATAGGCCTACACGGCTTTTGGCTGAACCATTCGCAGACTTAAGCACATCTATGTAATAACAAAGGTACGGTACCAAAATTTTGATGATTTTTACGATCGTCCGGATGAGCAAATCACTGAATGGGCCTTTAATATTAATAATAGATAAGCTGCCTTTAAAAATATTATTGACAATGTTGAGAGTAGGAATTACCTTGAAAAATGTCTCAAAAATACAACATGCCAGTTATATTCCGGTCTGAAACGATCAGACAATATTTTAAACATTAATAACATCATAAACCCAAATCGTGAAAAAATCACCCCGGGTAGATTTTTGGCTATTTCTCCATTTACGATCCTGCCCAAAAGTGTCTGCTTTCGATATACCACGTCACAAATACTACACTGCACTGACTGCAGGTTTTAGTTAAAAGGGCATTTCGTGATCCACAGCATCATCCCTAACTTTTCTCAAAAAATTGAGATTTTTATATCACTGGAAACCTCTGGCTACATAATGTTTATGTACAAAATATTTCTTGCAGATTAATTCGTTAGCAAAGTAATCGTGAAATTTGAATTTCGTTCTGGTATAGCAGAACAAAATTGCAACACATTGTCTACACATAACCATGCATAACTCGTAAAGGCAAAATCGGAATCAACTGAAATTTTTTAGAATAAGCTTTTTTTGTGGATATCTACTGAAAAATGTCATAAAAAGAGGATGCTAGGATCACGAAATACTCCTAAATTCGCCATATAACATAATATAAACTCACCTAAGTACATGTACATTTTATTTTAAAATAATTTGATATTAATTCGCAATGTATAGTTTACTATATGATAGATGGTGGCAAGAACATTAACTGATTACTCACTGCAATCTTCACTCTTGTGTGTTTTGACTGTAAGTTTATGAATCAAATAAAAAAGATAGAAAGTAGCTTCACTTACGTTATGTGTCATTTTATTTATAACATAGAAGTTATTAAATTAATAAAGTAAGACAATTTATTTATCTATAAGTGCATGTCAAATGGGTACATTGTTCAATACTAGTATAGGCCTACATGCATAAATTATGCCCATATTATAGCTAGGCCCTAAAAACTTTATTTTGCATCGGATTTTTCCCGTTGAAAAGGCAAAACTGATGTTCATGATAGCAACTATTTCATCAATAGCATTTTGAGTCATTTTTATCCATAAAACGACACAGGATAGGATAGATAATTACTTTGACATCAATATGGTCCATATGATGAAGATTTTGATTCTTAGATCTGTTATCAACATGATATCACGCTGTTCAGTGGTCAAGGACCCCGGGTCAAAGACACTGAAATGACATACTTTTCTTCTGCTGACCATATGATGCTGTATATTAACTATTATTGTTACATTTTAGGCCTATACCTAAAACTTTTAAAGTCATATTAATTCAAACATAACTTTGGTAATACTCACTCGTTTTCATTCGTTGAAACGGCAAAACATACTTACTTTTCCTTACACATCGAATTAAAATATTTTTAAAAAATTCAACCACAAAAAGTTTTAACAAAAAGTCATTCCAATACCAATAAAAATTAATCTCTTGAGCAAACTGACCCCATCCCAGAAACAGGTACCAGCCCGATGGGCTGGCGAAAAAGTTGCATTTGGCCGTTTGTTAAAAAGTCTGTACTTGATACTTAATTTTTTTTAAGCATGCCACTTACTATTTGGTATGCCAAAAATAGTTTTAACGAAATAAATCATTGGATGCTAAAGGTAATGCTTCATATCACATGTCACGAAGAGAAGGTGGAAAAGATATAATATATAAAATTAAGATTGACAGCTCTAGGTATTATCCTTTAGAGATAATACGTTTATTACTTAACACAGTTATAGATCCTTAACCACTTGAAAACATAACCGCTACTTAACTATACCTCATTAGTGGGCTCAACTTTGACAATTCCAAACAATTGCAACACCTTTATGGACAATAATGACCATAAGTAATTGACCAATAACATGGACAGTTAAACAAACAAAAGAGGACCAAGGACTGGAGTGTGAAACCCATCGAATGTTTTGAGAGCTAAAGGACTAAAAGGAGTCTAATCCGTTACAATTCCCTCTTGATGCTCTTGAAAACATTAAAGGGAGGGTCTTTTGAAGGAAATCAATACCATTAAAAGGGCCTATAAAGAGTAAGGGAGCGGAATGATGAGTTGATTGACAGGCTGTGTCTTGTAAGTGGCTCAATAAAACACTTGAATCGGGCATCATCATTTGATATCGACCTATGCTAATAATGGCAGACCGTTATCATAATGTGGCAGGTTCACCTGTACTTCTGTTTTACTATTACGAGGTTATTATGCCCAATGATCCAAGAAGAAAAAGAAGCAACAGAAAAAACAAAGAAAAAAACAAACAGCAACAACAACAAAAAAAGAAAAGAAAAAGAAAAAGAAAAAGGAAAAGAAAGGAAACAAAAGAAAACAAACAGTAATTAACAACAATCAGGACAGACTTTTTTATTGACTTAATTTTAAGATACAAGAAAAAGGTTAAGTTGGTACTACACCCCATGATAAATTTGTGACTATTTTTGCGTTTTTCTCAAAAAATAATAACACGCTGGTAACAAAAGTTATGTATATTATAGGGGCAAGGAATCCAGTTACTACACTGGAATTTCAGTGACTCATGAGACAAGCGGTACGTTATTTATGGTAAGAAAGAAAAGAGGTATACCGCTAGAACATTCATGTAGAATGTACCTCATTTCTTAACATATATAATGAACCACTTGTCTTGAATCACTGAAATTTCAGTGAAATAATTGGATTCCTTACCTTGCCCTATATTAATATACATAACTTTCGTTACGAGTGTGTAGTTATTGTTTGAGAAAAATGCAAAATTAGTCACAAAATTTATCAGGGGGTGTAGTACCACCTTAATTAAATGTATGACGTTGTTTGCATTCATTTTGTTTTACGTATTGATGTATTCTATGTATATAAAAGGTGAAAAAGAAATATAAGTCACATAGCTTGTACTAGTTGATCCTACGTTTTTATTACAACACAATGCATCATTGCCTCTAGTCGAGATTCAAGAAACCAGTCCTGATGACTTTTATGGATAGAGCCGGTGGTATAGTTACACAAGACTTGCAACTCTGGCTTCGAAAGTAACAATTTTAAAATATTGGTTCATTTAAAAAAAAAAAGAATACACGCAGAACAATACGCTTTACTAACCTAGCTCATTGTCTTCTGTTTGATTATTACTAATTGAGGTTATTAAAAACTGCGAATATTGGCCTAAACATTTAGTCAGTGAATATTGAGAAAGCATGAGGGCAACATGTTTTTTTTTCTTACAAAAACAATTTGTGTGAATATGCAATAGTGCCTATAATCATTATACGCAAACCAGTACACTATATAAGTGGTTATTGCATAATCATCATATTAATAAACCATCCATGTTTAATATAGATTAAAAAATAATATGAGTTGAGTGGCAAAGAAATACCATCACTTGGCATATCAAGAACATAACGGTATTGGAAAATATTGACTTCAATCATGTTAATTGTATATATATTTAGAATTGGACAAAGATGACAAAGAGAGAATAAGAGTCCTGTCTTGACATAAATTGACAGCATTGTACCAGGTGAGAAAGTATTATACACTTAGCAGCATCTCAAGTGTATTACATATTTCCGCAAATTTGACCACCATTGTTGAGATGATAAGAGAGATGACATGTCCGAAGTGCCATCAAAATGATAAGGGGGCATTTAAAACCCCACTTAACATATAAGAGCGTCTTATTTTTGTGAAAGCAATGAGGGTTACTGTACTTTACCGTACATGTACTAAAGTGCAGGTCAATCCAGTAGCTGCCGGGGAAGGGGAATCCCCCTGGGAAAAATGCCTATTTGGTCGCCACACCTCTAGTGCAGGGAAGGAGGGAGGGAGAAAAAGGGAGAGTGGGTGGGGGAGGAGGGAAGGTGAGAGAGGGAGAGTGAATACGTCAACTTTTAAAAAGTAATCACTCAGTTTGCCATAGCCTGTGTTTCACAAAATGGCAAAAATAGCACTATTTCCTTTACAAAATGTATATCTTTTTGCTTTGGACCTTCTTTCATATTTTTACTCTGAAAAGTACACATTTCGGGGGGGAGTCACAGCACCCTGCACCTACCCCCATCTTTGTTTGATGGATTTGTGCCCCACCCCATTCTTGCTTCGCCACTGGGTATACCACACAACCCATTTTTGCTTCCTTCTTCTTATGCCCTAGTGTTAAAGAAAGTAAGAACATAGTTAGAGTATATAGGTTTAGGGTTCACGGCTAGGGTTTAATTTTAAATAGTTCTCAGAATGCTAAATCAGAATTACTATTAAAAAATTTTCATGCTGAGGGAAATCCTACCACGACTGTAATTTTCCAAATGGAATAAAACAAATATTTTGTTCACGGTCTTGTACTAGGTCTTGTACGGTGTCTGTAGTGTATTGTGCTGTTGTAACATGACACGTTGTTCTGACACCATGATAACGCGCGACGCGATACGCGTACAATATTTAAAAAATATTGTATTGCATCCGGGTATTTTGCAAATATTGTACAATATACAGTTTTATTGTATCGATAAAAAGCCTGATATAAATAATAATTATTATTATCACTACAGACACCGTAACGGCTCACAGGAGATTTCGTACTGTAAACAAGTAAAATCACAAACTCAATTCGCGGCAATTCTGGATGATGATAACCTTAGGAAATATAATCCACATCTACAAATAAACCTTTATATAATTATTCCGAAATTGTCTTTTGAGAGTAAAGAGCAGAAAACAAGAAGGTCAGAAGGTAAGCTTACATTACGATAGGCCTACACATTGGTTAAACCCGGTGGCTAGGTAAGCTTAAATTTTCATTTTACCGCATAGCAAAAGCCTGATATAAATAATAATAATAATATTGAATGGCTTATTTTCGTGTGATACAAGAATACATTGCACTCGATAGAAAAATATTCTTGTATCACACTCAAAGCCATTCAATATTATATAATTATTATTTATATCAGGCTTTTGAGCGATACAATAAAACTGAATATTGTACAATATTTGCAAAATACCCGGATGCAATACAATATTTTTTGAATATTGTACGCGTATCGCGTACGCGTCGCGCGTTACCATGGTGACAGCACCAACACGCGTCATGATACAACAGCACACCAATACAGACACCGTAACGGCTCACAAGTAAAATTACAAACTTAATTCGCGACAATTCTGGATGGTGATAACCTCAGGAAATATAATCCACATCTAGGCCTACAAATAAACCTATATTATAATTATTCCGAAATTGTCTTTGGAGAGTCAAGAGCAGAAAACAAGAAGGTCAAAAGTTAAGCTTACATTACAATACACATTGTAGGTAAACTTAAATTCATTTTACCGCATAGCAAAAGCCTGATATAAATAATAATAATAATATTGAATGGCTTATTTTCGTGTGATACAAGAATATATTGCACTCGATAGAAAAATATTCTTGTATCACACTCAAAGCTCATTCAATATTATATAAATCTCGCTATGAGTTTTAAAATATTTTTAAACTCATAGCTCGACCAATAAATTTGGGCTCAATCGATCCAATTTTATATCAATGTAGGCCTACATCTTTGAATGAGAAATCAGTTTCAAGATTTGATCTTTTTCGTTTAAAAAAACATTGGAAGCCGGGTTGGACGGAAGCGTAAATCTGTGCAAGAATGCAAAAACAGAGGTTATGTTGATGGGGCTGCCAGCTCGATGTGGGGTTTAGATTGTTATAGATGATCCACTAGCAGTAGGAGCATCTTTATTATAAATAAACTTGTCATGAAAACGCACATTAGTGTCCTACGATTTATTTGAAGTACCACATCGAAAAGACACAAATAATGGGTGGCCAGATTTGTTTTCCACTATCAAGCCACTCCAATAGATCTAAAAATCACGCTTCGGGTCGTGCAAAGCTTATCTAAGACAGTTATGGTTATTATCATTATCTCCTAATGTAAACTTCCAAAACGACTCAATATTTTCGCTCTGTTTTCGATATATTTCCACGTCTCATGGATGCAGGCGTTATTTAAGTGACTTGGGTGGTCAGATGTGTACTTGATTGGAGAAAAACATCCTATTTGAAGTGTCCATGGTGTTTTCATGCCAGAGGGATGAAAGAAACGGACTCACAAGTTTGATGTTCACGATGGTCATTTTGTACTCGCACTGTTGCTTGGGATTCGTATAATTTTGATAATTTTAAAAAGTTGGAATAAAGTGGAACAAAAAGCTACGCCACCAGCTCATCTGCACCTATCTCGGGGCCTATTCTGAATTAAATTAATCCCGGCATTGATGTAGGGGCCTAGGCCTACATACGTTGTACTTAAAGATAGCCTACTTATGTTACTTTTTTTTTACTATCGCGGACTTTTTGAACAACCATCCAGACAGCATGGACGTCTACTTAAAATAAGTTGTTTTATAAGTCAAACATCCTTTTTACATTTATAAGTGTAGGAGGCCTACCTGTTAAATTATAATCAATTTGAATTTCTCAATTTCAAAGTATTTTGACATGATAGAAGCAAAGCAGGGTTAACCAGCACAGAGAAGCAAGTCATGTCAGAAATCGCCCTTTACCATCATGCATACTAACGGTTATCACAACAAATACAAGAGGTCCAGATAGGTGTCAATCATGGTTAGAGACAAGTACATCTGATAGGAAAGTGATTGTTAATGGTGAGTGTGCCCTCAAGCTAGATGAAAGATGTATGGAAGCTAGGCTAAACAGTCACTGATATAACTAAACTTTGTTAAGTGAGCGTCAAAAACAGGCAGATAACAAACAATGTGACATCCATCTATCCCCACAAGATTCCCTCAAGAATTTCTCGTTGAATTGGTTTAAGCAGGTCTATGGTTTAAGATTTTCAAAGTGACTGAAAAGTCATAAGTCTATGCAGGAAGACAACTTCGGGAGTACTATTAGTATAGATTTGACTGCATTTGAATACTAAAGTACTATAGGCTTAAATACTGTATTGTGCTTTTTTTAAATCTTACCTCCTCCTGAAATTCACTTTACCCCCAATGCTCCCAGCTCCCTGAAAAAAATTCTGGCACCGCCACTGAGCTTTGCGGTTTCAGAACTGGATGTACAGCTTATCCTAGTCTATAAATTGTTGATGCGTTGCCGGAGCCACACCCCATTATTCTCGTAATTTCTGGTATTAAATAGAACATTAAAGTTAACCAGATAGAAAAAGAGAGAAAAAAAGGATGAAATGTCGCGGACGACTTTGCGATGATCGTCATATCAATTGTTTCATATACCTAAGCAAATGCGACTATCGAATCCAGTAACTCTTCTTCAAAATGTGTCATAGAATTTGTTTATTTTACGGCAAAAAACTATAAAAAAAAGGAAATAAAAAAAAAATGAATTTGCTCTTTAGCTGACATGGACGCCCTAAGAAAAAAAAAAAAGCGCAGTGATTTATAGTGCGCTACGCACAGGCACAACGCCTAGACGTTGATCCACAAGCCTCAGCACACTTTACACGAACGCGCGCGGCGACTTTGAGACATCAAGTCTATGATCATGATAATAAATTGGTACATATTGCAGTTACTGTCCGTTTTCCTAAACACAATACACAGTGCTCTCACCATTGACGCGCGACCTTTACAAATAGTGTATGTTAGAAGTATATATATTGCATTTGCCTAGTTAACATCACTGTGTGAAAAATAACCGGCCAATATTTAAACTATTCTCCAAACTTCTAGCAAATATATTTCTCTAACATGACCTAAAATTACAGCTAGGTTAGATATTCAGAAATAGTCACACTTTCGTAGAATATGAGTGAGGGCGAAGCATAGCTAGCTCATAGCTAGCCAACTCCCCGTGTTAATTGAATGGAGATTTGACCGAAAATATTGAGCTATATTGGTAACGGACCGCTCCGTTCTGAAGGATGCTACAAAAAACGGTACAAGCTACATTTAAACTATTCTATGAAATTCTAGAAAATATAGTTTTGTAACATGTCCTAAATTTTTAGCTAATTTAGGTGTTTGGAAATAGTCGCACTTTTGTGTTTTAGGAAGGATATGTAAACGACAGATAACACCAAAAATATGAAGAAATTATTTCCAAACCGTGTTAAGTCAACAATCATTATGTTGCTCATTTTCAAGAATGCTGGTTAACAAAAAGCAGGCCATTGTCTCATTTCGTGAACAAAGGTCCACATACCATTGTTTCCTTGCGTTTCCTTTATAATCAGTTACCCAACTGAAGCTGTATTATAGCACCTCATAGCGATACCACACATATAAAACAGACACATGTGCACAACCAGAGAAGATCCGATTTAATCAGTTGAGCTGTTTCAATGAGTGTTATCTTGGTTTAATAGCTTTTAATGGGGTTTAAGTCCTGCAAAGGTCGAGATGAATTCTACTGTAGACATGACTGCATCATGAAAGAGAAATCGATGAGGTAATAGCGCCCGCCCACGCTGTAGTCATAGGGAAACAATCATACTGAATGGCGAGGTGGTGGCGTTCTGGTTTTGGTAAGTATCTAGTATTATACACTCCAGAGGTTGAATGGTGCGCTCAACTGTTTTATCATGATATTGTTTGAAAATAATTATTCATTTACCCTACAACTTATCATCAATACACGTATAACAACTCTTGTCAGCATAGAGGGATAACTGGATTAATATGTATAAATAACATTTGTGTATATTTACACATTCAAATGGCAGAAAAACAGCACATTTCTGTCATTTCATGATCATCATGATAACCACTGGGAATAACCAAAACCAGAACGCCACCTCCTCACCATTCGACAAGACATTTTCCCTATATACATATAGGTGGGCGCTATTACACCCTGACGATTTCTCTGTGGTAAACATGCTAAATGTGGAATAATACACACATGATCACATGATGTATGTAAAAAGAGCTAAAAAGTAGACCCACCTTCAACAGTATTATTTGCTTTGATACTGAAGTAATTTTTCCATTGTTCTTTGCATATTAGGCCCATTTCAAGTATTATCTTTAAACTTAGGCCTAAGTGGTTAAAATGAAACAAAGGGGCTCAATAATTAAGTTGATATGGTTATTTTAATGAAAAGACCTAAAATCATACATTTTGGATGTGTTACAGATTCACAACATCTGAAATCAATTCAACTGACCAATAATTAATGGCAACGGGCTAAAATATGTCTAATGGCGTTCATTGGTGTTATGTTAAAACTTTACTGCTCGTTACTTCTGGCTATGCGAGTGATGCTAAACAATGCGACTATCGAATCTGACTCTTCTTCAAAACGTGTCATAGAATTTCATTAATTTACGGCAAAAAACTATAAAAAAAGGAAATAAAAAAATTAATTTGCTCTTTAGCTGACATGGCCCGCTAAAAAAAGCGCAGTGATTTATAGTGCGCGACGCACAGGCACAACGCCTAGACGTTGATCCACAAGCCTCAGCACTCTTTACACGAACGCGCGCGGCGACTTTAAGCAAATTTTGAGACATCGAGTCTATGATCATGATAATAAATTGGTAAAGAGAAATCGACGAGGTAATAGCGCCCGCCCACGCTGTAGTCATAGGGAAACAATCATACTGAATGGCGAGGTGGTGGCGTTCTGGTTTTGGTAAGTATCCAGTATTATACACTCCAGAGGTTGAATGGTGCGCTCAATTATTTTATCATGATATTGTTTGAAAATAATTATTCATTTACCCTACAACTTATCAATACACGTATCCCGCGGGACACGTATAACAAACTCTGGTCAGCATAAAGGGATAACTGGATTAATATGTATAAATAACATTTGTGTATATTTACACATTCAAATGGCAGAAAAACAGCACATTTCATGAGTCATGGTGACTGATAACCACTGGGAATAACCAAAACCAGAACGCCACCTACTCACCATTCGACAAGACAATTTCCCTATATACATAGGTGGGCGCTATTACACCCTGACGATTTCTCTGTGGAAAACATGCTAAATGTGGCCCATAATGCATACATGATCACATGATGTATGTAAAAAGAGCTAAAAAGTACACCCACCTTCAACAGTATTATTTGCTTTGATACTGAAGTAATTTTTCCATTGTTCTTTGCATATTAGGCCCATTTCAAGTATTATCTTTAAACTTAGGCCTAAGTGGTTAAAATGAAAGAAGGGCTCAATAATAAAGTTGATATGGTTATTTTAACGAAAAGACCCAAAATCATACATTTTGGATGTGTTACAAATTCACAACATCTGAAATCAATTCAAAACTGACCAATAATTAATGGCAACGGGCTAAAATATGTCTAATGGCGTTCATTGGTGTTATGTTAAAACTTTACTGCTCGTTACTTCTGGCTATGCGAGTGATGCTAAACAATGCGACTATCGAATCTGACTCTTCTTCAAAACGTGTCATAGAATTTCATTAATTTACGGCAAAAAACTATAAAAAAAGGAAATAATTAATTTGCTCTTTAGCTGACATGGCCCGCTAAAAAAACGAGCAGTGATTTATAGTGCGCGACGCACAGGCACAACGCCTAGACGTTGATCCACAAGCCTCAGCACTCTTTACACGAACGCGCGCGGCGACTTTGAGCAAATTTTGAGACATCGAGTCTATGATCATGATAATAAATTGGTAAAGAGAAATCGACGAGGTAATAGCGCCCGCCCACGCTGTAGTCATAGGGAAACGATCATACTGAATGGCGAGGTGGTGGCGTTCTGGTTTTGGTAAGTTAACTAGTAACAAACGCAGGAGCGCATGCGCGAGCCGGGAAGTTCAAGCTTGCTGTAGAATCGGTCCCTACACATGTACGACACGTTTGCAACGCCCCGACTCAGGTGTCAATTTGTGGATTAAATTAAATAAAATTAAATATCTTTTTTTCTATATGTCCGTTTCTCCGTCTCCCGGGGAATTGACTTGAAAACACTATGAGGAATACTCAGTTAATTTTGAGGACAAAATCATGAAATTGGTGGTGTACGGGAATTTTTATGGCCAAGTTTTAAGGCCAAAAAAATAAGATTTTTTTCGAATTTTTTTGACCGAAAATTCGACCCTTTCTCGCTTATCTGATGAATTTTCAACTTCTTTTTGGGCGAGAAATGCGGAGCATTTCTCGCCCTTTGCGCTGGGTTTTGACATACATATTGGTCACAGCGTTGCAGAAAATATTCGTGCTGTCTATATACTCGGGAAATTACAGAGGCGAGAGTGTTCATGAAAATTTGTAATTATTACTTCATTTTGATATCTAATCAGTGCTATAAAGTCATTTTAGGCAGCAATGTGTTTGTATTAAAAGAAATAATAAAACATGTTGTTGTAGAACTAGAATTACTTTTATGCAAATCCGAAAGTTGCAACAGATTATTTTCATTTCTTTGTTTGTCAAGCATGATTGCCAGTTTTACGTAACATTGGGCGCAAGGTACCACTAGGGCGTAAACAGATTAATTTACCGCGCCTACTGATAGTCGGTCACCGAATCAACTATTCACACACCGGATTTATTTGTCAACCTCACTGAGTCAATTAATTTATGTCAACATGTCCAGATAAGAGCTGGCTATCTAATTCGGAGATCGTCTTTGTTTAATAAAGAGATTACTGGGTACTAGCATTGGTTTGAATTACTTTGCGGAACTTTTTACGGTGAAAATATATTCGATTTGTAAGAAAACGAGAGTATGTTTGGCCGTTTCAACGAATGAAAACGAGTGAGAATTTCAAAAGTTATGGTTTGAAGAAAATATGACATTAAAAGTTACATGCCAGGCCTATAATTGTTTCCACAGCATATTAACGAATAAAATCTATGGTTATAATCAGGCGTTCATACATTTGCAGACCTCCTGGAGACCAGCACAGCATGAGATGCGAGTGTATTGATATCACATGATTAAAACATAGACCCTATTTCCAGGGTCTATGATTAAAACCTTTATGGACGTAAAAGTCAAAGCACTTTCTTCCATGGTCAAAGTAACAATATCCTATATCCTGTATCGTTTTATGGATAAAAATGACTCAAAATGTCATTAATGAAATAATTGATTTCTTAAACATCAGTTTTGTTTTTTCAACGGGAAAAATTCGATGCAATTTCAGGGCCTATCTATGATATGGGCATAATTTATACATGTAGGCCTATTGAAAAATATACCCCCATTTGACATGTATTAAAAATAGGTAGGTAAACAAATGAATTATTGTATTAGTCTATCAATTATAAATAAAATGACTTAAGTGAATCCACCTTTTCTTATTTGATCATGTTGATTATTAAATAATTATTATGGCATTCAACAAAATGATTGAAGAGAAAACACACAATGCAGACTATAGAATTCATAGCTTCGCCGGAGTATCGGACTAACAACCAACACATTCAAAAAAGTTTAAAAGTTAAGATTGGAGCATGGAAATAAGAGACATTCTTACTTCCATGATTGGAGTGAGCAGTCTTTATAATTTTATAATGTGCTATAGTAAGTATACATTGCGAATTAATATAAAATTAATGTCATGTATAAGGCAAGTGGCAGTTTTAGCCAATTAGCTACAAACTGCAGTGTATTTCTTAATATTAATAATGTGCTAAGGGTAGCCTAAAAGGCAGAAAAGCACAAAAGACAGAACAATTTGGAGTAATGAATTAAAGAGTTGACATGAAGTTATAGGAGTAAATGTTTGGTTTGCTTTTTCTGTGTGCATGTTCTCATCATTGATGGTTTGGTGGACTGTCATGAAACATGATGGATCCTAAAAAAGCGTGATCCTGAAAATGCCTTCCACCCAAACTAATTCTCGCTATTCGCAATAAGGGCGCCGCCAGCGGTTTGCGATGTAATCGTGATGTAGCATGGGAAAAGGTCGACATCCAAGTCCGCGCAATACGAATATTACCCACACCACATTTCGCCAAAATACATTCTAGAAACGCTTGCTGTTAGAATAAGAAAATTTTTAATGCTAATTTATTGCACATTCTAGGGAAGCGTGGTTACCTTTTTAAAATAACCGAGTGAGAGGGTTTTCAAGAAAAATTTTTTCCTGTCAAAACTGAAGCATCCTCTGTATAAAAGAAAATATGAATATTAACTGCACATCATATATAACGATTCGTGATACCCAATTATGGCGCATTTGATGCCGTTTAAGAGGTAGAGAATTTTATTTCAATTTTATATACGCCAAATTTTTTTTTTAATTGAGCAAGAATAAGGATAGAAAAAAACGTTGCAAATCCTATGTGAATATTACATTAGACCCGGCAAAAGATTACTGTTTCGTTTTTATGGTAATCTAATCTTTTATTTCCTGAAAAAACATTTGGGGTCTAAAATGGAATTTTTATGTAATTGATAAAAACATCGAACGTGTATACAAGAAAAATGGTAGGTTCCTCTGTAGTATTTTACTGACCATGGAAATGTACTGACACCGTGAGAGCACGTGTCAAAATCGATATCATGTATTGTCCATATAGACGCGCATTTATCATGTTTATGGTCGGATTAACAACAATTGAGCGCTATTAATACACATTAATGTATTTAGGCAAATAAAATTCCAAAATATGGTACGTTTTCTGCTTTTGCTTGTCACGTGGTATGCCTATATTGAAGTTGAGATTATATCTTCAAATAAGTTTCAAATGAATTCCATGAAGACAAATGGTCGAGTGGTCTAAGGCGCTAGGCTCATAGAGCATTATAAGCGGCGGCGTGAGTTCGAACCCCGCCTCTGCCAAATTTTAAAAGAAGCAAAATTTAAATTTTACTTTTTTAAATTTCATATTGGGGAAATGTGACTGGGAGAATTTATGTATGGCGTGGAGTGGTGTGAATATTACCATGCTATTACATAGGAACACGTGACAATATTTTTTTAGTTTGTCAAAATAAAGGTGTTACACGCGAATCGATACTCAATAATACTTAATAATGTGATTTGAAATGTGCACAATTAATTTTTTCTCTATCGATTTGCGTGTAATACCGTTATATTGACAAACTAAAAAATATTGTCACGTGTTCCTATGTAATAGCATGGTAATATTCGTATTGCGCGGACTTGGATGTCGACCTTTTCCCATGATACATCACGATTTTCCCATGATACATCACGATTACATCGCAAACCGCTGGCGGCGCCCTTATTGCGAATAGCGAGAATTACAAGACCTCTTCTGCATTGAAGCTGGCTTTCTCTTTTAAAGTGAATTTTTATTGAGATCGCATGCAAACATTGAACATCTCATTTACATAATAATGAACCCATGTCTGTGAGCCCATTTTAATGGCCATTATCTTATTTACATAATGGTTTTGGATTCAATGTTTAATTGGCGTAGTCCTCTAAATATTTTACCGTAAAGTCCTATAGTGGAGGGCCTTTTTGTTGTGTAGTCCTACAAAGGTGGGGTGACTGCTGGTACATGTTTTACCGTACAGTCCTATGTGTTTATTTTGTTGTCCTAAATTTGATTGCTCTCCTTGGTCTCTTCGTCATTTAGATAACTTTCAACACCAACCTTCCTAGTTTAATTCTTTCAATCAAAATTTCACTCCTCTGCTAATGATGACAAGTGAAAATCGAAGGAATACTGCAATATCAATATGGAACCGCACCTTTATCTTGACAATTAATTTGCTCGCCCTATTCCTTTTAAAGGAATTTTTATTGACATATGTGCTAGATATGACTTTGGTGTTTATATTCCCTAAAGTAATTGTTGTAATTTTGCTTAGTTTTATAAAAAGAAGTGATTTTCTGCATGGAGTCGTTTTGATATTCAGCTTTGTTTACGTTTCAAAACCAAAACTGAATTTCCCGGCTCGCGCATGCGCCGTGCGTTTGTTACTAGTTAATTGGTAAGTATCCAGTATTATACACTCCAGAGGTTGAATGGTGCGCTCAACTGTTTTATCATGATATTTAATTGTTTGAAAATAATTATTCATTTACCCTACAACTTATCAATACACGTATCCCAGGACACGTATAACAAACTCTGGTCAGCATAAAGTGATAACTGGATTAATATGTATAATATTTGTGTATATTTACACATTCAAATGGCAGAAAAACAGCACATTTCATGATTATGATGATAACCACTGGGAATAACCAAAACCAGAACGCCACCACCTCACCATTCGACAAGACATTTTCGCTATATACATAGGTGGGCGCTATTACACCCTGACGATTTCTCTGTGGTAAACATGCTAAATGTGGCCCATAATGCATACATGATCACATGATGTATGTAATAAAAATTCCTTTAAAAGGAATAGGGCGAGCCAATGAATTGTCAAGATAAAGGTGTAGTTCCATATTGATAAGTCCAAGTAAAATAAAAAACATGTTTCACGTCCAGGTTTTTGAAAAAAAGGAGGAGGAGGGGCCTTTGTATTTTGTATCGCAGAATCGATGTAAATACCCATATTTAGAGCTATTTTAGCGTGCACAATAATGCCTGCAAAAAGGAGGAGGCCTCTTTTTATTTGTTGTTCTGAGGGGTAGGCCCCTCTAATGATCTCAACACCTTCCAAATTGTTTCTTGTATATTGGGAAGGCTATAGAAAGCATCTCAACTTCCTAGACATAATTTTTAAAAAGTTCTAACTGAATTTCAAAATATAAAAATATAATTGAAGAAACCTCCAAAAAGGAAGCGGGAGGGGACGTGAAACATGTTTATTTTTTATTTAGCCTAATGCAATATTACTTCGATTTTCACTTGTCATCATTAGCAGAGGAGTGAAATTTTGATTGAAAGAATTAAACTAAGGGACGCATCATTTGATACGGGGGGGGGGTAGGAAGTTGAGGGCGGGGAATTTTTGTCGCTGCCAAAGGCGGCGATTCTTTTTTTCGCCGCCGAAGGCATGAATTTATTTTTCAATATCATGCATTTATACACAGTTAGGTGGGGAAGGTTTTTTTTTTTAGAGTTGGTGGAGAAAGTTTTTTTATGCTCATGTAGTGGGTGAAGATTTTTTTTTTTTTTTTGAAAAACTTCCTACCCCACCCTGAGAATCTAATGGTGCGGCCCTAAGAAGGTTTGTGTTGGAAGTTATATAAATGATGAAGAGACCAAAGAGAGCAATCAAATTAGGACAACAAAATAAAGAAATAAAAAACCCTACACCATAGGACTGTACGGTACAGGCTACTTTTTAGTAACCCACCTTTGTAGGAGTACACAACAAAATAGCCCTCCACCATAAGACTTTACGGTAAAATATTTAGAGGAGTATGCCAAATAAACAATGAATCACCACTCATGACTCGAGGTCAAAACCATTATGTAAATAAGATAATGGCCACTAAAATGGCTCACAGACATGAGTTCATTATTATGTAAATGAGATGTCATTGTTCAGTGTTTGCATGCGATCTCAAAAAGGACATGTTGACATAACTTAATTGACTGTGTGGTTATAGTCTCATTAACAGATTTTATACCCTATAGTTGAACAGCAAGCACATACAAGCAAGTATTTTGCCAGTATTAATAAAACTATAATGAGGCTTTTAATGTAGCCCAACTGTATGTAAAATCTGGCAATACCGCTAAATCTTAAAGAAATGAAAATATCTGTTGCAATTTTCGGATTTGCATAAAAGTAATTCCAGTTACTGCGCATTTCTCGCCCAAAAAGAGCTAAAAAGTACACCCACCTTCAACAGTATTATTTGCTTTGATACTGAAGTAATTTTTCCATTGTTCTTTGCATATAGGCCCATTTCAAGTATTATCTTTAAACTTAGGCCTAAGTGGTTAAAATGAAGAGGTACTGCGCGGTGCACATCCCTGGAGTTGACATGGAATGGGTCAACACACTTTAAAGTAGGCCTATCATAAATTTTCATGGGAAAGAAGAATTAAACACTAGCACAATTAAACATGAAATTACAAATGGGAATATGACATGCATAGCCAGTGCCTGTGCGGGGTCTCCCTGATAAACAAGACTTATGGATGTGAGCAGTCAGGGTAAACAATCTGAGTGAAACAGCACATAACATACCAGTGTACGAGATCAATTAATAATAATTACCCGGCAGCCTAATATAATTATACAAATAAGAGAAGAAGCTGACGCATCATGTCCGGAGTTTTCGATTTAAAAACGTCGCGGAGATAATTCCTTTGTTGTTGTTGCACATTGGCTTTGGAATAGTCTTTTCGTTGACATCAGGCAATCGGCGTCTGTGAACGCCTAAACACGCACCTGTTCAAGGGTTACTTTTTCTGCATTTTTCTGCCGAAAGCAGTATGTATTCGAATTTTAACCTGAAACACGACTATTGGGCGAAATAATAGCCGGATTGCCATGACAAATCATTCTGTCAAGTACATTTGGGCTACGTTTTCCATGTTGCCACGAAGTTCTTACAGTACAAAATGCTCAATGAGTCTGCATTTCGGGCTAATGAATTATGCATTAAAAAAAAAAATGACAGGGACGGTCATAAATTCTTTATACGGGGTTGTAGTAAAATGTTTGCCTTGAAGAGTGATTATAAAAATGTTTGACTTGATTCTGGACTTTGAAAAGAATATAAAGCTTTGAATGTGTAAAGTTTTTATTGTTTTAAAGAAGTTAATCTGAAATAAGGTATCTGTGAAGGATTTTAGGGATATTTAAAGGGCCTGCACCCCCCGTCTTACAAAAATGTCGAATTTTTTTGTGAACGGTACCTAAATAGTTCAGCCTGAGACGAATATTTAGGGAGATCGGGGCAAAAGTGGAACACGGGGCAAAGCGGAATCATCAGTCGGCTGCGGAGCAGGTGACTACAAGCTCCTATCTTTGGCTGCATCCTTTTTTGTACTTTACTTAACCCTCTATCTTTTTAACCAAATATCCCACAGAGTCGTGCGATATGTCAAACTTTTCCTCTGGTCATAAAGAACAAAAAAGTCAGTGGTCACATCTCTGTAGGATCATTGGTTGATGAGATATAGTCACTTTTTTTCTACTTTGTGCATTTAACCCTCTATCTTGTTAACCAAATATACCACAGAGTCGTGCGATATGTCATACTTTTCCTCTGGTCATAAGGAACAAAAAAGTCAGTGGTCGCATATCTGTAGGATCATTGGTTAACGAGATATATTCACTTTTTCTACTTTGTGCATTTAACCCTCTATCTTTTTAACCAAATATACCACAGAGTCGTGCGATATGTCAAACTTTTCCTCTGGTCATAAGGAACAAAAAAGTCAGTGGTCGCATTTCTGTAGGATCATTGGTTTATGAGATATAGTCACTTTTTCTACTTTGTGCATTTAGCCCTCTATCTTTTTAACCAAATATACCACAGAGTCGTGCGATATGTCATACTTTTCCTCTGGTCATAAGGAACAAAAAAGTCAGTGGTCGCATATCTGTAGGATCATTGGTTGATGAGATATAGTCACTTTTTTCTACTTTGTGCATTTAACCCTCTATCTTGTTAACCAAATATACCACAGAGTCGTGCGATATGTCATACTTTTCCTCTGGTCATAAGGAACAAAAAAGTCAGTGGTCGCATATCTGTAGGATCATTGGTTTATGAGATATAGTCACTTTTTTCTACTTTGTGCATTTAGCCCTCTATCTTTTTAACCAAATATACCACAGAGTCGTGCGATATGTCATACTTTTCCTCTGGTCATAAGGAACAAAAAAGTCAGTGGTCGCATATCTGTAGGATCATTGGTTAACGAGATATAGTCACTTTTTCTACTTTGTGCATTTAACCCTCTATCTTTTTAACCAAATATACCACAGAGTCGTGCGATATGTCAAACTTTTCCTCTGGTCATAAGGAACAAAAAAGTCAGTGGTCGCATTTCTGTAGGATCATTGGTTTATGAGATATAGTCACTTTTTTCTACTTTGTGCATTTAGCCCTCTATCTTTTTAAACAACTATACCACAGACTCGTGCTATATGTCATACTTTTCCACTGGTCATAAGGAACAAAAAAGTCAGTGGTCGCATATCTGTAGGATCATTGGTTGATGAGATATAGTCACTTTTTTCTACTTTGTGCATTTAACCCTCTATCTTTTTAACCAAATATACCACAGAGTCGTGCGATATGTCAAACTTTTCCTCTGGTCATAAGGAACAAAAAAGTCATTGGTCGCATATCTGTAGGATTATTGGTTAATGAGATATAGTCACTTTTTTCTACTTTGTGCATTTAACCCTCTATCTTGTTAACCAAATATACCACAGAGTTGTGCAATATGTCAAACTTTTCCTCTGGTCATAAGGAACAAAAAAAGTCAGTGGTCGCATATCTATAGGATCATTGTTAATGAGATATAGTTACTTTTTTGTACTTTGTGCACTTAACCCTCTATCCTTTTAACCAAATATCCCAGAGTCGTGCGATATGTCAAACCTCTGGTACGTGAAGACGGCCCGATTGGCGCGAGGTTCATATTGGTGCGTATGCACCAAATATGTATCTTGTAAACCTTAAATTTTGCCTTGCCTTCCTTCGTAATCCTGATTGGGCCACAAAAAAATGTGTTCCACTTTGCCCCGGTCTCCCCTATACTAGGTATATTCGTCTCAGGCTGTCTCCGGTTTTAAAGCATCGCTCGATGGGTTAAGCTTTACTGATTTTCTTTATTTTAATACTAGTATATTGTAAAAACCAAGTAGCTGTGGTGTTAGCTCAATATGCTAGGAAAATATTATAACCGATGACTTCATGTTCACTTTGGCTAAATCAGCTGTATTTTTGCTGATAAGGGTGCATAAATTAGCATTCGACATGTTGGAGAAATTCGCGTCAACTGTTTCACTATTGAAGTAGTTCTTCAACGTTCTTCTTCTTCTTCTACCGGTGAGTACATTCCTCTCTTCGAGAGTATCGCCATACACACGACGAAATGATTGCAAATTTACACATTTGTAATCATTTTGACCTAAAATATGATGTGAAAATACCGGGGAAAATACAGGTACCCCCCGGTAGGCCTAAGCAAACATTTGAAATTTGTAGCGTTACTATAGGTATGCCAGGCAAACCTTAGTTAACACATTTGCTAGTCAGCCAAATTCGCCTAGAACACAATACATATATTTACATAGAAATATAAAAGAACTGGCCGGTCAAGGAAACCTACATAAATATGTTCTCTATACTTCACTTAACCCAAATATATGATTTTTTATGGTGATAAGTCACTCGCACATGGAATTTTAGAGGGATTTTGATAGCAGTTCCATTAAAAAAGCTGCTATCAACATGAGGTCTAAGATCTAGAAACACCACCGAAATGCTTTTTGGGGGAATTTTGCTAGATGAATCTTTTTGATGAAAGTCAATCTTTGACAAGATGTAACTTTACTATGGAAAGTGCTATGAAAAAAAAAGGTTTTCAGTTTTGGCTTTCTTTACTCAAGGGCTTTAATTTGATATATAAAATGATGCAGTTTGATGGCAAATTTGAATTCACCTGGCATACCTACTTACTACAACCTGAGGCTGAGACTTTTGAATGAACGCAGGTTTCAACAGCTGCACTCGATCCAACCGCGATCGTATATCGCGTATTTCAAACTACAACGCGAACGCACGACCTTGGATACAATGCTAACCAATCACGAGTGCATTCCCAGACAAACGAGCACCTAGACCAGTGACTTTGACTCGCGTAGTGAAGCGGACACTGCTTAGCAACGACTTTGACTAGACTAATTCCAATCAGCCGTCTACACTTCGCATGTACTGTGTATGCTTCGTAGTGACGACTGATTATCTTACAGCCAATATCATGACGGACTTCTGAAAACTATTCAATGCGACTTTGGTTGTGCGCCGTAGCGCGACTGACTAGCGGCGCCCGCGTACCGCGTCGCTGTACCGCGCCGCTGTGACAAGATCGCGCTCTGAACTTCTAAAACAACAAACTCGGTCAAAAGGTCAATTTGGACACAACTGCGCATGCTCTATGCCACAGGAATCCTGTTGCAAAATCCGTCACTTTTTTTCCACGTAGTTTTCTCAGTCGTCAATCCAGACGGTTGACGACTGAGGGCAGCAGTCTAGACTTTGACACGGACGCATACCTGGGCGCAAGCAAGCAGATATGAAACAGTCGGCGTGAAACAAGGCTGTGTCCTTAGCCCAATTTTCTTCAATATTTTTCTTAGCGATCTTCCAAAAATATTTGATGCTAATTGCGCTCCAGTGAGTCTTAACAACTCACCTCTCAGTTGTCTCATGTATGCTGATGATCTAATCATTTTATCTGAAAGTGCAAATGGCCTTCAACATGCCCTTGATAAATTGCACAATTATTGCAGAAAGTGGAAACTGTTAGTTAACATTGACAAATCAAATGTCATGATATTCAATAAAGGTGGTCATGTTTTGAAAGGTTGTAAATTTAATTATGGTAATTGTAACATCAACATAACTAATGAATATTGCTATTTGGGTATCATTCGTGTACCATCTGGTTCATTTACAAAAGCAATGATTAGACTTAAAGACAAAGCAATGAAAGCATATTATAAAATTAGGGATAATTTTATAAGTGACTCCTACAAATGTAGCATGAAATTATTTCAGACCCTCATCCAACCAATCCTTAGCTATGGATGTGAGGTTTGGGCACCATATTTGTTAAACAAACTGAACGACTCAAACTTTCTTACAACATGTGATAAACTTCCAAGTGAATCTATTCACATTAAGGTTTGCAAAATTATACTCGGAGTTCATAAAAATCCACTAACAATGCAGTAAGAGGCGAATTAGGTAGTTTTCCACTGCTCACAACTATGCTTTCTTTATCTGTAAAATACTGGTGGAAGCTAAACGAAAAATGTATGAATGGTAATGATTCTCTTGTAATTCAAGCACTTGTAGATAACAGAAAGTTAGTGTGTACTAATAATTTCACATGGTCGACAGGTATAAAAAATATATTTAGCCTTATCAATAGGATTGACATTTGGGATAAACCAAATACGATCACCGCTTCCAATTTTAATGAAATTATTGTATCTAAACTTCAAATCGTCTATAACAATCTTTGGGTTAATCATATTAATAATTTTAGTCCTAAACTCAGAACATATTGTACATTCAAAAATTCTTTCAGTGCAGAAAATTATGTTATTATCGCTAAAAGATCTTCCAGGGCTGCATTCTGTAAATTAAGAATAAGCGCACATAATCTCATGATCGAAAAGGGGCGTCACTTCTCTCCAAAAATTAATCCAGAGAATAGAATTTGTACACTTTGTAATTTAAATAAGGTGGAGGATGAATTTCATTTTGTAATGATATGTCCTTTCTATACCAACCCTCGCCAAGATTTATTATCTACAATACATGAAATGTATGATATAGATGGTATGGTAGACACTGACATTTTCAAACTTATAATGAGTGCAAGTGATTTTGACAGTATTACTCAATAACCAAATTCGTCAAATCAGCTTTTGATTCACGAACGAACATGGACTTATAGATAATAACAAAGTTCCCATTTGGGCTTAGAGCAGCGACCCCCTGTCATATTTTCATTCTATAGGCTCAATGTAACATGGACTTGAGCGCCACTATTAATATTGTCTATTATTATTAAGACTAATTTATATTTCTTCTATAATTGTAAATATTTGTACTTGTAACTTTAATATTGCAATTTCAATTGTAAATATTTGTATTTGTAAATATTAACTATACCAGTTTGTTTGGTGAATGTTAATAAAATATATTGATATTGATTGTTCGCGTCTACGGAACATGTTGTATTTGATGCGAGCGATAATGGCGCTGGAATCACACAAACCAGCGCGCCTTTCTCTCCAGTCGCGTGTACAGAACATGTTGCATTTGACACGAGTGATAATGGCGCAGCAATCACGCAAAGCGCGTCTTTCTCTCCAGATATGAACGCTTTTTTCTCCGCGTCCGACCAACCGACCAAAATCACCTTGGATACGTGGCTTCACCTACTGCCATGGTTAGGGATGGGCACTCATAGGTCTAGGTGGTATGTCTATGAGTGCGTTGGCATGGTTGGATTCACTTCCGCGATACTCACACACAATCGCACACGCTGGCGTATATCGCGCAGTGTACGCAAAAATTCGTCATGCTATTGAAAGTTCATTGAATTGGAATTCCCTCAGCCGAATTCCTACTGAAGACATAAATCATATACACATGTCAGATGTATATATTGTATTAGCAAATATCCACAAAAGCATTCATTATAAATTTATTTTGATGATTTGTCATATTTTATGCCATATATTATATCCTTAAAACTAACCGGTGGATTTGCGAACAATTTGTCGACATAAATGACGTTATTTGTAGTAATATGCAGACGAATGGCCAAATTACCTGTTGTGATAAATTTATCTGTACAAATTGTCGCACTCCGAGTGACATATGGTACGGTATATTTGCAACCCTGCTGTGGATTTGTGAACAATTTGTCGACATAAATGACGCTTGCGGAGAAATTATTAGAAGAAAAAGGGTTTTTTTGCCTAGGCCTGTCCTAGGCCTATGCTAGGTATGATCATCAAATTTCGAAGTAGCCTTTTTAGTACTTTTTTTGGTCCTGGTGACAACCCTGCAAGTAGGATATTTCACATTGAAATTGTTTTGTTTAGAAAGGTGATTATTTAACTTAGAAAATGAGGAGTCAACCATGTCTGTAGGGAAAAAATTAACAAAGTTATGGGCAAATGTATTTTTCCCAATTCTGTGACCATCATTGATGGTACCTTACAATAAATACCTGTACAAAAAAGCAAGTACCCATTATGCAACATTTTTCAGCACAGCAATCAATTTTACAGAAAAGAGATTTTATTTGAAAAAATCTTACTATCACTATATGATAACTTCTGCTGTATAAAGGTGTACCAATTGACACTTTTTGACTTTCAACCTTAAGTTGCTGGTGTCCAAATTTCAATTTGTTTGTATTTCCTACACAGTTATTAAGCTATTTCTGTGGTCACAAGTTGGGAGTTGAAGGAGGCCCTCTATTATATATAAGCATCCAGGGCTCATCATGATACGTGATTATAGCCTAGTTTCCTTGTGTGTAGCCTCAGTACGAAGGCTACAGCATCAATGTATTGAAAAATGCAGGGTCCATCGATCATGTCAGTAAATGAATAGTTTGTTTTGGGACTGATTATTCGGACTACCACCCGGCATGCAGGTATTCCTGCATTAAATACATCAGAATTATTACCATTGCAAGATGGCTTAATGCTAGCATTTCAAGTATCTCTTATAAGCTATTTAACAAATGGTTCCCGCTGGAATCTCTTGAGGCATTGTCTTTTTTAAAGACATTTCTTGTTTCCTTGTGTTATACTGTGTTTTGATGCTTTTGTAAGGTGCTGTATTGCTCAGTAGAGCTCCCTATAAATATTGTAGGCCTATAATAAATACAAACAAATACATAAAAATAAATATTGTAATTGTTGTGTGTTAACCAACAATTATTTTAAGCAACAATCATAATCATAATCTATCAATAGCACACTGAAAACCATTAATTGCACTCTGTGAAATAGTAAAAAGATCATCAGCATACATCAAACCGGAAAGAGGATAATTAGATTTAGCTGTAAGATTTGAATTCAACAAAAGATTTTTTTTTAATTATTTTTTATTATTTCATCTTTCCACCGTGAAGACACAAAGTGTCCCGTGCCTTTATTTTCATTATATATTTTCAAAATCACAAGAATCAATAAAAATCACAGAAGAAGAATCACAAATGCAACATCAATATAAAAATGTTACATCATATATAAAAGTCTACTTTTTTACCATAATTATAAATGTAATTTAACATTATCTTCAACATGAATTCAACAAAAGATACTTTGGTAAAACGGGGTTCTGACCACCGAGCGGGCCGAGCGGCGATGGCTGGTTAAGTTTGGGTCGATAGAAGACCAGGGTGGTGATGGCTAGAAGTAACTGAAACTTCACACAAGATGTACATAATCATAAAACGTTCTTGTTCTTTTCTTGGTTCATTAACATCACAGCTCATCACAATATGAACATGATGAAAGTACTTTCAATATCTCCAATGTTTAAGCTTACTGTACAAAATCACACAAAAATCACTCGGTCAATCGTCCCAAATCATGCTCTGCAATCACAATATTCCTCTGCAATGTCAATGTCACCTCATTATTATTGATTTGATATGATTTTCCCTTGTATAAAACGGTTTTCCAATCAAGTTTCACATTGTAAACACACTCGTGTAAGCAGCCATCTCCAATTCACGTGCAATCAAGGTCAAAGGTTACTACCAAAAATAACAGCTTACAGGCGCACACCACTAAATTGAATGAGCAGAATACCATTTTACTACAATACTAAACAATACTGAATTCAACAAAATATACTAAACAATACTGCAACACAATCAAAACAACTTACGCAAATCACTTTTATCACCTTTCTTTGGTAAGACGGAAGTGTACTTTTAGGCAGATGAAAACTGATTGCTATCATGGACATGACAAGAACGCACAAAGCAGTGGCCAAAGCATAATATTGTTTTAATTGCCGATGAACTTCCTTTTCTTTTTGATTTCCATTCTGTCTCCATTTGAATAGAAAACAATATTTACAACAACAAATGTATTAACACCGTGCTTATACATATCCGGTTTATTTTGATGATGAATAAAATATTAGTGAAGTATTACTTTTGAATCACCACGCAGATTGTTCATGAATACTACCGGTTTTCTTTAATTTCCCGATTTTGTTTAATTCCACGATTTTTTTGTTTAATTTCCCGATTATTTGTTTAATTCCCCGGTGTGTTTTTTAATTCGGTGATTTTGTTGTTGTTGTTGTTGTTGTTGTTGTTGTTGAATCCTCGTTTTTTTTAACTCCCCGCTTTTTTTAATACCCCCATTTTATATTTTGGCCGCGCCGCTTCACATTTTGATGGTCGCCCCACGTTTACCAACCTAGTCATTCAAGTCATCCAACATTGCTGCGGTAACGGCTCTGGAGCATTCGGTGAGATAAAAATCCAAATTATGGGGACTTTGGATTAGAGATGGAATTTTGAATCTAATTTAGGGGGTAATTCATCGGAAAAGTACAATAGTTTTACAAAACATGGCGTCTTTGGTTTCGGGGAATTACAAAAAAAATCGGGAACTTAAAAAAAAATCGGGGAATTAAAAGGGGGGATTGACGGAATCGTACACCGTAGTATTAAACCATGATTAAACACTTGTCGGTCTTCAAAGATGGGGTTATTATACTCCTATCCCCACGACGCGTTTTATATAAAATTAATAAAAAGATTGAGCACATAGTTTTATATATTTGTCGAGCTCAGAGCTGTGAGTTTGTATTCGAGTCCAATATTTTAAAACTCATAGCGAGACCAATAAATATTGGGCGTAAAGCATCCAATTTTGTAATTATCATATTGGATCCAATATTTTCACACACTTGGGATTCATCAAAACATAATAATATGTACAATTGGAAAGTCAATTATACCAACATGAATAAAATGAATTTCCGTGCGAGGACGTTACCTCGCGTAATTTAAATAAGGACGTTGAAAATTTATACGTTTATTCATTTCAACGTCTTTACAATGTGAATTGTTTCCACCTGCACGATGCATGCACTTCGTGACTAAATTTGTACAGTAATTACAATAAACGGTTCCAAAAAAGTAAGGCCCCCCCCAAAAAAAAAACCCACATTTTAGTATAATCCAAAAACGGCTTGCTCAATTCTCTTTTTTTTTTTTAAAGTTTGGAACATAGACTGATTAGCTATGCATCAAGTGAGCGGGTTTTTGTTGCTACTTTTTATCATCTTCATTTTCCCTTTAAGTGAGCAATTTAATCAAACAGAAGCATAAGGCCATGCGTTTTGAACTGGTAGATTTTCGCGTGACATGAAAAGTTCACTTTTTCAGTTCCGCGAAATGCACCAATTTTCATTTGATATTAATTATTTCAGTAACTGTGTATGCTACCATAGGAAAAATATACATATTCTGAGAGGAAATTCCACAAGGAAACCAAAAATGACATTGTTTTTTATGTGGTTAGGGAGATATTGCAAGTAGAATGTGAGATTTTTCATGAAATTTTTTCAAAACTTTGTGTGAAAATTTTGTTTTTATCTTATACCCCACATCAAAAAGAAAATTATATTTAAGCTCTATAGAGCTAGAGCTTTCCAAAAATGTATACTTTTACTATACTACCTGCTATAGATTTTCCATGGCGCAAACATTTTGTCGGAACGTAAAAAATATACAAATTTGTTCAAATTCTCGTAATGCTCTTGATAATACTTGTACAAATAGTTACAATTTATGTTACCCTGGACACAAATTTGCACAAAAACACATACATACAATGTTTTCTTACTGATTGATAACTAAAAATTTAACCAATGCCTAATTACCTTTTGTACAATTGGGCATACCGGCACTTTAAAGATCTAGAGTCTAGTAAGTTACATGGAAATGGAACATATATGATGTCGCATTATATCTGTGGGCTTCAGGTCAAGTCACCCTGTAGTGATATGGGCCAAATAATTCCTTAGTGCTTTAAGTTTAAGTTCAGATTTGATTATTTAAATTGCAAGTTTTGCACAGCACTTTTGTCACTTTCTTTTGCATAAGGCTCCATCCACCCCCTTGGGTAACTTACAATTTTACACGTCAATGTTGTTTTTTTAAACAATTTTCTTGTAACTGACTGTAGGGACAGTCTAAAGCTTTTTTCAATTGCACTTATAAACAGTATTAATTAATAATTTTACCAGCCACAAGACATCAACGACAGAAAAACGATGACTACAAATTTTATATTTCGCCTTTTCTGCATGGCAATAACAGCCGCAATTTCACTTCAAGTTCAGGGCTCCAGTTTCCAACCTCTAACTTATAAACTGATAGACCTAAATTATGCAAATTTATTACCACGTGATAATATAAATCCAAGACCGCTAGGGTCGACTAATCCAATCGATAATGACGCTATTGACATGTACGGGCGGAGCTACACTGACTGAGTTTTGGGGTATTTTTCACTGGTTTGCTATCATTTACTTATCAAGGCGGTCCCCATTATTATAAGGACTATGCTAAAATTTAAAGATGGACATGTAGAGAATAAACCATACTTGATTGACAGAAAGTACTAAATTTGTATCTATTACGGTTTCGTGGCACCCCTCTTGCAAATGCGTCCAAGTCAGGGCGGCCCGGTGAAGCAAAATGTGCATTGGATTAACACGGGAGTTTGGATCAGATGTAGATTTCCTTTCTCATACAAATGTATGGTCCCCCGTTATTAAAGCTTGTACCGGGTTAAAAATTCAGATATATTGAAAAGAATAAGTAATTGAAACATATAAGAGAAGTACTAAAATCGTAGCTTTTATACTTTTTGATATATGACGCTAACTAGTTCATCTCCTATATCTACAACACAGAGTTACCAGTACGGGTCAATTGCCTATTGTGAGTGCCTCTGTGTTGTGTGTATACATGTAGTGTAGTTAACAATAACGGCATGATGCACAAATTAAACCTTTTTGCATAGAATTTGTCGACTCGATCAGTCTTGCTTTTAGGAGGACTCAAAACGTGTTATAAATGCGTTTTTTGTTGTTGTTTTCTTGTCAAAATTTAAAAAATATATATTTAAATGTGGGCTTATATAAAGGTCCTAAAACATACGCTTTTTCATACGTTTTCTACCCTATATAGAAGCCGACATTTTAAACATTTTCGTTAAAACGTTTTGTGTTTGCTGTGGAAATGTTTAATTTCCTGGTCATTAGTGTGATTAAAACTTGAATAATATAGTAAAATTTTAAGCACGGATTATTAAATCTCACTGCACGGATTTTTATTCTCACTGCACGAACGTGTACCAGAAGACACGTTAAAGTAGTCCCTGATCGACCCCCTATGCGCTGGACGGACAACATCAAAGCAAACATTGGATGGGGTGGCTGCATAGTATATTACAAGAATGGCTTGCCAATAGTGAGAGAATACAGCATGGAGCCCAAGAGGCATGAGGTAATGGTCTTCACCATGGAAACCATGATTGGTACAAAACTGCTTTCTCTTGTGTGTTGTCCTCAAAAGAAAGTCATCAAAAGCCAATATTTCTGTTTTGGCTGGCGATTTCAACTGTCACTATCGCGAATGGCTTCTCAGCAGATCTCCTACTGATGAAGAGGGCAGGATGGCACATGACTTCTGCTGTACACGTGATCTTACTCAAATTGTCTCAGGAGCCACCCACCAGCTTGGTTTTTCGACAGGAATAAGCAAACTATGACGCAATTTTTTCAGTTTCGCCGTCGAGCAATGATTAAAGGAGGAAATAGGAAAAGTGACCCCGCCCAGGAATTGAACCGAGGACCTCTGACTTACGAGACCAGCGCCTTAACCACGGGAGCTTCATGATTAGGCAGACTGGAAATTCAACCTATAAGCGGTCACTTAACCCTACCTCCTGCAAGTCATCCCAATGTGGCTCGGTGTACCCATACTCGCACCCTATTTTGAGTTCGGACCCGTACCCGTACTTATGGCTAGGGACCCGTACCCGTACCCTGCCGTACCCATGGCCTGGGACCCGTACCCATACACGTACTCATGGCTTAGGACACGTACCCGTACTCGTACTCATGGTGGGTCTCAATACTGCAAGTCTGTATTAAAAAAACGCCTAAAAATACACCTGTTTCAGGGTAAATTTTTCTGCATTTTTCCTTGTGTATTGTTATACTGTGTTTGATGCATTTGTACTTATATAAGGTGATGTGTTGCTCGGTAGAGCGCCCTATAAATATTGTATAATAAATTTAAAAAGAAAATACATAAAAATATATATTGGAATTGCTGATATTAACCAACAATTTCTATTTTAAGCAACAGTCATAATCTATCAATAGCATACTGAAGACCATTTACACTCTGTGAAACAATAACAAGGTCATCGGCATCAAATAAGAAAGAGAATAATTAGATTTACTTGTAATATTTAAGAACTTAATAAGGGTGGAATAATATGATTTGAATTCAACAAAAGATACTAAACGATTATGCAACACCAATTAAAACAACTTACGCAAATCATTTTTATTACCCTTCTTTTGTAAGACTATAAGTGTACTTTCAGGCAGATGGAACCTGGTTGCTATTATAAATGGAAATGACAAAAACAAAGCAGTGGCCAAAGCATAATATTACTTTAATTGCCGATGTGAACTTCCTTTCCTTTTTGATTTCCTTTCTGTCTCCATTTGAATAAAAAACAATACCGTGCTTATACATATCTATTTTGTTTGTTTATTTTGATGATGAATAAAATATTAGTGAGGTGTTAGTTTTGAATTACCACACAGTAATCTAATCTTCATGAATACTACGGCGTGCGATCTCCGCAATATCCCCTTTTTTAATTCCCCGATTTTGTTTAATTACACGAATTCTCCAATTTTTATAATTCGCTGAGTTTTTTGATTGCCCGAATAACTCCCCGCCTTTATTTTATAATGCCATGATTTTGTTAATTCTCCCATTTTGTATTTGATGGTCGTTGATGGTCGCCCCACGTATTTCAACTAGTCATTCACTCATCCAACATTGCTGCGGTAACGGCTCTGGAGCATTCGGTGAGAAAAAAAATCCAAATTATGGGGACTTTGGATTAGAGATGGAATTATGAATCTAATTTAGGGGGTAATTCATCGGAAGAGTACAATAGTTTTACAAAACATGTTGTCCTTGGCTTCGGGAAATTCAAAACAAAATTGGGATCTGAAAAAAGAATCGGAGAATTAAACAAATTCAACAATGACGGTCTTCAAAGAGGGGTTATAGGCATTGTGTTCCCCACGTTTGATTGAACCCATAATTTTACATATTTGTCGAGGTTTCAAAATTATTTTAAAACTTATAGTGAGACCAATAAATATTGGGCGTAAAGCATCCAATTTTGATATAAAATTGGATCGTTTCAGCCCATATTTATTGGTCGAGCTATAGTGACACCAATAAATATTGGGCGTAAAGCATCCAATTTTATCATTATTATGTGTTGGATCCAATATACACTTGGGATTCATCAAAACATAATAATGTATACAATTGGAAAGTCATTATACTAATACTTGTACATAACATAAATAAAATTAATTTCAATGCGAGGACATTACCTTGAATAATTCAAATAAGGACGTTGAAATTTTATACGTTTATTCATTTCAACATCTCTTTACGATATGAATTGATGCTGGGTTTTCAACCAGCAGGATACATGCACTTCAAATCGTGCATCTTGACTAAATTTTTACTATAAAAATAATAGTATTTTGGTTTTGGCATAATCGTCTATAGTAGGAATTCCAATTGAATGAACGCAGCTTTCAACAGCTGAACTCGATCCAACCGCGATCGTAACGCCCCAGCAAACACAAAACGTTTTCGACATCATTCGCAAAAGGTTATAAAAGGTTGTCAGAAAACGTTTAAATGTCGGGTTATATAAATGGTATATTAAGCGTATAAAACGTTTTCATAACCTTAAAAAACATTTTTTGATAATCTACTGCTCAGCAAACAAAAATGTTTTACAGAAAACGTTTAAATGTAGGGTTATATAAAGGGTATAAAAACGTTTTAATAACATTCCAATAACATTCTTGAAAACTTGATACAAAACATTCTAAACAAAAGTTATTTTGGGGTTGAAAAAATATTTTGCGAAAAATGTTTGCCCAAAATATTTTCAATAACGTTTTAAAAACGTTTTCATGACCTTTATATAACCCGACATTTAAATGTTATTAAAAGGTTTTGAAAAAACATTTTAAGAACATTTCTGTGTTTGCTGGGTTCAAATATTTTAAAATAATGTTATTTAAGTATTGACACAATATTTGGCCAAAATGTTTGCAAAAATAGTTTACAATAACATATTTTGAAAACATTTAAAAATATTGTTGTAGTGTGTTTTCATACAAAACGTTTTAAAACGTTATCATGACCTTTATATAACCCGACATTTTAATGTTATTAAAACGTTTTTACCTAAACCAAAAGCCAAAATATAACTTATTTAAAACGTTTTAAAAACGTTTTTGTGTTTGCTAGGGGCAAATGCACGACCTTGATACAGTGCTAACCAATCACGAGTGCGTTGGCATCAGGGCCGGATTTACCATTGGGCCAGATGGGCCCGACCTAATTGCCCTGTGCATCTTCCTTTTTAGCGCAAAAAAACGTCATGCATTGGGCCAAATTAGGGTAAAATTGCAACACTGCCCGTTATATAGCAAAATTTACTTCCATTTGGTGTTAAACAGTCTGAAATTGAAATTTTTGTTCTTCTATCAACTGTCTTCGTTAAATATATGCTCATATCCCTCTAAATCGTAACGTCACCACTGTCGATCTTATACTACCAAAACTATAGGCCATTGAGTGCACATGCCTTCCTAGCAAACACAACAACGTTATATTTTGGGTTTTGGTTTTGGTAAAAAACGTTTTAATTAAATGTCGGGTTTTATAAATGTCATGAAAAATGTTTTAAAACGGTTTGTATGAAAACACACTACAACACTATTTTTTAAATGTTTTCAAAATGTTATTGTCAACACCTAAATAATATTATGTTAAAATATTGTTTTAAAATGTTTTCTGACAACTTTTTATAACCTTTTGCGAATGATGTCGAAAACATTTTGCGTTTGCTGGGTTAATCCTCACGGTATATTTGGGGGCCTCCAAATGTTGGCCAAAAAGGTAAATCCGGCCGTGTTGGCATGGTTGGATTCACTTCCGCGTTACCCACGCACAGTCGCACACGCTAGCGTACATCGCGAAATGTACGAAAAAACCGTCACGATATTGAAAGCTGCGTTCATCCAATTGTCACCTTTTCGGTCAATCATAAGCCTTTGCGAGTACACCTGAGACTTGCAATGCGCAGTACGATGTTCGATAATCGATGTTCGCATCGGCGCTGATCGGCGTGACGTCAAATGACGAGTTCTCAAGTATATGTTATGAAAAACTTAATTTAGAAAAAATTTACCGACGGCAATAAAAATCCATCGACGGAAAGTATCATATTCTCCGTAGTAGTGATATAACAGGATTAATTACCATAGCGATAGGTGAAAACAATGTTTGAATGTATTGCCCCGCACGATATAAAGCAGATCCCACTCATCACCTGTCATGCCTGTTGTGTATTTGTAAATCATAGATTGAATACAATACCGCTCTTTTCACTAATGCATAGTGAGCAGAAAATTGGTATTTTACACTATTTTGGCCATGATCTGGATGAACTTTGATGGGAAACAGGCTCCTTGCCCCTTTTCTGTTATCTTGCTTAGCGATTTTCTGTTTCATTTTTTGTCAGAGGGGCACTTTTCTGTTTCATTTTTGTCAGGGGGCACTCTATCACACTTGCCCCACCGCTGGCTATGCTACTGCACTAATGGAACAGGTGTGAGTGAAACGTACATGGACTATTATGCGAAATTTCTATGAAATTACTATCCTTTAACAAGATACGTATTTTGCCAATTTATCACCACACATGCTCAATACAAATTGTATTGAGCATGCGTGGTGTCAAAAAAATGTAGAAAACAAATTATCGTTTTGTCTAAAAACACGATTTTCTCTGAAATTATATATTTTTATATTACACACTATCATCGCTTGAATATTTATAATATAAATATAATTTTCTTTATTCAGGCATTTCTCCATATCTCCATGTTCGATTCAGTAGTAAACACTAATACCTCGCGCCTCCCGCAAATCTATGGTGCGATGCAGAGGTACAGCGAACGTCTCTGAAAGGCAATACATTCAAAAATTGTTTTCACCTATTGCTATGGTGATTAATCCTGTTACATCACTATTCACTATAATTTGGTTCATCTCAAGTTCGGTAGTGACGTAGGTGCGTATTTCGCCCGCCGCAGTATCGAATCGCCCTGAGTGTACACGCACGCGCACAGGGCCGGTTTGTCAGCACGCTTGCGGCGCAACCGCGAAAGAGCATTGACGTCACTACCAAACTCTAGTGTACGGCGATTGCTTGATTGGTTGATTGCTTTGGCCCCCTTTTTACGAATTTGGATTGCTTGAGCTTCCCTTATTCTTCTGGTGAATGCGTTTGAGTCCCGGTTAAGAATATTTTGTTTGAGTTTCTTGTTTTTATTTACGTTTGAAAAATATAAATTTAGACCGTTTAGTTATATGGCATTCAGTTTTGGTCCAAGTCTAGCATCGTTTGCTCATGAGATCGGCGAACTGACGTCACTTTCGTCATGCTTTCATAGCACCCCTTCATGTAATTATACACGAAATTAAGGTTAGGGCTGGGGTTAGGGTTAGGGTTAGTTTAGGGTTAGGGTTAGGGTTAGGATTAGGATTAGCTTACACGAAATAATTACATGAAGGATCGACCCAAACGAGTGGCTTTAATCTTAAGGATCTACCATTAGACTTGGGATGCTGGAAGTTGCGGTCGGGGGATTTGTTTTACACTAGATATTTGAAGGGGATTTATTTTTGTATGCTCATTTAGCATCTCTTAGTATTTTAAAATCCTTAGAACAACACTGAGATCATTAAACCGTGAGCGTAATTAAATTTCACCTTCCTGCTCTCAACTTACTAGAACTCATCTGTTGTAATACTCCCTTGTACCCAGGGTACAATAATATTGAACGTGTATGGGCTGCTTGATAACTGTGTGGATGGGTTGTTTTCTCTCTGTTGTTTGTTTTGGCTATATTATATAGCAAATATAGCCACATTCTTTTTGATGACTTAGAAGGTTTCAAGAAAAATCGAGACGGGTGCATTAAGTGGTCGGTCACCCACCTTTTTTGTATTTTTGTGAGGCCCGAGAGCACATCAGACATATCGAATTGCATTCTGAATACGAAGAATGTCCTTCTGATATCCAATAATTTTGATTTTTTAAATTGTTAATTCGCGATGCAATATAAATATTATGGCACATTATTAAAATTGATATTTAACAGTCCTTGAACATGGCTGTTGAAGTAAAATTTATAAATCTAATGATATTTAAGATCATTTGAAAAATACATTAGAGAAAAAAGAAGCTAAATTAAGAAAATGGCGCTAGTTTTAAGGGTCCCAAATCACTTTGTCCGCGCGAAATTCAAAGTGTGTCGATTGCTATCAGTATTGTGTTAGGCATACATAAATTGGTAACCACCCTCGGCTTGTCATTGAAAAGTGATTAACGTTTTAGATACTCAAAATGAATATAAATCCAAGATTTTAATCCTCCCTATATAATTGTCATGCTGGATGTCCCCCAACATCACCCGTCATTTAATTATGTAATTAAAATAACAATCACAATTATTTTTGAATAATGTTTCGCCAAATACTCTTAAAAAAAGATGTTCTTCAAATATTATGCAACAACAATTTGAAATGTCTTTCCGCGGTATTGAGACATTGAATTGACTCTGGAGCTGGCCCATGCCATGTCGGCACCCTGTCCTGCACTATAAATGGTAGATTTAGATGGGACTCTCGCATTCGGGAAGCAAATTCAAAAGTCAAGCTGCATTTTCATTAAGTATACTACCGCCATAAAAGTCCTCACTTTTGTGAATTTTTTCACCTAAGAAACCTAAATATAAGCCACGCAGTCACAAAATGCAAATATGGCTATTTTAAATTCAAAAATTGTGCCAGGTAAAAAATGTGAAAGCAATATATTTGAGTATAGTTATGTTAAATTCATAATGTTATATGTTAATTTAGGGTATATTATTGTATCTAGCATGATTAGTGAAAACTGAATTCTTGGATTGTAATTAAATTATGCCGAGAACAAATTATTATAATATGTCTAACGCATTGTACTCTGTTGGCAATCTGACATCCCATGGAATTATACGTGGAGAGGGTGATTTTGGACTTCCTACTCTGTATTAATTTAGCTTCTTTTTCTTAACTTTTTTCACCGCATATTTCGAGTCTGAAATAATGAAGCTGTTCTAAATTCCGAGAAATTAACCTTTGAATATGGGTAAAGTTCTTTTTCGACCACATTATATAGGGAATATTACAATAGCCGAGTACTAGTAAGTTGAGAGCAGGGCATTGACATTTAATAAGAGAGCCCCGTCACGGGATTCTACACTATTATATACAAATATCATTTTGTTTGATGTGATCATTTATTAAATTTTCTAACAAAACATTATATAATATTCAATTCTAGACCTGGACAATACCATCAGCTATCACATTAATATACATTATATGTTTAGCTATTTTTAACATTGACCTTTGTATCTTTATTAACTTATTCATCTTTTTCTGCCTTTTTGTTTTAATTTGTATTCTATAAACTGTATTTTTGTGAGCAAATTGAGAGTGCTATTCATAAATATTTTAAATTTAATTTAGCCAAATAATATAAGTTATTCCTTACATTTCATGATAAAAAGGCTTTTGACAATTTTCTTGCTATTTATTACTCTTTTTCTGATGTTTTAATACCATTATACCGGTGTCTACCCCTAATAGTAAAGATGAAAGCAAGATGATTTAAGATAAATAATGCCAGCAGTGTTAACCTTTACTTTAGATGACCTTAAAAATGACTACATTTTGCATGCCATCAAACAACCCACACCGACATCGCCTGGCTAATAATTACTTTGTCAGCAGAGATACTAAAATAAATACCCGGGATCGATACACGTGAATTTGCTATGCACGAGTTTGATATGAGAAGAAAATCTTTGGATACCGGGGTAGAAAATGATGAATATCTCCCATTTCGTATAAAGAAACCAGATGTGGTTCCTTGCACTTGAATATATATTTTGAACAGATATGATAGTCGTTAGCTTGCGTCTTGAGAGAGTAGCTTGCGTCTTGAGTCAGAAACTGACAATAATTCTGATTTATATGTGCCGAATTATATAGCGCAGTGTATAGGCCAATCGTGGAGGTAATCTAAAAGCATATGACCTATGGCGTACCATGCTCGACTGACACACAGCGAGGTCAGTCACCGAGCTAATCGGGGCTATTGCCAGTAGCCTTAGTCAGATGTCATGTCCTTCGGCCCATTATGCGACTCAAAACTATTAAACAGGTCGATACAAAATGGACATGCGTGGCGGTGGATTCAACCTACCATGGCGATTTCTGCCATGAAGATATCGGGGCGATGACACTGTGCAACCGTGATATGGGTTAACTTTGCTGCGTGTTGGAGGCACACCTACAGAGCAAGTACCCACCCATCTCAATATACTATGCACTCTAATGAGCGTGACGATAAATTATGTCAATAGGCACAGCGTCATCATCCTATTATGTTCGTGTCAGAAATTGCCGTGATAATAGTGCGAATCCACTAGTTCTTCAACAGCCACGCATGGCGACTTTGTTTGGCCGAACGACTCAGGCTAAATACACCACCTGAACGATAAAAAGATACGTTTCTTTTCAACTACGAATGCGACGTTGCCATTCATCGACTGAAATGACCTATTCTTAGGAACTGCGCCAGCTAATTACGCATCTGCAACGTTGCCAAGTTAAGAAACATTTCGTCGACGGATCCTTAAAGAACTTGAGCAAAGTTACCCTAGATTACAGAAAAGTGAGGGAAATAAATTTGGTTTCACTGGTCTTATTTTCACATACCACTCTCAGCAGGAGAGCATAATAAATTGAAATGGCTTGAATTATTATTATAATTAATTATGGCAAATTAATGCAGTATCATCACTCATTAATAATATGAATATTTAAAAAGAAAATTTACATTTGTACGCATGTAAAAAGTGGTGTTTTTTTTTAATAATAATAATAATAAACCAATATTTCTATAGCGCAATTTGCATCGCAGATGCTCCATTGCGCTTTACATTGAACAACTAAAAAAGGAAAATGCACATAAATATCTCAAGAGCATGTGATCCAGTGACCCTCTTGATGCTGGGGTCACGAGATGAATGAAAGATGTTTATATTTGCCTGTATATTCATAATGTATCATATTTAGGGAGTTTCTAGGACTAAATAATATTTGGAGTCAATAATGATGTTCAGATATGAGCTTCCAATTTCAGTTCATAATTAAATCTTAGGGCACTTAACACAAATGACCATACTGGTATGCTCCCCGGAAAGACCCCTGATTTTTAATCGTGCAGCTCCGAAAGACCCCTGAATTTTACCAAAACAGAGCGCTGAAAAAAACCCGTATGTTGATGATTTCAGCTCTAAAAGACCCATAGATTGATCATTTCTCACATTCCGGGGGATTTTCAACCAGAAAACCAAGAAAAACCCTTGATTCTGACTGTTCGCAAGTCCGAAAGACCCACCATATTCGAATTCCAGGGAGCATACCCACCAAACATTGACAAATAAAAAAGAAGCTCCCCCCCTCCAATTAAACCGAGGTCTCGGTCTCGGTCTCGGTCTCGGACCTAGAGGTCTTGACTACAACACTGTCGGCCACACCGTGGCCCTCGACCGACGCTCCAGCCTTAGGCCTACATTTTGTAGGTAGATCCAAATGATCTACTTTACTGTATTATGCTGGGGAAACGATATCTCCTGTAATATTTGTTTCTCTGTATTGTATACTGCTTTGCATTAGACCCAGTTTAACCACCGTTTATCAGTGGGAGCTGGTAGCCTAATGAATAGAGCATCCGTCTAGAGATCGGAAGGTCGTGGGTTCGATTCCCATGCTGGCACATTCCCTTGCTTTTTTTTTCAAGTTGGGTTGTGTGCCTGTCGGGATTTGTTGTTTAGTTTATTTGTAACACTTTGGGTTGGAAAACTGCTCTTTTTTCTTATTAATTATATTCAGTTACCTCTTGTAGCAAGCAATCGTCCCCCCCCCTTGTGTTTATTTGTTCTTGTGCAGAATGAGAATTGAAAATGCTTCGTGTTTAAGTTATTCATTTTACAATTACCTATAAGTCTGTAAATAAACACGATATAAATACAAACTCTGCTTGAGGCTTTGTCCAAGGATTTTTCGCGTTGATTACACTTACTATGCTTACAGATACACATTTACAACTGCATCTTACAGAGTTTACCCATGTGGGTTACCCAATCAAGTTTATTGGTTCTATTGAAATGGTTAACTCTTATACTACTCGCAGCTTCCTTGCTCTTAGGGACCGTTCACAAACACTTGTTAGGGGGGCCTGATGCAAAAGGGGGGCCTGAAAAATGTTGACCCTCCTAAGGGGGGCCCAGAAAAAAATGGCCACAAATTTTCCTGGGAAATTTGAGTTCATATGCTTTTCAATGGGGGGCAGACATTTTGAGATGACATTTTTTGCATCAGGCCCCCTAACAAGTGTTTGTGAACGGTCCTTTATAGCAGTAGTAATTAATAACCTGTCACTAATGACAGTTGATCACTTTCAAATTCATTATTACTTTCCTCACGGGGCAATTGGGACTGTTTTTTCATACTGTAACAGTTCCTGATATTTGGCAAGTTGAAATCATTTTAAGAAAATTTGACATTTTATCCTAGGGACGTATGGAGAGCTCAGCTCAGAGTAAAATATCTTGGGCTAATTGTATCTTTCCCAATTTTATATTAAACGAATTTGCCCCGGAATTTGCCAACGAGCTTAGTGCTCTTTTACAGCGTTGTTGAATGTTGGTCCTTCCCAATTGACAATTGCCGTTGTGGTGCCACTACCCATGCTACCAAAAACAAACCCACCAAGTATTGCTAAGATTCACCCATTTTCACTTACATATTGTTTTGACAAAATAGGGGAGAGTATCACATCGAAGAGGGCTTTGGACGATATTCGTCATAAAAAAGACTATTATTACTTTGTTAATGCCAAGGGTGTACCGACCTCACATTTTTATTATTGGGCAACATCCTTCCCCGGATTCAGGATAATCTCAAATGGGATGAAAACATAACTGAAAGTATATCTAAAACCAATCGCCGTTTGTTATATTTAAATAAAGAATTTCAAACGTATTTAGTTTTAATATGAAAGAAGGATTTATCAGACCACATGTTGGATATGCTGATGCGGTTTGGAATTCCTCTTTTACTATTTCACCTAATGCTCTGGAGCAGCTTCAAAAAACAGCTTGTAAAATAGGTCTTGGCAGTTTGTATTCCAAATTATCATGGTGTTCTTGAACTGTGCCAGCTTGACCCTCTGAATGTTTGGGGTGGTCATTGTCGAAGGTTTCCTAGAGGCTGTCTACACGGATAAATATATCTCATCCATCCTACAAGGCTTGAGAGTCATCATGTTATGGTAGGGTCCTACGCAATAACATCTCTGTTTGCTACAAGAATTACTTGTTTTAATAAGAACAGTGTCATCCGTATTTTGTCAACTCATTGAACAACTAAATGCCCAGAGCTGTTTTGCACAATTCTGTTTATTCTAATCTGGTATCATATCGGACATTTTATTTTTGAAAAACATTGTATTTATTTAAATAATATACTTTCATAATGCCCTGAATCAGTGCATTTTTTCTCATTAACACTGTTGCTGGAGTTTGGTTTTAATTCATTTGCAAACCACTTGGCCTAATACTATATCCTATAAACAATAATAATAATATATTTACTGCCACTAACTCTCCTGTCTTTGATATCACATCTCCATTATTACCTGTGACCCCCTTATAGTGTTCCCTCCACATAACCACAGACCAAGTTATAAACCGCATCAAAAAACTTAAAACTGATCGTGCTGTTGATCCTTATGGTTTGTCAGCCAGGATGCCTAAGCTCTGCTTACCAAATAATTTAATCTTTCTCTTAGCTCTGGCCACCTTCCCACTGGCTGGAAACAGGCCAACATTGTCCCTCTTTGTAAAAAGGAGGGACCGCTCAAATGTCGCTAATTACAGGGCTATCGCTCTGACTAGTATTGTCTGTAAAATGCTTGAAAGCATCGTGGCTGACATCTAGCTCATCTAGGCCACCTAGGTAATAACAATCTCTTATCATTAAGTCTGCATGGCTTTAAGCCTGGTTTATCATGCTGTACACTATTACAATGTACTTGATAAAACAAATGAACTCCTGGAATTAATGGACAGTAAATTTACTCAAGTAGACCTCATTTCTCTAGACTTCAGCAAAGCATTTGACTGTATATCACATCTGATTTCTAAACTTGAGAACACTTATGGTATCAGAGGTCAGCTGCTTGCCTGGGTTAGCTCCTTTGTCTTGGGTCGGGTAACCTTTAGAGGGCAGAATGCTGACCCCGGGATGCTGACCGGGTCTCGGTCCTTTCTTGCATTCCGCAGGGCTCTGTTCTTGACCTCTGGTATCGGGCAATTTGCTGATGATACATTTCTTTATCGTGCAATTTACAATGCTAATGATGTAAGGGATTTACAAATAGATCTTGACATGGTCGTAATTCACTTCAATTTACTCCTACCAAATGTAAATTTCTATCAATCACTCGTACTGCATATCAGTCAGCGTGCAGTATTAACAACATCAATCTTGATCAGGTGAATAATCTTCCCCTCTTGGGTGTCAGCATCTCAGATAAGCTTAATTGGGATGCAATGAGTACACTATTATCATGGATGAAATACAGTACAGGAATACCACACATCGGCCGCTGGGGCAAAATATCATTCAAGATTAATTTCTTACCACTGTCTATATCACTGTCCGAACCACTGACGAAAAGGTATCTACTATGCCAGATGGGTTGAGGATGGTTTTGGGCATATTTCTCTTTGTGGCTTTTGTCGTAGGGAATTGCTGGCAATTTGACCGTTATTTTGTTTTTTGGTATGACAGAAGTTTGATGTCGGAGATATGATGACAGTAGTTTTAACACTACCGCACAACTTGCGGGAAACATACAAAAACTTTGCCCTCCCCCCAAAAAAAACCAGTATCGTCGCCCTGATATCTTCATGGAAGAAACTGCCATGATGGTAGTTTGAATCCACTAGTTCTTCAACAGCCACGCATGGCCATTTTGTTCCGACCTATTTAATAGTTTTGAGACTATGGGCCGAGAGACCTCCGACTAAGCTAGGCTATTGACAACTGACCTCTGTAGATGTCAGTGAGCTTGGTACGTCATCTGCTTTAGACTGCATCCACCAGTGGTGTACACTGCGCTAGTACCGTGTTATGTTCCGTAGCCCGAGTGTTTACGAATGAGGGCAACTGTCATTTCTTTTGTTCTGCACATAAAAAATCTGAATTTTTGTCAATTTTTTATTTGAAAACGCACGGTTGAACTTCAATACGCTTAAAATTATTATTATCATGTTCTTTCAAGTTCAAGCCTTACAATCGGCGTGCATAGCAGATACACGTGTATTGATTTAGTTTCCCCTGTCTGTACAATATAATTATTTACCAGGCCTTGTCGCTGTGCCCAACTCAACAAAAAGTTGGTAACCATGTGTGTTACCAAATATTGCGAAAAAGGGGTACTTTTTTACCCGAGGACTTCGAAATCGACAAAATAGGGGGTATTTAATTTACACTGTCCGCGAAATTTGGATAAAAGGGGTATTTGGGTAAGTCTATGGGTAATTTTAAGTCAATACTAAGTGTCATTGAATAGGGTTTTTTCAAATTCTAGTCATTGAAAACCACAAAAAGAGGTTGTTTTTGGCCAAATTTTGTCCTTTTGTAAATTTTGGTCATTGTCCACAGGTGTAAAACAATCAAATTTTGATCAAGGTGGTCTCAATTTTTTCCTGTTTGGAAAACATTCTAACCAAAGAATAGTTTGTTATATCTCCATTGTTTCGTTACCTGGGTAACATGGCAAAAAACCAAAGCCCATTGAATCAAGTTAACATTGACTTTTTTTTGTGATGTTAGTCAGGTAAAAAATCACCTGAGATATGGCAAACTACTTCTATCGTAAAGGCAATATTCTTCTCTAAAGCGCGCTTCAGACTCCGAGTATTGTACGTACAATATTGTATGTACAATATGTACGTTATTTAATCTATTGCCATTCTATTTCCAGTAATGTTTAAGTTCTAACGAATGTTTGATGACGAAAAATCAATAATATGTTACATGTAATATCTAGTAGAAATATATTATCGATTTTACGTCATCAAACATTCGTTAGAACTTAAACAGTACTGAAATAGAATAACAATAGATTAAATAACGTACATATTGTACATACAATATTGTACGTACAATAAAAATCTGTATACTGCTTTAAGCAAATTTTACAGCTGTCAAATCTGGTTGACAAGTACATTTTTATCGATATAAAACACTTTTGATTGCTGTAAGATAAACTACACTCTTGAAAATTGCACACACCTTTTCACACATTTGATGCAAAAAGAATGATTATTGTGTATGTATCTTTAAACACAATATATTGTTGTAACAAGTAACAAATGTTACTGCTGTGATGCACCATGAGTAATTTGATGTGATTATTTACGTTCTTTATTACTTTATTTCATGAGCGATGGGAATTTACTCTCATGTAATCAATCTAGTTTGCAATAGCAAAGTCATGGTCAGATTTATTATTATCTTGCAAATTCCCAGCTAAAACATTGTGTGATCATTGCATTGCATCAGAGGAAAAATGTTTACTGCAATGCAGGCTAGAAGCAAGAGATTTTTTTTTTTGTCGCAATTATATGAATGTGTTGCAGGCTGTTCAATGTAGTTACAGTTACGTTCCATCATGAAGGGTACTCAGTCATTTGTTTTGCGTATGCTACTAATCGATAGTAGCATAGATCTACTCTCCCACTTTCCTGCATACGGGTACGGGTCCCAGGCCATGAGTACGGGTACGGGTCCCAGTCCATGAGGTCAGGTACGGGTACGCGTCCAATGCCAAAATAGGGCGTGAGTGCGGGTACGGGTAAGCGTCCGGAGCCATGAGTACGGATACGGGTTATGGGTACAGAAATTGGAACTCGAGTACAGGTATGGTTACGAATACGAAAACTGGTATTACAAGTCTGGTAGGATGCGAGACTAGCTAGCCCCATTACCTACTTTAAAAGAATGAGAATTGAAAATGCTTCGTCTTTTTTTTTTTTTTTTTTTTGTATTTCAAAAATGCTTCGTCTTACTCATTTCACAATTACCTCTGAGTCTATAAATAAACACGATATCAAACTCCGCTTGAGGCTTTGTTTAAGAAATTCTCGCGTTGATTTATTTTTGATACACAATTACAACTGCATCTTACAGAGATTACCCATGTGGGTTACCCAATCAAGTTTATTGGTTCTATTGAAATGGTTAACTCTTATACTACTCGCAGCTTCCTTGCTCCATATAGCAGTAGTAAATAATAACCTGTCACTATTGACAGTTGATCACGCTCAAATTCATTATTCCTTTCCACACGAGGCAATTGGGCGTGCTAGAGGAGTCCTGTTTTTCATACTGTAACAGCTCTTGATATTTGTCAAGTTCAAATCATTTTACGGAAACACCAAAATTTGACCTTTTATCGCAGGGACGTATGGAGAGCTCAGAAAGGTAATATATTGGGCTAACTGTATCGTTCCCAATTTCATATTTAAACGAATTTTCCCCGGAATTTGCCTAAGAGCTTAGTGTTCTTTTACAGAGGTGTTGAACACCTCCTTTACTGAAGGTGTTGTTCCTTCCCAATTGACAATTGCCGTTGCGTTGTGGTGCCACTACCCATGCTACCAAATACAAACCCACCAAGTATTGCTAAGATTCGCCCAGTTTCACTTACATATTGTATAGGGGAGAGTATCACATCGAAGAGGGCTTTGGACGATATTCGCCATACCAACCTCACATTATTTAGTTAAGATGCTTCATTTTCTTCTTCAGAGAGCCGACAAAGTCAGAAACTTTGGTATATCGTCGTTACGGATTTCTTAAAAGCTGCTTATGGAGAACTAGACCATTGCAGAAGATTTGTCGACAGACTTTGTCAGCAATCGCTTGCCACACCAAAGCATTAACTGGCCAACATCCTTCCCGGATTCAGGATAATATCAAATGGGATGAAAACATAACTGAAAGTATGCCCAAAACCGTTTTGTTATGTTTGAATGAAGACATTTTTAACGCATTTGGTTTATAAAAGAAGGATATGTTAGACCACATGTTGAATATGCTGATGCGATTTGGAATTCCTCTTTTACTATTTCACCTAAATGCTCTGGAGCAGCTTAAAAAAAGAGCTTGTAAAATAGGTCTGGGCAGTTTGTATACCAAATTATCATGATGTTCTTGAACTTTGCCAGCTTGACCTTCTGGCTGTTTGGGGTGGTCATTGTCGAAGGATTCCCAAACGCTGTCTACACGTACAAATGGTAGGGTCCTGCGCAATAACATATGTTTCCTTCAAGAATCACTGATTTTTAATAAGAACAGTGTCATCCGTATTTTGTCAACGCATTGAACTACTATGCCCAGAGCTGATTTGCGTGACAATTCTGTTTATTCTAATCTGTATCATATCGGACATTTTATTTTTGAATAACATTTTTTTATAATATACTTGCATAACACTGTTGCTGGGCTTTGGTTTTAATTCTGCCAAGAAATTATAAAAAGGGTATTTACATAACTTATACATAATTTACATGTATGTGTATTGATTTACATATTCATAACCTTTGTTATCTAATGTTTCTAAGAATTCCGATTATTATGCAAAATCTAACAAAGGTTGTGTTATAATATTACACTACCTGTGTAAAATATTATTTACCTAACAGGGGTAAAAAGTGTCCATTACAACAAGTTGTAATACACCGAGTGACAAACTTTAATGAGCTATGACATCATCACCCAATTTACATTTACTTTGCAAATAACACTTTCCTTGTACCTATACCATTGAGTGTGTGATTATTACGTATAATCACCACATACGGATGAATGGAAAATGTCCTTTTTCTAATGCATTTTTCTGTGTAAAAATGTTGAATGCATGTCAACAGCTTGGAGCACAAACATGGTAAATAAATTTTCAAATCAGTCACCCGACGATGATAGTATGGGCAAAATGAGTTGAAAGTGCGGTAATTGCAATTTATCACAGACAACAGACATCAGACATTAGAACTCCCTACTCAATGTCCTAAGAAATCTCTTAAGACATTTGATTAGCTTAGGTCGTTTGGGCGTTTTTGTTTTGTTTGTTTTGTTTGGTTTTTTTGTTTGTTTTTGTGACGGATAAAAAATCTTAGGGGAGTTGGGTTAAACATAATATTGCATCACATTAATTAGAAGCTTCAAGCTCATCACTTTGTCAATGTTATAGCTATCCAATTTCAGGAATCCAGTGTTAAGTTTCTTATTCTGTGTATTCAATGTAAAGGCAAACTACAAGTTATATTCAGGTTGTTCATCTTCAGTGAAAGTATGAATAACATAACACCGCAGTGTGACCGCACAGTGTCATCGCCCGATAATTTCATGGCAGAATTTCTTCAACAGCCACGCATTTTGTTCCGACCTGTTTAATAGTTACGAGACGCATAAAGGGCCGAGGCCGACTGAGGCTATTGACAATAGCCTGGTGATTGACTTATGTAGATGTCAGTGAGCCTGGTACGTCATCTGCTTTACTTCCTCTACTAGTTGTCTACACTGCACTAGTACCGTGTTATGATCCATAACCCGAGTGTTTATGAATGAGGGCAGCTTTTTTTTGTTCTGCACATATAAAATCTGAATTTGGTCAGTTTTTGATTGCAAAAAGCACGGTTGTTTATCAGTACGCACGCTAACGACTATCATGTTCTTTCAACACATATATTCAAGTGCAAGCCTTACAATTGTCTTCTTTAGGAACAAAACATCAAATTCTCAATCAATGTCGTGTAATTCAATATCAAATATTTAACGTACACAAATATAACAATTTCAATTAAATTAATTAAATGTATTTGACGATGATTAACAAGTTGACAATTCACTGAATGTAGTTCTCAGTTCAGTTCAGTTCAAGGTCGCTATTATAGTAATAAAATTCAATACCGACATTTTATATTTCAAATCTATTTGACTATTATATTCTCCGAATGTAGTTCTCAGTTCAGTTCAGTTCAAGTTCGCTGTTATAGTAATACAATTCAATACCGACATTTTATATTTCAAATCTATTTGACTATTGTATTCTCTGAATGTAGTTCTCAGTTCAGTTCAGTTCAAGTTCGCTATCATAGTAAGAAAATTCAATACCGACATTTTATATTTCAAATCTAGTAGAGAACGTTGATGGTACATAATTGTCATATGCAACCGTCCAAAAATTGGTAGAAGGTCACTTCACCCAAGTCATAGTTGGCTTCTGATCTCTTAAGATTGGTTCACGCTAAGGTGGCCAAACCCGTACTATTGGTACAGCTGATTAACCCACAGGGAATTAGTTGGTAACAATCTTTGGTTCATGGTATAATGGATCGGCCAAGAACATTTAATAAAATTACCCAAGTGGTGATAATACAAATTCCAAAACAAAGATTTTAGTCAGACCAATCTTGCTCTAAGCTAGTGTTACCAAAATTACAAAAGTGAAAGTTTAATTTTAGTATCTGTACTGACACAACCAGTCAACCGACTCAAATAAAATTTCATATTCATTCACCCGGTATTTTTATGGGACTCCCTGTAGTCCAAATCTACACTGATATGCCTTTTGAGCTATTAGAAATAATTTTCAACTTGTCCGATCATTTCTGTCACGTACTTTTTCCTTCATTTATCCTTAAGCATCTCTGGAAATGGCCCTGACCGCACATAATTTTATACAGGATAGATCTGATCAACAATCCATCCCCACTTTCTCTAGTAATACAATACTCTTATCCATTTCACTCAGAACGCTAGTGAATCGATGGCTATTGTTATATGTGACTGGACACCACGAATCAGTCGTAAAATCGGCCCGGTCAATTTTGTTTTATTTCGTGGTTAGAAAATATATATCATAAGCTTTAAAATGGCATATCATTCGACTTCAAACGATATCCAGAAGCGTGGTTATGGTTTGTTGAACTCTGTTCCTTCAACAAAATTGTACCTTTTTTCGGTTCTACATGTGTCTCTTCTTCCACATTTTTCGTACTAAATATCAAACAGTCTTAATTGACGGTCATTTCAAATCATCCCCAAGTCAACGAGATTCAGGAATGTCCTTTCATTGTTAATTGTTGGTTATACGTACATACCTAGACAAAATACAATGCTTTGATATCCACCACTTGAACAGGATTTAGCCAAAGCAAACAAAGACAAGAACTACGTATTTAAGGATTCTATAGAAATAGGTAGAAGCTTATTATCCTCTTCAGCAATAGGATTATTGATTGGTTTAAACAGTGTTTGATGAGATACTTATCGCACCAAATTGAGGCACCTGTGAATACGACCTTCACGCACATTTTACACTGTAACTTAGAATACAATTTGCCGACATTACGGCTCATTCGTAGTGTCCAGTCACATATGAGGCTCACTCATAAACTATAATGTTTGGTACTGTATTTTTTCAAACCCTGGTGTTAAACTTAGGTATGAAATTTGTGCTTCTAGTGTAAGATTTTCGATTTTCAGAGGCTTCAACTTGTCCCATGAGTTTTTTTTTTTTTTCAAAATAACATAATTCGCTAATGAAAGATATTTCCCAACTTTCTAAAGCACATCATAATAGGGCTATATATCATAGTTTTGTCAGAATTTCGGTTTTGATTGCACCATGTTTCAATTCGAACTACCAATGTTTACAAAAACTGGCGAATGTACCCATGGATGGATAATTTTGCAAGCTACAATAGAAATATCGATTATTTCTGCTGGTTATTAGAAATGAAGTACTGAGTACATTTTGACAGTCGCAAGTGAAAAAAAGGTGAAATTAAAACGGATATTCTGATAAAACTATAATAATAGACCCACACGATGTACCTTACAGAAGTGGGAAAAACTTTTCTTTAGCGAACTATATTAATTTGAAACGCTAAAAAGTTAATCAAAAAAGCACACGGGCGAAAAAGACACAATTTCATGCCTAATTTTAACACCAGGATTTTTTTAAAGGGTATATCCGAGTGCCATGTGTTTATCCGACATTACTGAAAAAAATCAAATTATTGGGTTTATTTTTATTTGACCGAGAAAATTAATTTCAAAGCAAAAAGGTGTATATTCCATGATTTTTCATTCATTTTATTGTATTTCCAAGCTTTTTCCAGTAATATTGGCAACTGGAATTCCAGTCGTTTTCAGGAAGCACACCTGGAAATCCAGACATTTATTTTATTGAAAATTTACTCCTCTATAGGGGTGTGCATTTATTTTCTGGAATAGCCCATTTCTGAATTATGCTGATTTCAACATGTATCGATCGACTTTTAGCCCGACTATGCATAACATTAGAGGATGGTCACTGGCGTACTGAGTGATTTATATGCGTTACCTTGCAATACCCATTTATAGTCAGGCGGCAAAGTAAGGTATGATGGTTTCCCAGTTTGTGTTTTTCTCCCTGCTTATTGTGCTATGGGTGGGACAAAGTGTAAAACAGTCAATTTTGGATCTTTTGGGGCAATGCGAGATGTCCTAGGTCAAAGGGGGGGGTAAATTAAAAACTTCAAAGTTTGTCCAAACCAGGGCAGTGCTAAATTATTCCTCTGATCATACGGATTCCGAAAAGATATTTTTACCTTACCGCTATAATGTTGAGCATCTACATTATCAGATAGTCAAAAACGTTGCCGAAGCGTAATTGAATAAAAAAAATCCAAGGCTGCATTTGGAAATTCACATGGTTTAAACATTTAAAAAATCAATGCTCATCTAATTCTTGCTGTCATAACAAGTCTAATAACAATAGTTTGCACTACCTAGAATGACTCATTACCTCAATGACTCATTTACACAGCAAAACAGGTCATTGTCAATTGAGTGCTATTGAGAATGACCTATGAACGATTGCCTAGGTATCGAATAGACACCAGGTATTTCAAAGCATTCGTTATTGAGATCATAATATCAAATATTTGCGATCATTTTCATCAGAATTAGAGCTGTTTTATTGTGTTTGAACACACAGTGGATCGTTAACATTCGACATTTATGCTCATAGCTACGGAACGATATGTCATGGGTAGGTCAAACTTTGTGATATGGGTTTAAACATAATTTGAGCAGTTTTTAATTTTGACCCTGAAATTCAACCTTTGAATTCAAGTTGCATTACCTAGGGATGACACCACAGAATCTCATATTTACCACTCATAGAACAATAATCAGAGAGGAAAAACACTTTAACTGGCACAAACCATCTAACCTTGAAAAACAGTTTGCAGTCGGACTATTGTGTTGTTGCACGTACGGCCATTTCACCTTTCAATCAAAGCATTGGCCTCATTGTATTAGAAAAAGAGAGTACATGATGAAAATGTTTTATTGGTTTTTTACCCATTATCTATATTGGATTTGTCAATGGTCAATGGATTAAGTTCATCTACCTACTCAATTTAAGAGCGTTCACATAACCTATCAAACCTTTACTGAGCCACTAAGCATTAATAAGTATTGAGTTTCTTTCGTACCTATAAACGCATACAATGTGTAAGACTCTTTTGACCTATTATATGATCAATGCACTGTTTTAATCTTTTAAAGGCTTTCTATATTATTAGATGTGCCCAAAGATGATACACACCTATATACAAGTATTTGCCAGCAAACGGGGAACTTAACTATCCAAACGGGGACGTGTTTTCTGATTTTCTGCGCCTAATCGGGGACGTTGACCCGTCCTACACAAATTATACAAAACTGTTTTTGAATTTAACTTATCAACCTGGGACAATTTGCATTCAATTGCACATCTAAAAGGGGACAGTCCCCGATCGCAGTGACGTCCACGGTTGAAATGTAAAGTTTCTTTGCCAGAAAATACATACACATTAGTGCGTGGGGCTTTGGGTGCGTCATTGTAATACTTTCGAGGGCTTGTGCATGGCAACATACCAACACAACGAGGAACTCAAGCATGACGAGGACCTCAGACACAGAATTAACGTAGAATCTTGGTAAAAGTCTTGCAACATTTTCGTGTAAAGAACGGAAAACTAAAAGTTTGTTCGGTGTAGATAAGGCGGAAAAAATAAGACTCATAACACCGTGTATTGATATAGAATGGCATGCACGCAATTGGTCGCAATGCTTACGCTATTTGTGCGCGCAGTAACAAAAGCCGAACAAACTTTAACACCCCGCTCCCCCTGCAATGTTGAGAAATGCCAATGTCTAAAGCAGTTTCCCAATGTGTTCCAATATTGATTGATGGTGAGTAGGGAAGGGTAAATCATTGTTGTAGATGGCATATTTGTTCCCAAACACAATATACATCATTTCCATAATGATATCAAATTCTGCACGGAATTTCTACAAAGTGTACCAAGTGTTCCAAGTACTTTATTCCAAGATTGTAGAAACGAGTCCTCATCAAAACAGAGAACTAATCAACATATTAAAAGAATTAATTTAGATTGCATCCCGCAGTTTATACGCTAATCTAATTCGTCATACAAACCGTTAAGGTGGTACTACACCCCCTGATAAATGTTGTGACTAATTTTGCATTTTTCTCAAAAAATAACTACACACTGGTAACAAAAGTTATGTATATATATTATAGGGGCCAGGAATCCAATTACTTCACTGAAAGTGGTTCATTATGTTAAGAAATGAGGTACATTCTAGCGGTACCTCTTTTCTTATCATAAATAACGTACCGCTTGTCTTGTGTCCCTGAAATTCCAGTGTAGTAACTGGATTCCTTGCCCCTATATATACATAACTTTTGTTATACCAGTGTGGTATTATTTTTGTGGTAAAAATGCAAAAATAGTCACAAATTTATCAAGGGGTGTGGTACCACCTTAATCGACGCTTTGCGTGCGTATGTTGCCGTTACAACAAACGCATAACAAAAAAATTGGCGACGTATTTTCCGCAGGAAGAAACGTCTAGAAAAAGAAGTCCGAACAAATCAAATTGAGCGGAAAAATCGCAGGTGTATACATGGAATACCGAAAATCGTCTGTCGTAGCGGAAAAAAATACGAAAAATATACTTGTGACTTTATTACGTATTAACAGAATATCGTCAATCCCTCTTTAAAATATGTGCAATTTTTACATTGCGCACTCACAAAATTGCCATTTGTCATGCATACAAACCACGTCAAAATTGCGAACCAATCAGGTGAATTTATTTATATTGCATTATTCTCGCAGTTTACACGCCAATCTCGTTTGTCTGTCATATTTGTGTAGCTATTGCAAGCATATGTCGTAGCAATGAGTGCGCTAAGGGCTATCATGGATAAAATGCAGTACAAAAATACCACACATCCGCCGCTTGGGCAAAATATCTTCCATGATGAGTTTGTTACCAGTGTATATATTACTCCTCCAACTACTGACGAAAAGGTATCTACTATGCCAGATGGGTTGAGGATGGTTTTGGGCATATTCCTTTTTGTGGTTTTTGCCGTAGGAATTGCTGGTAATTTGACCGTTATTTGGGTGTTTTCGAGGTAAGTGTTGGTGTAACAGAATTAAGTTTGATGTCGGAGATATGATGTCAGTAGTTTTAAGACTACCTCACAACTTTGAGTTCTAAATCCACAATTAACTTGCTGACAGCATACATAGACGTTTGGCTAACTGACAAACTTTCTTTGCACATCAAAAATGGAGATGTGTCCAAGTTAAGAATCAATTTTAGTTTGTACCTCCAAATCACATGATATTAATATTTCCAAACGGTGTGGGTTCATGAATTATTTTTGACAAGGTGTCCTGCCCGAGTTTTGAACCCCTATCCTATTTTTAGTTTTAGGTGTGCTTTTTACTAAATTAAAGCCAAAACGTACGATCTTATAATATAAAATTGGTTTATTTTTTTTTCAAACCTGATTTTCTTTGCATATTTATAATGTTTGCACATTTCCAACTCGGACCTGAAAGGAATCGGCCAAATTTATTGTCTTTGTAGGTTAACCGAGCAAAGTTCCCTGCCATAGAACTGCATGTTAAATGGCCAAAACAACCAGTGGGGTTTCTTTCACTTTACCTTGTTATTTCAGCTTAAAGTGGACAGCAACACTTCCCGGCTGTTATTACTAATATTATTTCAACATTTTGAATAAAGAATAACAAAATTAAAATTTGACGGAAATCGTACATTAAGGCTTTAAAAACCGGCAACATTTTGCTGTTGTAGAATTTTTTTCATGGACTGCAAAGAAATTTTCCTTTTTTCACTGTTAAAACGTTCACTGTTAAAGGAAGGTGACCTGATATATTTGGAAAATCAAATTCTTTAAAACTTATGTATAACATGATATGTCATCCCTTTCAAGCACTCATGCAAAAAGAACATGTAAATGTTTTTAGTAAATGTGACTAATTCCTAATGGAATTACCGATATTTATACAGCGTGATATTGGTAGTCTACAGTGTTTTTTATTAATGATAATCATCATGATCATGTAATATATTGATTTCAAGTGAAAGGCCCTATTTTTCTCATAAACATATTGAAAATAGAAGTTCCAACTCAGTGTATTTCCGAATATATCATCAAAAAACTGCCTAATTAGTCTCAAATATGGTATACCATAATTTGAGACTAATTCGACAGTTTTTTGATGATTTCTTCGGAAATATGCCGATTTGGAACGCCAAATTTCAATATGTTTATGAGAAAAATATGAGCTTTCATCTGATACCAAAATCAGCATTTTGATGAGGTAAAGTGAGGGGATGAGATTGTCAATCAGGTTACCCACCTTTAAAATATTGGGTAAAACTATCCGTACTTTCATGCAGTGTTGGCAATCTAATTCTGTCGTACAGACAATATTCTTACTCTAAAGCAAATTTGACAGCTGTCAAATCTGGGTGACAACGTTCATTTTTATCGATTAACAACGCTTTTGATTGCTGTATAAACTTCTTGAAAATTTCATGCACCTTCACACATTTGATGCAAAAAGAATGATTGTATTCATCTCTATTGCAAAATGTATTGTTGTAAAAAGTAGAAAGAGAATTGTTTTGTTATAAAACAAATGTCACTGATGTGATGTACCATGAGTAATCTAAATTGATCATTTACTTTGTTTATTACTTGGTTTGCAATAACAGAGCCCTGGTAAGATCTATTATTATCTCGGGAATTCCCAGCTACAGCAATGTGATGATTACATTGCATCATATTGAAAACCTTTTGCTAAATCTGAATGTAAAAGAATGAGCTATTATTTGAATTGAGACTTGTCCAGTTTACTACAATGTATTTTGCTGTAAGGCTAGAAGCATGTGATTTTTGTCGCAATTGTATGAAAGTAATGCGGGCTGTTTAATATGGTATACAGTTACGTGCCTTCAATGAAGGGTACTCAGCCATTTGTCTTACGTAGCCAATGTGCTACGAATCCAGCTAGAACAAAGCGGATTTGGAGAAGGCCAAAGTGCGCATCTTTTGCCAAAAAAGGATACTCTTCTGTCAACATGCTGAAGTCTGGTTTATAAACAACGACCCTGCCAATGTAGGTAGAGCAGCACTTGCCCATAGAGGAAAACTTGTTTAGGGGTGTTTGAAAAAACAAAATTGGTCACGCATTTTGGTTAATCCTTCTTGGTTTAGTTAGAGGTTAATGACTGCGCACCAGTTGTTTTGAGTGTATTTTGAAATATGTAATCATTGGAACCGCGGAATATCTCGAAGGGCGCAGCCCCGAGGGTTATTCCCAGTTCCAAAGCACAATGTTTAGATATTTCACAATACCTTCAAAACAACTGATGCGCAGTCATTACCTCTAATTAGTATAACACATCAATGTTGTCATTCTTAAATGTCTCATATGATCATTAGGATTCCCAGAGCCTTGCCAGGAGATCTTCCCCTCCATTACATATTTCTCCGGGCATATTTCACCTCATTTTTTGGTTATTACTTTCATTTTCTTCTTCTTCTTTTTTTGAACACTTGAATTGTAAATTGGATTTAGTAATAGGCAAAATATTATTTAAAACACAAATTGCCCTTAGCATGCCCGGGGCACTGTCTAAATTCGTCAGCAGCGTTCAGTTGATATAATATACAGATAGTAGGTGAATATTAAAGTCATGCTAATATCAGTGGACTCATCAACTGCTCGTGTTCAATTGAAGTTAAGGTATATATTCTGGTCTACATTAAAACCTAACTGCCACAAACTTTATACACTGATTTATGTCGATCAAATCAAGTTTTGGAATAATTTCTAAATCAAGATTCTGAACTTCGCAATCTTTGAAAATGTGTATTAGTGTGAAATTAAATGTACTTTCCCCGTTACACAGTACCGTATTAGCAAACATAAAAGTGCACAATAAGTAATGCACAAATAAATAATAACAATAAATTGATATACAAAGCAGGTCTAAGTAAAAAATCCATGAACTAGATTTTGTTGCCTATTATACATTTAAATTTGTAAATGGAAATGACAGTATGCACATAATAGCTCACGTTCAATGTTGAAAGAGAATTATTTTGCAGCCGTGATTTTATTTGTTTAGTATTCCAATATTTGCAACAGACATTAGATACTTTCTGTCTGTACAAAATGCTTGTCTCAAAGTCTGTACTGACACATTAAATAAAAAAGAATGATTAATTAAATAAATAAATAGATAAATAAATAAATAAATAAATAAATAAATAAATAAATAAATAAATAAATAAATAAATAAATAAATAAAAAAATATAAAAAAAGATTCCGCATTAAGTTTTCAATTTCTCACAAGCTTTGAGACTCTTGATTTAATAAAGGTGGCCATATACAAAAACGTCTAAGTATTATCTGGAGGTTAACAATAGAGGGGTGAATAAAGTATGATATCCACTGTTAACAACACCGCTTTGAATCACATAGAGATCTGAATAGAGATTTAAAGGAAGGATAGAACAATCAGAATCGTATATCAGAATTTATATCAAGAAATAAATAAAACCCGATTCCGCATTAAGTTTTCAATTTTAAGTTTAAGGGATCTGGAATGAGCGTTTTGAGCGATTCGACAGTATTTTTGGTGGGACATGAGAGCACATCAGACATATCGAATTGCATATTTGATATTTTTCACATATAACAGTCCTTCGAAGTAAATTTTATAAACCTAATGATATATTTGTAAGATATAAGTGTATGTAGCTGGGAGGAAAAGCCAACAATCAATTGAAAATGTTGACCTTTCATATTGAAGATATGGATTTTTTCCCCAAAAAGACGCAATTCTTTTTGGTGTTTTGAGGAAAAATCCATATCTTCAATACGAAAGGTCAAAATTTTCAATTGATCGTCGGTTTTTTACCCCACCTACGTACACTATCAAAAATATCAATTTTTAATCATTTGCCATAAAATGTGTATTACATTGCGAATTTCAAAAAATCAAAATTATTTGATATCAGAAGGACATTCTTCGTATTCATAATACAATTCGATATGTCTGATGTGCTCTAATGTCCCATAATAAATACTGTCCAAACGTTCATACCCCATCCCTTAAGACTCGGAATTTAATACAAAAGCGTCCAAGTATAATCTGGCAATTAACAATAGAGGGGTGAATAAAGCATGACATCCACTGTAAACTACACCGCTTTGAAGTCCGAAATTGTACTCAGGTCTTTTGGCTTGATTGTTCCAGCATGCAAAATTTACATTTTAAACACCTGTTTTGAGGTATTGGAATGTAAGTGTTCATTGAAGTTAGGCCTGAATGAGTCCAGGATTGAGCTATGTGCTACTATACAGGTGGTTCAAAAACAACTTTACCCAATTACAAAGGTTACGTTTTCTAAGTTTCAAATTGTTGTTGCATAATTATTCTAAAAGAACATCCTTCGAAGAGTATTTGATGGCAAAACTACTGAACAAGGCTGTACATTCGGCGAGACAAGAGAATCGACTCTCGCAATAATTCTCCAGAAAGTTAAGTTAATTGGCGTGATTATTGCAATATGAGTTTGTGACCAAATTGCACCACAGGTTACGTGGGGACAAACTTAAATTTGACTTAAACTGACACCACGTTTCTATTTTATATTCTTTTCATTGGCATTTTCACCAAATACTCTGAGACGGATGGTCTTTGCAGCAATAATTTGAAACAGACTTTTAAACTTTTGAAATAGGGTAAAGTAGATTTTGGGCCACCCTGTATGATAATTGATGGAGTATGCATGCCGGCAATATTATAGATTTCATAGACGGATGTTCAGCTTTATACAGATATCTACATGCACTTTGCAAGGTAAGTAACAACGTCATTAGATGCACTTTTGGAAACATACACATCTGTGAGTAACATAAAGAAAGAATTTAACTCTCTTGAATTAAACAAAATACTAGTGCAACTTAAAGTTAGATATTTTAATGAAAACTTTAATGACGCACTTGAAATATATATAGACGTAAATGGCTTTAAGATTAAGTTAAGTTCAAGGTCTCTTTTGGTGATCTCTAAAACGAAAGAAAGTAGAAAGCGAATTCAAAATGCACGACTCTTGAATGCGGCAATTCCATTTCGATATCATTCAGTTCTCCCTGACAATTCAACGACTGATGTGTTTATGAGGAAGGTAGCAATCAATAATTGTCAAAAAATAGATAAAACTCGAATTCCGCATTAAGGTTACTAATTATTTTAAACTGTTGTGATTTGGTAGTTCACAGCATCTTACGAATGGTAGTGAGCTTTGGCAAAAACTGCATTGCTCAATTCATAGCGAGTGTGTAGAAGAATAAAAATATCACATATATACTTTCATAGGTGCTGCGGTTCTTGAGTTACGTTGTAAAGAGGGCTGAAACAACAACACTTTTGAGAAACGTATATAACTCATTAACAACAATAAATTCAGCAAGTTTGCAAAGTATACGATTTGTAGAATGAACTTTTGCAAAACAGCAAGGTGTTATTTTCAATAATATATTGATCTAGATAATGAAAATCGATTTTAGGTTGCTTCGACCAACAATACCTCGTCTACCCTTAAGTTTTCAATTTTTCACGAGCTTTAAGACTCATGATTTAATTAAAGGGGACTTATATAAAAGCGTCCAAGTATTATCTGGAGATTGACAATAGAAAGGTGAATAAAAGTATTATATTACACCGCTTTGAACTGTTCATTGTATATAGATCTAAAAGAAGGAAAGAACAATCAGAATCGTCTGAAATTGTACTCAGATCTTTTGGCTTGATTGTTCCAGCATACAATTTCATACATTTCAAATGCAGGTTTTGAGGTATTGAAAGTTAATGTTCATTGACGTTAGGTTTGAAGGAGTCCAGGATTGAGCTATGTGCTACTATACAGGTGGTTCAAAAACAACGAAGAGTATTTGATGAAAACATTACTGAACAAGGCTGCATATTCGATGAGACAAGAGAATCGACTCTCGCAACGATTCTCCTTAACTTACTTGGCGAGAATCAAAATTGATTCTCCTAAACTCAACCCTATTCCAATCGCAGTAAGTGCATCCTTGGTCAGTTCATTCTCTTGATTCTTGCAAATTAGTTCGACCAAAGTTCGACCAAATTGCACCAGTGGTGACACGTCCCATAGGCTTACGTGTGGACAAACTTAATTTTGACTTAAACTGGCACCACAGTTTTATTTTATATTCTTTTTCATTAACATTTTCACCAAATACTCTAAGAATGATTGTCTTTGCAACAACAATTTGAAACCGACATTTAAACATTTGCAATAGGGTAAAGTAGTCTTTGGACCACCTTGTATGATAATACATGGATCATGCATGACGGCAATATTATAGAACTCATAGACAGATTTTCAGCTATTTACAAACCTATCTACATGTACTTTGCAAGATAAATAACAGAGTGATTAGATGTAATTTTGGAAACATATACGTCAGTGATTAGCATCACTATAATAGTATTATTATTAGTGCGATTTCGTAAATTTAGATACTCTAATGAAAGGTTCAACACCAAGGTAAATGTTCCTTCATTAGTTTCCGTTGAATGTTTCCAAACTATTTTTGTTTAATGTTATATAATTTTGACGCACTTAAAAATAAAGATGTAAATACCCTACGGCGATGAATTGAAGTTCAAGGACTCTTTTAATGATTTCTAAAACGAAAGAAAGTAAAAAACTAATTGAAAATGTTTTACCTGACAATTCAACGAAACAGATTATTTAAAAAAGAACGGAAAGGATTTTACGGTACAACATATGAAGCCCATTGACATCAGTTAACCACTAGTGCGCATTGTGCTGAATGATCTTTCCTCAAACTTGGAATGAAGTGAATTGACGCATGTGTTATGTATTCGCTCATTTCTCAATGTGCGTATGTGATGCAGAATATAATGGGCTACACACTGATTTTTCGATTGTTTGATTCTGATATCTATTTCTCAACTTACGTCCATATTCATTAGCCCGGTAATTTATTTCTCTGACACCCGGTATTAGGGAACAAAATTAATTACCTTCAGATACAGGGATTTCATTTTTGACTGATAGACCGATAGATGAAGAACTCAGTTGCAAAGCAAAAGCCCTCACATCCACTTCTGGCTGAAATTGAGTTATTGGATGATATTATAGTGTGGGTAAAAATACACATTTTGGTTGTTGTTTTACCACCTTCCCTTCCGAAGATATCGTTTATTTCCCGTTTGGAAGATCTTAGGGAATTTCCGGAAATCTGAATAATGAATATAAAATTTTAGAAAAATAATTTTTCATGTATATTAGTAGCCTTGAATGTTCTTGAAACTTACTTGTGTGAAGACGAATAATTTGACACCATTATTGGGTAATTTGACCTAAGGCAAAAAAAAAAAACCTGTCTCTCGGCCCGACCAATTACTCTCATCTCTAGAAATAAATATTTGAAATCTACATTTTCGATACGCAATTTATGGATAGAGCAACTTTATGATTGGCATTGACCTACCTTGACATCTTTGGAAGGCGTGAGGGAGGCATTTTCTGGACGTGGCCAAAATAATGCAGTCTTTTCCGGGTTATTCTGTCCAAGATTCAACACCCAGGGTTTTGCGGATGATGGTGTTTCGGATCATGTCTCTCCGTGTTACTCCCATTATCTTCCTAAGGCACATCATCTCGAAAGTAAGCAGTCGATTCTCATCCTCTCTTTTCAATGTCCAGGTTTCTGCTCCGTATAGCAATATTGACAAAACAAGGACCTTGTAAAGCTCAATCTTGGTGTTGGTTTGGATGTCCTTAGCACTCCAGATACTCTGTAGTCTCTGCACAGCTCCTAGGGCTTTGCCTATTCGAAGTTTAATATCTTCTGAGCAGGATCCTTTTGGGTGATCTTTCCTCCCAGGTATGTGAACTCCTCTACCTGCAGAAGCTGGGTATTGTCAATTGTGATGTTCAGATGGGTGTCTTCTTTGCATATGGCCTGGACTTCTGTTTTAGCGATATTTATTTTGAGTCCAAAAGCTGAGCTGCTTTGATGAATGAGGCTAACCAGTGTCTGGAGGTCTTCTTCACTGTTAGTGCAATATCGTCTGCAAATCGTAAGTTGTTCACCACTTGTCCTTGGATGTTTACTCCTATGTTGGTATCGTGCAGTGCATACAACATGGTCATCTCCAATAGGATGTTTAAAAGTTGAGGGGAGATTACACATCCTTGGCGAACTCCAACCAGGGTTGTAAACCAGTCTGTTAGTTCCCCATTTACTCTGACAGTACTTGCAGATTTATTGTAGAGAGCTTTCAGGAGACAGGTGATTTTGTTTGGGAAACCAAAGAAGCCAAGTGCCTTCCAAAGTCCTTCCTGCCATACTGAGTCGAAGGCTTTTTCGAAGTCGATGTAGCAACAGAAAAGGGCCTTCCTCATTTCAAGATGCTTTTCAACTATTTGCCTGAGTGTGAAGAGTTGGTCTATGGTTGAACGTCCTGGTCTAAATCCTGCTTGGGACTCTGATAGAATTTCTTCAGTTCTTTTCATGATTCGGCGTTGTAGAATAAGTGTAATTACTTTGCATGCATGGCTAAGCAAGCTGATCCCTCGGTAGTTGCTGCAATCAAGCTTGTCTTTCTTCTTGTAAATTGGTGTGATGATAGCCCTCCCCCAGTCATCTGGGAAGATTTCGCTGTCCCATATTTTGGTGCATAGCATATGTAGGATTTCGATCCCTGCGCTCCCAGCTGCTTTGAGTTCTTCAGCTGTGATATTGTCATATCCCGGGGCTTTGCCATCTGACATCTTTTTAACAGCACTTTCAATTTCCTCTCGTAGGATGGCTGGTTCTTTCTTGCAGCTGGGCATCTGGGGAACACTTTGCGTTAGCTCCTCATCTGTTGGGTTCTTTTTATTGTATAGTTCTTGAAAGCTTTCTTTCCACCTATCCTTTACTTCCTCTGATTCAGTAAGAATCTGTCCATCTTAACTTTTGACTGTTTGCATTCTGATAGAGGATTTTCTTGTCATTTTCTTGATGGTTGAGTACACTTTGCTGCCTGATGTGCATTGTCAAATATTTTGCAAAGGTCTTTGAGCCACTGATCTCGGCATCCCTTGACTTTTCTTTTTATTTCATGACTTTTAAGAAGTTGTATCTACTTCTCTTGGTTGGGTCCTTTATTTTTTCTTGCTTTGCTCTACTTCGTTCGTTTGCCAGTTGGATGACTTCCTCGCTGATACATGGCTTTTCTTTGTGTCCTTTTTTGTAGCCAATGACTTTCATGGATGTTTCATTGAATGCTGTCTTGATTCCTTCCCACATAGTTTCAGTATCTGTGTCTGGTTGCTCCAGCAGTGGGGCATTATTGGCTTTATTGAATATCAAAAATGTACGGCGTTTGTTTAAATCTTTAAATCTTTTCAAACAACTCAGCATAATATGTTTTCTGGTCGATGCTTTGATTACGAGATGAATAGATACCGACTTATTTCAATATAACTTACCTTGTGAGGATTATGACCGTATTAAAACAGGCAGTGTTTTACGGTCAGTACCCGTGAGGTTGCATTGACAATGTATCATACACGTTTACTTTAATTATATATAATGCATACACTCTCAAAGTAACCTAGTGAAAAATGAATAGAATCTATTCATATTTGAATAGGTAACTGTGTACGAGTGACATTTAAGAGATTCTTTTCAAATAAATGATGCAAAATTCTATTGATGATAAACATGATAAAGCAAAGAAATCATTTAGGAAGGATCAGACCAAACAACAGACAGATACCGTCCCGTATTTCCATGTGTATCCATGCCTAGAAATGCCTCTGTATAGTAATCGTTGCACCATGGTTGCACCATTTTACTGTGTTCTTTAATCAGTCTTATATTAAAATAAGGGTTGCGCGAACTTTATTGCCGAAATTATACTGATGTTGCTTTAATCAAGCATGCTGATTAAAGCATTTACTTCGCAAATGTCCCCGGCCATCCGGGTACTTATTTTACATGACGCTACGGTGCCTACACTTACGCTTTTTAACCCACAATAGACCGTGGAGCAGTGCCACTAGTTGAAGACTTGTAGCAGAGGCTGATTTAGTCTGTTTACATTTTGTTTTGACCTCAAATCGAGCAAATTTCGGGCCGATTTCGGTAAAATAATGGTCAAATACTTGGCGAAAATTGCATTTCATGTGAAGCTGAACACATGAACATGTAGAGGAGAGTCTTTATTTTTGTTATTGGCTGGAGGCCCCATGTCGAGAAGTTATAGAAATGGTAGTATTTTGGCCGATTTGAAAAGGGACAAACCACAAAACACTACAAATTTGACTTCTGAATCGGATTTGTTGTCAACGGAGGTTAACGGCCTGTGACGTCACTCCGGGGTCACCTATAGCCCCTGATTAGCCCTAAGAAAATACGAGTAATAAATATGCTATTTAAAGCAAACAAATCGTATTCAGGGCAAAAATGTTAAACAATTTTCTCCTTAACAGCGTTTTCTTAATATCGGCAATAAGAGTGTAGCAATGATTAGTTTCGGACGTTTGCTGCAGCTGCTAGACAAGCGAATGAGAAAACGACAAAGGGAAGTAATGTTAATCGTATTAACTGATAATACTTTTGAAGAATATGTAAACTCTATATGAGATGCGATCAAGCAAAATCAGTCGGAACTCGGAAATATTGATTTTGAGATATAGCCAAACAAATGAAATATTTCCTTTTGTTATCTCTTGTTTTGGAAACTCTTTAATTGCTCATATCTCTGGAACTGGTTTTCAATTTCAATGGGGTTTCTGCAAAATTCACATTTATATATGCTTTTGACTATCGTATAAGAAACTGAAAATTTAATATTTCTGAGTTCCGATATTTCTGAGTTCCGACTGATTTTGCTTGACCGCATCACATATTGAAAACTTAATAAGAGTTGTGGGAAATGAACATGCGAGTGACGTTTTTAAAAAAAAACCATGATGGTACGCAGTATTGCACTCGATATAAAAATATGGCACTCTACGACTCGTGCAATATATTCTTGTATCACACTTAAAGCCATTCAATATTACTCATATGCCTGTCTATGTTACGAATTCTACACGCTACTTACTTATTATGTGTCACAATTAGAAACTACTCAGGACATTGCTTATTCAAAATAGGCTTAAATTTTAATGCGAGAATAACTTGCTTTACATCGAAACTGCAATTTTATTTCATAGGTTTAAGTTATACGAATTACGTAAAATCAAATTCAAATCAAACGACGGACAGTACGTGACATCTAGAAAATTAAGCGGAGAGCTGGAGCAGTTTCAGCAACACTACGAGTGTTAATTTGCTCAATCAAACTACTTGTGTTAGTGAGTGTCTAATACATAACTAGCTAATAAAAGGTCGCGGAAAATGGACGCGAGAAATTTGATTGCTTTGATTACAGCTGAATAATATTATTTTAATGAAAATTATACATTTTAATTATCCCATTATTTAAATAAGTGCGCCAAGGTAGACACTATGATAGTGTCTACCAAAGACGAAATGTAGTAAAACCACTTTTTAAATAGTAGTGTAAATAAATTATGGATACATTATATTTACATATTACATGAGTAATTTAGTACATTCAGGAAAGCAAGTTGTGCATGCTAATTTCAAACTTCTCTAATGCTATTGAAAAGTTCTCCAAATTATTCCTCTTTTCATGGTGACCTTTTTGCTTATATAATCCAGAAGGGTATACAGATAGGTAAAAGTATACTTTTTACAGATCGCCATGACAAGAGGAATAATGATGAGATGACTAGATACCGATTTACTTTGATATTACTTAGCTTATGAGGATTATGACCGTATTAAAACAGGCAGCGTTTTACGGTCAGTACCCGTGAGGTTGCATTGACAATGTATGATACACGTTTACTTTAATTATATATAATGCATACACTAGTAAGTAACCTAGTGAAACTGTGTACGATTGACACTTAAGAGAATCTTTTCAAATAAATGATGCAAAATTCTATTCAAAAAATTAATAGTTAACTTGTCAGAACTTGAATAGGTGACTTGTTACAATTAAAGAAAATCTATTCAAATTTGATTAGAATAGTTTAAGGGATGCCAGGCAGCTATAAATATCTAATCATACAAAAGTCGTCCATTTTATGTCAGCATGCCATGGGGTAGTCTGTTAAACTAACCGATCTGTATACCATGTATACGCCGATTCATTTGTATGAGTATTGGCTGTAAAAGCTGTGGTGTTATTTTTTTATATAATTATAATCAGTGCAGAAAAAAAATGTTTCAATGTCATGTATGCATATTTAGCACACATTTGACACCATAAAAAATTTGAGATTATAATTATTAGACTTGTTCTGCACAATTGAGGAATATTGACGGACAATACATGTTTTTCTAGCGCCCATGGTTCAACCAATAAAATACGTACCTCTTAAAACCAGTGACGTAGTTTTAATGAGATAGTCGGTTGAAAGTTACAATCTTGGAAAAAAGTACTTTGAATTGTCGAAATTTACAGAATTTCTTATGATCACGAAAAATGACGTATATTGTACTTGGGTACAAACATGGCATCTACAACAATGATTTACCCTTCCCCTCTCCCCATCAATCAATGTTGGAATACATTGGGAAACCGCTGAAGACATTGGCATTTCTCAGCATTGCACAGGGGAGAGGGGTAACAGTTTCCCATTCTTTACACGCAAGTGTTCCAAGACTTATTTCCAAGTTTGTAGCTGTGACACTTTATCGGATCAAAACGATACAGCAAAAGTCAAAATGATGAGAAAATTAGTCCAACGGAATCAAAAATAAATAAACAGGCATTCTAGTAAAGAAAATGAATATGTTGTCACGAGAGTGTATGAGAATACCGACACAATCATTGAACACCTGCTATTTGTACTGAACGCTGCAGAAGAATTAGACAATGTCCCTGGGGCAAGATATTCTTATTTTGTCTTTAATTTAAAACCCACGTTAGCAATAATTAGATTCGGACGTGCTAGAGACGTGAATGAGAAAACGACAAAGAGAAGTAGTATTAACTGATAATACTTGTAGCCTACTTATGAAGAATATGTAAACTATATAAGGAATGATGATATGCATGTCTGTGTTACGAATTCTATGCGCTACTTACTTATTTTGTTTCACAATCAGAAACGTATTAGGATATTGCTTATTCAAAATAGGCTTAAATTTTAATGCGAGAATATGCTTTACATCGAAACTGTAATTTTCTTTCATAGGTTTGAGTTATACGAATTAAAAGACGTTAGACAAAGAAAAATTAAACTCAAATCAAACGACGCACAGTGGCACTTAGAAAATTAAGCGGGGAGCTGGAGCATTTCCACACCAGCTTCAGCAACACTACACAAGTGTTTATTTGCTCAAGCCACTTGTGTCTATTCAATTAAAGGCCCATTCAGTGAATTGCTCATCCGGACTATTGTAAAAATCATCAAAATTCAGATTTTTAATAGATGTGCTAAGACAGTCTGCTAGTGGTTTAGCCGAAAGCCATGTATTTAAGACAAAATAAGGCATTTACATGAATCTGTCATTTATATACTAACAGTATATAAATTAGCTACATGTATTTGAATGGGGCTTCAACTTTACCATTCTGCCGTTTTCTTCCTTTTTTATCCTTTACTTTTAAGTATTTTATAAACAATTTATATTTTTTTACAGTTTGCGCCGGGATCACCGAATGGGCCTTTAATGTGTAAGAAAAGAGTAAAGAGAAGTAATTGAATAATAGTGAGTGCAAATACATAACTAGCTAATACAAAGTCGTGGCAAATGAACACGAGAGATGTGATTGTTTTCATTACAGCTGAATAATATTATTTTAAATACAAATGATAGATTTTAATTATGCCGTTATCTAAATAAGTGCGCCATAGTGTCTACCAAAGACGAAATGTAGTAAAACCACGTTTTAAATAGCAGTCTAAATAAATTACCAATGCTGACAGAGGTCCAGCCTGACTGTTCTGTAGTATAAAATCCATGGAATATGCGTTAGTAATATGTATTTTTAAGTCCAGCATTGTTTTGACTCGATCAACCCCACATTGCCCTTATGCAGTAGGCACCATGATCCTCCTGGTGTATACGCTCACAGGTTCCAGGCAAGACGAATTTTACCCCTACGCGTTTCGTTTCGATTTCGTTGAAACTTGCGTAAACGTATACAGTACAGTAATAGCATGGTTCATTACGGATCAAGATGTATGGCTGTTGAATTTTGTAATATTGATATTGAAGATAATTTTATGCAAAATAATTTTGACAGGAGGAACTATACTGGGGAAGTATAAAATCCATGGAAAATATCAGGGTTAAAATCTACCTGCATGGCGTCCAGCATTGTTTTGACTCAGATCAACCCCATATTGCCCTTATGCAGTAGGCACCATGATCCTCCTGGTGTATACGCTCACAGGTTCCAAAAGACGAATTTTACCCTACGCGTTTCGTTTCGATTTCGTTGAAACTTGCGTAAACAATACGGTACAGTAATGAGCATGGATTCATAATGGATTAAGATGAAGCTGTTGAATGCATAATTATTGATATTGAAGATAATTTTATTGTCAAAGACATTTATTGCAAGGAGGAAATACAGCTGGGAATATAAAGTGGTAAATGATCATGAAAATTCCTGCATGATGACAAACAATATATATTGTATAATTTAAGGCCTAGTGTAATGAATAAACTAAAGTACAGGGGAACTGGAGAGGGAAGCGACGATACACATTACGCGACCTTAAAATCACAGCGGCAGGTAGTGACTGGGCCGCCGTATCTGCGAATATGTATTTTATTTTAGAAGACTCATGTTTGTTTTAGATTTTGGGACGTTTTTTTTTCCTAAATTTTATATTTTTGCTGACATTTCAAAAAAGCGACATGCCATAGACAAATGGGAGCACAGTTAATTTGTTAGTACTCACCTTAATACAGTTAATTTTCACATAACTACGTTATAATTCGCTTTGGTGATTTACTAATTTTATATACGGTGCCGTATCAATATCTCATATATAAAGAGAAAAAAAAAGTTGGTTTGGATACGTTTATTGACAATTAATTTGATTTATACCAAGGATATACCAACTGTTATCAAACTTGTGTTGTGATTGGCAAAAAGGAGCATGAGGGGTATATCTCTTTCTATAATGTCCTGCTATTCAGCAAACCGGCCAATGACTGACCTTGTTGTATGATTGATTGGGTACTGTGATCTGTTATAAACATCTCAAAAAAGGAACTTAAATAATGGCCATTTTTCAGTAATGGGCTATTGTATCATACAAATCTGTAAAATGCGTTGGAAACAGAATTTATTTATGCGTATTTTGGCATCTCATTTGATACGATAACCCAGAAAACAATAAAACACTGGTCAATTTAATGTAGTGAGGTCCATATTTGAAAGTTGCACTTACATGAAAATTTTTACAATACAATTACATAATTATTTCTCAGATATCATTACACAGATTTCCTTCCATTATACTGAATATAAAATCAATACAATTAACTGCAACTTTGAAATCTTGGGTTACATTGATTTAAATGTACGCTAATCCTACAGGGAACACAATAGTTTGACAATGGAGCGAAAGACCCATTATTATGATTAGGCACGGATTAGAGAATGTTTGAATTTGTAACTAATATACTAACTGTATTCTACATTATTTATTTATTTATACCTATTTATTTATTTGTTTATAATACTAAGTTATATAAAGTACAGGTAACGGGAGAGGGAAGCGACGAGTTACCCCAAATTACAGCGGCAGGTAGTGGCTGCACCGCCGTTCGAATATGTATTTATTTTGGAATGTTTATGTTTGTTTTAAATTTTGGGATGTTTTTCCCTAATTTAATATTTTGAAAATATAAAAAAAAAGCGACATGCCAAAGACAAATCTTTGGGCATAACCTTTGACCTTGATTGTTCACGTGACATTTTGCCACCACGTTATTGTCCTAAAATGTACATTGTTGTTATTATTTACAACAGCCTACGCATAATTCATTTGGTGATTTACTAGGTTATATTTTTGGTCATTACCGGATATCGTATCACTTGACGATATAATTACTTTGAATTCATTGAAAAAACATCACAATTTTCGTTAGAACAGGGTTCCTGACTGAGTTCGGAACAGCTGTAGTCTTCGACGCCGTATCAAATCTCATAAAAAGGGCACGACTGGCGAGTGGTTTGTATACGTTGATTGACCATTATTTTGAGATTTATACCAAACTGTTATCAAACCTATGCTCTGATTGGCACCTACATGAGGTATCTCTTTGTATAAACCCTGGTCCTATTCAGCAAGCCGGTCAATGACTGACCTTGATATACTATCTATCTTGCGGACGCATCCGAGAAAGAGTTTACAATTCTTTTCCAGGAATCTCTATCAGCCATCAGATTTGGGAGGTCATTAATTTCTTGATTGACGTCCACAGAATATGTGAAAACGAATGGACTTTGGCTAATGTCAATGCATGGGTGCACATGGCATCATTTGCTATGTGATTGACGTCCTTGCCACGGTGTAGTTGAATGGTCTTCTTCCTCTAGAAGATGACATCTGAAATTATTTGGTCTTTTGCACGGTAGCAGTGGCCTGCAAATCTGGTTCGCCGTTGAGCAACGATGGAGGACACCTGTGGAACACCATCATAGATCTCTGCTTTGGTTTTATGTTCACGCCAGGATATATTTCGAACCCTCAACAACAGCCGGGTGTAGGTACCATCAAGACGGTCCTGAAGATCTTTCTTCATTGTCCAGGTCTCACTTCCATATAAGAGGATACTCTCTATGCAGGCTCTAAAGAAGGCAAGCTTGGTATTTCTTGATATGTTGGACTGCCAGATGGTGTGCAGTTTGTTGCAAGCTTTCCATGCTTGAGCTTTGCGAGTCAGAAAGTCTTTCTTGCTGTCGGCAACAAATGAACCAAGATATTTAAAGTCCGGGTACACCTCCTTGAGTTGTGTGCCATCCGAGAAAGGATTGGAGTTGGGTTCTTATCTCCATTAATAAATAAATATATTCTGTTTCTTGGAATTGATACCAGAGGACCCTTTTGACGGAAGACCCTTCTAAATCTGACAGAAGATCTTGGGCATCTTGATGATAACGTAGCTGTTAAAGTGATGTCGTCTGCGTAGTCAAGATCGGTTAAATACTTGTTCTTCTCTCTGCTCGTCTTATTGGGCATGATGTCAATCCCTTTGGACTTGTCAGTGTCTATCGACTATCTGAGGAGATAGTCTACCACTATCACAAAAAGGTAAGGGGCCAAGGTGTCGCCCTGCAGGATTCCAGCAGAAGAAAGAAAAACTCTTCAGAAAAAGACCATCACCTGTTTGACTAAACGTCAAGGATTATCATACATTATTGCAATAGAATTCACAATCTCTGAGATCCCATAATTACGAAGAATATGCAGCATGGCCTTCCAGTTAACATTGTCGAAAGCTTTTGAGAAGTCAACAAACACAATAGCCTGCTTTTTTGAGATGCTCTTGATTGATTGGAGAAGTGAATAGCAATATTGAGCATTGAACCCTAATGGAATTATGAGGACGTTTTCGATCAAATTGCGAACAACCATTTTGGCTTACGTCTGAGAATAGGATCTAGATTGAGAGACTGAAATCAGCTGTTGAGCAATGTGTGTTATACAGCATGGCAGAAAGTTCTGACAGTGTGATACCTCTATAATTTGATGGTTGTGAAGATCCCCTTTCTTATGGGAGAGGTATAATTGTGGATCTGACAGGGCTTTTGGCTTAGTTCCCATGGTTTCATTAGAAATTTGCTGATGGAAGAGTTTTTTTCCAAACAATTTTTTCTGATATTTGTCAGGACCAGGTGTTTTTCTTTGTTGAGCATACTTCAGATTTTTGCAGTTCCTCCATATAACTGGACCAGTTATAGATCGTCAGAGACTTTGGTGGTAAAGAACGTATCTTCAAGGTTTACGTCTTGCTCTGGTAATTCTCATAATTGGAAAAGTGTAAAAACCAGTTGTCACGACGCTGGTTTGATATTTATTGACAATTAATATGAGCAGATTTATACCAAGGAGGAGTTCCAAAGCTGCATTGTTATCAAACTTGTATTGTGATTGGTACTTACATGAGGTATATCTCTTTCTATGATGTCCTGCTATTCAGCAAACCGTTCCTCTGACCTTGTTGAATGGAGGACTGATTTCTGTGATCTGCTTTATAAAGCAGTAACTTTGACCGATTCGAGGAGCTTTTGTGATGCATCCTACAGGGAACTAGCATTGTGTTTGATAGATGCACTCTTTAAGACATCTCTTGCCTCAGTGACTTTGTCTGATGCAGCAATGTTGTAGGACTGCTTTGATTTTTAGGGGCAGCATACCAGTGCAACTTCCTCATTAGCTACAACTAAGGTATCATATGGTGCTATATTGGGTTCTTGTATTTCATCGTGTAGAGATTATACTGAAGCGGTTATAGAAAGCTACCACAAACTGCTCACCCAGGATGGTGCGACTGGTAACCTTCTTCCAAATCAATACGTTTCATTGGGTCTTTCCGCCGGGTGGAAGTTCTATTTCCGGTAATGCTGATTTGACATTTGTTTTAAACAATCCTATGGTCCGAGTTCACACCCTCGAAGGAGCTTATGCACGTGAATTCTTGATTGAGTTGATCCACTTCTTTCTTACCAGGACAAAGTCATTTTTGGTGATTTTCAAACCAGGACATGCCAAAGACAAATCTTTGGCATATAGGACTATGTGTCCATAATCTGTTGATGCAGTTTTTCCAATCTTGTGTTTGTGGCTATGAGGTTATGTTCCTGCAGGAAGTCTTTCATGTGGTTGCCATTTCTATTGGTTTCTTTAGGGTAGAAGAGAGTTCTGTTATAGAAGGAGATAACAGCTTCTTCAGGTTGTTCGTCATGTGGACTGTAGCAGCAGAGAACTGTGGATGTTGGATTGCCCAGCAGAAAATTTCCATAATCCGTTCATTATGACTAATAATGGACATGCAGAGAATTGATGGCTCTTTGAGATTAAGAAGCCTACTACCTGTATTCTAGCATTCCTTTATTTTCCATGCTGAAGAGGTGACTAATCTGTATCCATTCAGATCTTCCTGCAAGAGGGAGTCATTGTGACAAATCCGGTGTTCCTGCAGACATATGATGTCAATGCCATAATGTGCGGCTTCATGAGCAAGTTCTTCTTTTTTGTAGTGGTTGGAGTTCTGATGTTGAATATGTATTTATTTTGGAATGTTTATGTTTGTTTTAAATTTGTGGGACGTTTTTGACCCAAATCTGATCAGGTTTGGTCCGTCCAGGATGGTATCAACTGGCTTTGAGATCAAACCGCACTTGATGTTAGCATAGTCTAACGGTGACTTAGATGGTCCAGACTTCATAGCACGGGGCTTTAATTCCTTTGGTGCTTTAAATGTAAACTCATATTTCTTGTCAATGGCTGAATACAGACAGATCGCCAGATTCTGTCATAGAGGATATAAAGAAAGGTTTCAGCATTTGGTCTCAGTTGCCACCCATACTAAATCATATGGGGATATCACCTGGTCGTCTGCCGAGAGATCTGGGTGTATGTACCCCTCAGCGGCATCGGTGAAGTCTCGATTTTTCCAGACTCAGGTGTCTCACCCTACAAAGTACCTGAAACAGGTATTCTGTCCTACCATGCAAACGAAGCTGAAGACTAAAACTAAATATTTAGCCCTAGACAACTGGATGCTGAGAAGGAGGAAGAACTAGTATAAGCAGGAAAACACATGGAGCACCCAAACGATGTTGAAAACATCCAGTGGGAAACCCAGCCCCTAAGATGGTATGAGGGTGCTGATATACACCTGATTGGTAAATGTCATCTGTTATAAAGCATCCAGTTTACGACTGAGTTGTTTAGGACCTGGTCAATACATAATCCTACAGGGGCCACAGTAGTTTGACCATTGAGTGAAAGACCCATTTTGATTAGGTGCGGATATTAAAAGCACAGTTCCTTTGCGTGTATAACAGAAAATTATAAATAATGGAATGTTTGGAATTTTGTAACTGAAAAACTAACTGCATTGTGCATTATTTATTTATTTATTTATTTATTTATTTATTTATTTATTTATTTATTTATTTATTTATTTATTTGTTTATTTATTTATTTATTCTTATTTATTTATTTGTTTACTTCCTGTCTTATTTATTAATTTGGCAGATTAGTAAGTAATTAGTAATATTCCATGATTCATCAATTCATTATTGATTGGTTACACTCCTCACCTGTGTATGTCTACAATCATAGATTGAATACAATACCGCTCTTTCCAAAGATACTAATCTTACAGATGCGAATGATAAGCATTTTCTTTTGCCATCTTTGGTTAAATTCATAGGTACCGAATGAACGGTGTAGTGCAGGGCGATCTATTCAAAAATTGTATTAATCTATTGCTAAGGTAATTAATCCTGTTACATCACCCCTACGTTCAAACAATTTCAAAGTCAGCATAAAGGTGTGTATTACATTATTTGGATGATATTAATTCATTTCAGAAATAGCACTTAACGACTACACGAGTGAGCCACTGAGCGAGAATAAGATTGCTATTAATACCGACTCGAAGAGCCACTAGTATAGTTTTTTCGAATACCGCTTGCACCAGACGACTAAAATTCAAACCTAAGTTTAACACAGGGATTTAAAATAACAAGAAGGGTCCTCAAAAAGGACAAGCTCGCGTGTAGGAAGTGAAGTACAGCAAGTAGGAGATTAATGTTAGAATAACTACTTAATTTATATTTATTCATGTGGTAATGATACTTCAAAGGTGCACAAACAACCACCTGATAGCTGTAGTATAAGTACCAAAAAAGTAAAGACGTAATTACAGATACGAGCTAGTATGTTTTATCATTAAGATGGTGAACATTAACATTTTCTTTGATGAACATTTAACATTTTCTTTGCATATATAATTGTGGTGAATTGTAAGAAGGAGTTGAAGTACCTTATTTGATGTGAAAATATCAGCTGTATTCTTTATGTAAAAACAAAATATTGAGCTTATAGTGGCACTAAGTTGTCGAAACTGATCAAGTCAGTTCAACATTGATTTAAATTTACATGTGACAATAATGATATATTGAAAAAGAAAAGTGTTTTCGTTAAATTAAGAAGGTAACATTATTAATTTTGAGGTAGGATTACTTGTGGACAGTAAAATATATACAAGAGATAAAGTATAGGCCTAGTTGAGAAGTTCTTGATGAACTGTACTTTCGAGTGCTAATAATCGCTCAGGCCATTTAAAGGTGGGTAACCTGATTGACAACCTCATCCCCCCACTCTACCCGATCAAAATGCAGATTTTGGTATCAGGTGAAAGCTCATATTTTTCTTATTAACTAAAATCATTAAAAACTGCAGAATTAGTCTCAAATGTGGCATACCACGTTTGAGACTAATTCAACGTTTTTTTGATGATAAATACACCGATTTGGAACTCCTAATTTCAATATGTTAATGAGAAAAATAAGATCTTTCATTTGATATCAGTTTATTACAGGATCATGATAGTTATCATTAATAAAAACTACCAGTATCACGCTGTATAAATGTCAGTAATTCCATTAAGGACTTAGTCACATTTACAAGGAACATTTACATGTTCTTCTTACATGAATGCTTGAAAGGGACAACATTTTATGTTATGCATAAGTTTTAAAGAATTTGATTTTCCAAATATATCAGGTCACACATATATTGCTCGTACAACATCATATCATTGGCAAGCTAATAGGACAACGAAAATGACTCCTTTTTAAGAAAATAAGTCATTTAAAATTGATATTCCGCAAAAAAACAAATGTGACGTGTCATGTCAAAAGGAGACACTTTTGGGCAGGTTATCAATTTTGAGGTTTTACATATCTTCAATATAGGGATATTTTGCTCAACAACACCGTTTTGCACCAATGAAATCGGGTATTCCTAAGCGAAGATATTGAGTTCGTAAGTTATGGTATTATAACATTGGAAATTGAGATATCGGCCTTTAAAAATATTATTAACAATGTTGAGAGTAGGAATTATCTTGAAAATGTCTCAAAAATGGGTGCCAGTTATAGTAGTAAATTGTGATAATTATAGGGTTTTAAAATGTCTCAAAAAATACAAGATGCCAGTTAGTCCGGTCTGAAATTATCAGACAATATTTTTAACATTAATAACATCTGACAAATTCTTCAACAAACCCAAATTGTGAAAAAAGGCACCCCGGGCAGAGTTTTGGCTATTTCTCCATTTACGATCCTGCCCAAAAGTGTCTCCTTTTGACATGACACGTCACAAATGTAAGCTGTAAGTTCCTTCGAACGAGGCAGATTTGACCAAGAAACTACAGTGATGTCATGAATGAATATTGCCAGCTTTGAGAGAATGGACTGTCAACACTCTCAATGCACAGAACGTAAATATTTTTTGTTATCAGAAAAATCTGAATCAAGTATTACAAATTTAATGTGTTTTTTACACATACGGTTAAATTCAGGCCGCTTCTTTATTATAGTAGTAAATTGTGATAATTATTGGTTTTTTGAACGGGTTCGCCGTCGGACAAGTTAGAACTGTCAAGCTTTCTTCCTCAGAACTAGCTCTGACTCTTCAGGACAAAGTACCTAAGAATGAGACATGTAGACCGCCCTTGCCTACTGATGGTAAATCACAAGTCTTGAAAGATGAATAGCCCCTTACTGAGGCTCTGTTCACTATAGACTGCCCTTGTCAACAGAGAACATGCAGATCTCGCCATCCTATCTGCTAATGTTAAAGGTTTTGTTGGTTCTGAAAAGAGCCGTTCACTGAAGACTGCCCCTTGTCTACAGAAAACAAGAAGACCTCGCCTTGGGTCTGCGACAGCCTATAAAATGTGCTGAGGCTTGTGGATCAACGTCAGGCGTTGTGCGTAGCGCACTATAAATCACGGCGCTGTTGGTTTTCTTGAAACGTTCGGCACTATGATTTCAAGTCTTCCTCAGAACTAATAAATTATTCCATCTGTCCTATGTACCTAGCCATGATGTACTGCATGAACTCTATACTCAAGTGGTAAATCACAAGTCTTGAAAGATGAAAACCTCTTGGCACCAAAAACTAAATGTTGCAATTGAAACATCCTAGTTGCCTTTTTTATATATTTAGTTGGTTCATGAAAAAATATGCAAGTCAGGTTGTACATTAATTCTACTAATTCTAAGCCAGCATTCACTTAGAAAGATCACGGATCACTTTTTCACACCTATTTTGGCCTGTAAGGATATAAAGGTCAATGTCCCTATTGAGCCAAGTTTACGTTCGTTGTAGCAACTAATGGACTTAACTCACTTGTTTGTAAAGATTTTTGACTGGTAAGTTACAATTATTACGCCAGTGCAACGTTCGACCAAGACGTCCACCTACTGCTTTATTATGTTTCTACACCCCAAGTCGAATAATTCAGCTAAATTATATCAATGTTAATCAAATGATTCATTGCGTGCTTATTTAGTGTTTTTCAATACATTTATACAGTTTTTCAAAAACATTACACAGGAACCAGCAATTTTAAATCAATAAGAAAACTGAGCCAATCACTGGCTCCAATAGTTTCATTTCTCGGACACACAATCAACGTCTCTTCACAACTAACACTGCACACACTGTACGCATTTTTAAAGAGCTTAACGTATACGTTTCTGTGCAAGCGACGGAGATATGATTAACCAGTCTCTTCTCTGATCTAGAGTGTCACGCTTCTTAACTTTTCAAATGCTAGCCATATTTTAAGGTACTGTTCTGTAGGGTCGGGTCCAAGCCGGGCAATACTCACTACGTGAGAAAAATATAGTTTCAAGCATTAATGGCTTCCTTCTAATATTTACTAGAAGAATGAAAATTATTGCTTTTTATTTGGTCGAGCAAAGTGTATTTTAAATTGAACAGGTGTAGCTCACAATTTCGCTCATTTCAACACCGATTCGATCATGCAGTGCCTAATTAAATGACTGAGTGAGCCTTTACAAGTGCAAATGTGATAAGTGCTAAACGGTCCTGTGAAATTCTATCTGCCAAGAATAAATTATCTGATGCTTACTTAACTGGTCGCAAATGAAGTTCAATGACATTGGACTAAAATGTAAAATTCTGACGTCAACCCATTAATTTTCAGCTAAACCAAATTGTTTGCTTTTCTGTCCGACTCATGTTAAAGAGGTTAGTAACAAAATCAACTAAAGACGGTTTTTTTAGGTTTTAATGATTAATTTTGGTCTAGCAGTTGCTATTATTCATGTATTCTATTGTAAGTACCGGCGTATTATAGCATGGGTCTTGCTCTTTTCTATTTTTCTTTCATTCCATTCTTTCATGTAACATTGTACTCTGTTATTATTCAAAAATACGTATTTCCATTGAAACCTCTGCTTTACAAGCCCAGAGTTTGCGTTTTTCTATATTGTATGTCAAATCAGCATTTTTTATATTGATTGATTTTGACTAAAAACATTTCAAGGCAAAGCGAGTGAAATGTGTTAACTTATGTAGGGTCATTGGCAGACAGGTTTTACAAACAGAGAATATGCTAAGAAATGGTATAGGGTTTTTGATCAGTGTAACTGACAGTTTGGCAGAAAACCACCCAACCGAGGCGATCATACTAGAAAGGTTTGTTCGCTCTGTAGTACAGGGTTATTTCGTTGCCTTTCATAACCAAAATTACGTTTTATTACACCCACCCACATATAGTCCCCACACAATATTGATATGACACAAATTGGTCAATCAAATGCGATTCTTTCTGTTCTTCCTTTTCCTTTTCTTCCATATTTTTCTTTGTCGTCTTTCTACAGAGACGAACGGAGAGAAACAATAGCATGTGTCGTTCATGCGACTCTATTTAATTGGAAGTTAAAATAATTATATACTTGTAAGAAACGTGATTGTGTGTTTTGCCGCAGTAAAACATTCTGTAGCATTTACCTACCTTTGATTATTAAGTTTTGAATTTTGAATTTTTCATTTAATGAATATACATAAAAGCATTCATCAAAAGCATAGTAAATTTAGGCTCGGATTAGCAACGTTATCATGTATTTTTTCTGGGCGCAATGAGTATAGCAAGACATGTCGAATTGCAGTCAAGATACGAGGAATGTCCTTCTGATATTTTAAAACTTTAAGTATTTTAAGACAATTATAGTATGGTTTTCCAAAATGACCGTTTGTTCATTAATCAAATTTTAAAATTGATAATACCTGGATAAAATTGTTTCAATTCCAAATGGAATGCCAGTTATACAAAACACCTGAGATTATAACAATTCATCTTTTGTTTAAAATGCATATAAATATTGAGACTATTATCAACGTTTGCGCTGTATTTTTTTCCGGGACAATGGTGGAGACATCAGACATTTGACATTGCATTCTGCCTATAACTCGAGAACTGTATATTCTGAGATAGGTCAAACTATTTGTATTTTCTGAATTTCTAAAATGAAAATTATACATATCAGATAGGACATCCCTCATACCCAAGTTTGAATTATTCGAGTCTGATTGCTCTCATGTTCCAGTACCGTAAAATTCTTTCAAACAAGCATATCCGAATCTTAAAAAGTGTAAGCATGCATGGCAATAATTAAAAGTATTAATCAATTGGCATAACTACGGGGGTATTGGTTTATTCGCAACTTGATCATACGCTTCACCCATATATAATAAGACCAATTCTGCATCAATTCCAGACACAGATGAAAGTCAAAATGCTAATTGAAACCCATTTTAAACCGATATTATTTTTAAAACATACTTCTAGTAACCAAAATAAATTATGGTAGGCCTTCATTTGTCTAAATTTATTTGCGCAAAGGTGTGTATTCAAAATTGGGGTGTTCAATTATTATACATATTGTGTGTGGGGCATAATTATGTTTCTTGCTCCGATAAACCCTAGTTACGGTACTTTTATACCTAACATGAATACAATTTTTCAACTAGTCTAGATTGCATCCAAAAATGGAAATCCTAATAAATGCGCAAACTGATAAAGCTTTGATATGTCAATACTGAAATGCAAGGCACTGGTACATCTTTATTAAGAGGTTTAGCTGCACAGAAATTCAAATGGCCTTAAGGTGAGGCCCTGAAAAAATATGATTACCTCCGAATACATGTTAAAAGCTGTGCCATTTCCAACAATGAGAAATAGTAAATTGTGAATGATGTTAAGCATACTGCAGGCAATACACCTTTATCTCAGCTACCAAGTAATTTTAAATAAAATTGCGTTTAAATATTTTCCAAAATGACCAAATTAATGCAGGAATCAAATTTCAAAATTGGGCGAATATGGATCAGAATTGGGGCAAAAACCGTCAAACATGCTAATGCCATATTGAGACATAACAAAGTCCTGTTCTTTGTTTCAAATCATATGTCCAAAGTTGCGAATTCACATACATGCCCACCATGCAACACTGAATACCATATTTGGTGACAATATGTACCAAATTTTGACGATTCTGACTCTTTGAAAGAAAATCAGATTCAAAGAAGATTAGAAGGATATACTTGGTTTGTCAACTGTACATTTGTTTAATCCTATTTTATGAAAGTAATACAAGTGGATGGTTTTTTTTTTAAATCCATTGATTCACCCAAGTTTGAAATTTGACGTTTTCGCCAAGCATTGGTGGCAATACCATGAATAACGATTGTTGGGTTTTTTGAATCCATATTCATCCCTAGACATTTGAGCCCTGCATGGCACCCATTTTGAATATATGCAAATTAGCAGTTTTTCTCAAATGTCCAAATGTCCAGGATATGTTATTCAGGGGGCGTTTAGAGTCACTAGCAGCTGCAAAAACATTGGTGCTCAAATTTAATCTAGCTCAAACGTAAATTGACTTCTTCTATTATTCGTTTCTGCAAGCTCTATTAATTATATTTAACTTACAGTATTAAAGCCAGTTGATGTGCCTTTGTTTCTTACTTGGTATGTTTGTGAACCGACATTATTAATACATGATAGGATACTATCAATAAACGCACATAATAATCTGAAGGATTCAAAGTGCAATAAAATGAAGTTTTTGATTGCGATATCCACCAAAAGTCTAATTCTACCTACAAATACTGAAATGTTACTTACGAATACATATAATACATGACATTGGAATAATGTCCCTACCAATGCAAATTAATGGTCAAAAACTTTAAGCGGTCTCCCAGGACACTATCCATTCGACCCATATACGGCATTCATTAATCAAACATTTATCTACTGGGTAGGCAAACCATCTGATATTATTTGCTATATCATGCTCAAAAAATTTTTGATTATCATTTGAGTACCATAAAAGAGATCTGTTAAAAACTTTTCACTTAGTAAACTATTTGTTATCTATTTCATAACTTAATCACGTTCGAAGGCTATTCTGAATCTATAAACTCAATATAGATATTGTAAATCGTCGTTACCTACGAATACCCAGGCATTCTCTCACCATTTTCATTGTATACTTAGGTGTATGCGTATAATTCCTAATATTCTTGAAAAGTTATATCATACTGAAGTTCTTTTACAATGGTAAAACTGGTTCATACTCATTTGATAGCACCAAATAGAGAAACTGAAAACTTCATTTTCAAAAAATAAACTAGCATATGAAATTTGAAAGATCATGCTGATCGCACTATAAAATATTTCAAACAAATATTTTCTAGTTGAGCTAGCATTTTCCTGATCACCCTGTGGTCTAATTACATTTTGTATAGGCCACAAACAAATTTATTAGGTTGATTACTCAGGCTTATAGGGAAAAGATACAAATTTGGTATTCCATACATTATCGAGCAAAATATTAAACGGAAAGGTAAATCCCTACCACATTATCAAGATTCACTTGTGGACCATTTTATACTGAAAAATGGGATATGAAAAAATATTTTTGGAGTTCCGTCAATTTGTTTTCTTATTTATATGTTGCTGTTTAATATTGTTATATAGTGCTGTTATTGTCGTTTTCACTCAGGCTACACAGACACTACACGAAAGTATTGCAACATTGCTGAAAGGGGAAGAATTCCACAAAAACTGTAGCTGAGCATTAATCCACTTACCGTCGATTTAACATGACGGCTGTATTGCATGGAAACCATATTCTTTGCATGAAAGAAGTAAGATTATAGCAGGAATTCCAATTGAATGAACGCAGCTTTAGGAGTGACGATTTTTTGCGTACACGGCAATGTACGTCGCGTGTAATGCAACTGTGCGTGAGTAACGCGAAGTGAATCCAACCATTGGCCTTTCACTCGTTTGGTTAGCATTGTATCCCTCGTTTAGTGCGTTCATATTGTATGTTTAAAATACGCGATATTCTACTATCGCGGTTGGATCGAGTGCAGCTGTTGAAAGTTACGTTCATGCAAAAACATTGGAATTCTTACTATCATGACTATAGACTAATAAAATTGAAAGGTGTCACTTGTTCGGTGACATCATGCGCTTATTTAAACACGGCCCTGTTCGGGTGCTAACACTTTAACAAAGTGTTCATAGTTGTGGTATGCTAGTGAGTTGCAAATCCCGAAAGGATACTGGAGAATATCTGAAGGATGTCGTGGGTGTTTTGATCCATCAGCGATCAATAACCTGGAAAAACCATTGTGTAATTGGAATAATGTAATATTTAAAATGTTGGCGGCTTTGATGTCAATCGCTCCCATTGAAGTCCAAGTGATCGAGAACGTTGGTCATAGGCATTAGTGAATAATCAAACTTAAATATATGCAAACATTTATCTTCTGCCTTGAAAATCATAAAAGCAACTGCTTGATCAATGCCCAAATGATTTTATTAGCGTTCTTTATAAACCAAATTTCAAACCACATGTTTTACCTGACTTTTGACCCAGAAATGTATGAATTTGATGAGAAATTCGTGATGAAAAATAATACTTTTCACAATCATGAACTTCAGATTCAGAAAGAGAAATCTCATTACACACGTTAATTACGTTCACATTCAAACATAGATGGTTAAGTTCATGGAGAATGTTACAAACTGTTGATTGTTTTGCCATATTGTTTTACTATAGAATAATGTTTTATCGTTAAAGCCAACGATGAAGGAGTATAAAACACAACAAACTGTGTTCGCTATTTGTATGCAGCAACAAATTAAATGAAATTGTACAAAGAAGACCAAATGAAGGCTGTATCTTGAGATTCGCATGGTCTGGTGCTAGAACCACTAAAACACTTTGAAATTCAAAGAAAATGTAAGGTGTCCTGAGCTTCCCCTGCATCATTGTGTGAAATATTTTGTATAGGCGTTAAATTTGTTACACAGCCGGCACAGGGAAAAGATAAAAAATTGACGACAACCATACATTATCGAGCAAAACCATTAAATTCATGTAAATAATTATCAGTTCACTTGCGGACCATTTTATACTCGAAAAGGGATATGGTTAACAAATGGTTTGAATACATCGTTACGACACTTATATGTAACTTTATCTAGAAATTTTATTGTGTTTTCAAGTTACTTGTCAATTTGTCGCCAGAAACGATCTTTTTCCAAGGTTACTGCCCGATTTAACATGCATGCGAAATGTTCTTTCATGAAATAAGTAGATTAGACTCTGTTGAAAGGTTCGAACTCACTTATCAAGGTGACATCATGCGGGCCGTCCGGTGCTTACAATGGCGGGAAAACGGGAATCCGTTAGAATGCAGACACAGAGAAACATTAGTCCAAATGTCGAAATGCCTTTTTGAATGGTCACCAAATGGTGTAATCGGTTTCTGCATGGTATCAGCAAAATAGTTACGGAAGAAGGTTACACGAAAGTTGTGATTGGATGACAATAACAGTAAATTTGGCTGACATCTTGTAAGGGTTGGAGGATTCGGGAATTTTAATTGCAATAACAAGGTCACGTGATAAAGGACATAATGGCATGTAAACACATAATAAACACGCAAGACAATATTTTTGGTGCGATTCAAGGTCATCCAATACCTTATGGGTTAGCCACGTAACCTTTGTTTCTTCTGAGTCTTCCATACTCTGAAGAACCTTTGTCTTCTAACACATTGCTTCCACCCGACACATCCATCAATCACTCTACCACCATCATTTACCTGAGACCTTGCAAAACCAATTAAACCATTTAGAGACCATTGTAAAGGTATCGGAACCTTTTGTGAACTGGAGTTTCTTCATCTCTTCATTCAAAAAGGATATCCGTCTTTTTGCCATTGAAGCACTGGATTAGGCGCATGGTGTCACAACAAGTGACACCTTCCATCCCATTTATTATCATAATCTTACTTATTTCAGCAAAGAACCCTTCTATCCAGTACGTCATGTGAAATGGACAAAATATTGAATCAATGGTCAATTTAAAGTTTGTGGAATTCTTCTTTATCCAGCAATATTGTAATACTTGATTTTTTTTGTTTGTGTGTGTGTTTCATGCAATTGGAATCTGAATCTAACGTTTTCCCAATTATGTTTATATCTTCTTCCCAGAACCAGATCGCTGCGGACACCGCACAACGTTTTGATCATAAATCTAGCCTGTAGTGATCTGTTAATGGTGTTTTCAATGTTTCCTGTAATGTTTATATCAATTGCAAAAAACAAATGGATAATGGGTGAAATAGGTAAGTAAAATAATAGTCATTGTATCATATTCATTCTGTACTATGCCATGGCGTATTCGCCGTAGAAGTGATGGCATAACAGGATCAACTACCATAGCAATAAATTAATACAATCGGTCATTTCAAATGTTGAGTTTTAGTTTTGTTTTGGTTTTGGTCACGTATTTCCTATTATCCTGCCTCTAACCACTTGACTCATAATATTAATTCTTTGTATCTACATTTATGTTAAAAACTTAACATTTGTAGCATGCAGATTCACTTTTCGTTTCAGTTTCTTTGGTATCTATGTGAAAACCTATTGTGGTTTGAAGTTGACCTGATCTAAGTATACAAAAGAAATGTCTTGAATTTCGCAGCTGCAATATTCACGGCAGGAGAGAAATCGGCGGGAGCGAAGTTGGAAAGAAAAGTCTACATTGACAGGTGGTGCTTTACAAAATCTTGAATGGTGTGCCAATGGCTATTTAAGCCGTGAAAATATAGACCATCGAAATATTTGCATTCGACATTCTAAAGGGGCGACTATTGTAATCGCCATGCGTAGGTGTTATAGAACAAAATCGATTCATGTCATTAATCCCATGACACAAAGATGTAGAGATGATCGAAGGAAGGCCATTGATTATATGACTTTCAATAAGCTAATTGAGTTTCTACTGAACCAATTTTTTTGGAAAAATGTAGAAGATAGAAGAGATTGTGTGTGTGGTGTGGGGGTGTGTGTTGAAACACTGGTAAGGGCAAGGAGAACCGAAACAGATGGGAGAGAGCATTGGAAGTGAAAAGAGAAGGGGGAGGAGAGCTCTAAAGACGTGAAGAAGAATATTATCGCTGGAGGGGAGATGGAGATGATTTGAGTTATATGTGGGGGAGACCGGGAGATACTGCAGGTAAGAGGTATAGTTGTTTATATGTAATAAAGCAATCATTTGAATATTAAGGGTTAATAAAATGACATATCTTTTGTCGTTGAATATTAACGAAGCCATATAACCCACCCCATCCTTCAATATACGCGCATGTATATCATTGTTCAGGTCTATCCTTCCAGTATTCAACATACAATTCGTGTGTCTGATATGCTCGCAGAAGTTCCACAAAAAACATTGAAATGATCGGAATCGTTATATAACGTGGGTTTGGGCATTCATCAGTATTAAGTTTGATGAACAGCATTTTGGGTGTCAAAATGTTGAATATGATACAGGAAAAGATTATTAACAGAATATATTTTGAACGAGCCTTAAAAATATATATATCCTGTGTCGTTTTCGATCAATGACCCTAGGGACATGGTCATCAAAATAAATTTATCATGAACAGTTATAAAAATTGGCATATGGAATAACATTTATACAAATCAGTACAATGGTAAATCCCAAAGAATCAGAGGGGCTTATTTAGTTTTTATTAGGTTACCCTTTAAAAAAATCAACATTTTAAACCCATTCTTTTACATGTTTGTGATTTGGGGCATTTTGGCCAAAAAATAATTTCATAATTTTTTAGCACTTTTCCTGCATGAAAAAAAGGATGGGACTACCTTAGAAGCGCGAAGTTATGGCAAAAAAGCTGAGACAATTTCCTCAGCACCTACGTGAGGCTGCGACTATGAACCCTGCCCCTGACAGGGATCCGAAATCATTTGTTCTGGGTGTCCCCGATGTAAAACTGCGGTGTCAGCAAACTCAGGGGTTCATCCATGATATACTCTCCTATACAGAATTGTACCCGGTACACAATCACTGATATTCAATCACAATCAAGATGTAATTAATTAAATCTCTTCCCAGGTACTATCTGTGTTGCCGCAATAGATCCTCTGCAGCTATCTTTTCAAGTTGGTGTATAGACTGGCCAGTACATTAATAAATGAGTGCCATTATTCCAAATGCCAAATCTGGGAATATGCTTTGATAAGTGTATTTCTAGCATTATGGATCGTTTGCAAAATCCCAATATTTGAAATGCTCAGCATGTACAGCTGTTCAGCCTTTTATTGATTTCAAGGATTTTTTGCCCGCATTTGAGATTATGTGATAATCAATGCCAATTAACATTATTCACATCATTTATCATTATTCGCGTAATGCAAGTTTCTGTTAGTATTGAAATATGGAAGATGACATTCATCTTGTTTCTAAAACAGAGTCCTAGATGGGCTGTACAATTTGCTGGGTTTCCTTTCAGGTGGTAGCTTTCCTGATTGGGATGAGTGCGATTACCAACAAACCCTCAGGTCATCCCACTTTTGTTACCTTTTTGGTCCCAAAAACATTAAACTTGTTATATTTTAGTATGGGGTTAAGTAAACAATATCCCTGATTTGAAAGATGATATTTTTTTGATTATCACGTGCTGTGGGACCTCCAAATTCACGAAACAAAAAATAATCTGAGAGCCAAAACATTTCCTTCTATGAATACTGAATACAAGACTGGTACGAGGCAATATGATTATGCCGCAACTTCCAAATCGCGTTATTTTAATTTGTACGCTGTAACATCAATTTGATTGGGACCATTGCAAAATGAGGTGTCATAATGCGTATTCAGAATGCAATTTTGCTTCGATTGCATATCCCGAATTTGGCAGGTCCCCGTTTGAAATAATGGTCATTCATTAAGGAAGGTCTGAGCTACTACAACTTATACCTCCTACTAGCAAATGGTAACAGCAGCATGACTTTCTGCACCTGCTGCATGGCGTAGTGAATTAAACTTCCCACATGAAATGATAATGTGCAGAACAGATTGAATCGTTGTTATTACCACCTGATTGAATCGTCCCTGTTAATAACACTCTTCCAAGTTGCCCTAGGGCATCCAGTCTTCTCTGATCGTGGGTGGGAAAATACAGAAGCATATGATATCTGAAGGATGCGACTTCATCCATTCTGGGCAACGAGCCAAACCACTGTATATATATGTACCTCGTGGTGCTGTCGATCAATAACCCTATAGTGAGCTTATGTTGTTTGGAGTTATAGGAGCTCTTGATGAAGTCGTGGGCGATATGCTGTGTCTATTTGATGCGGAGAACTTTCCTTTGGTATTTCATATCAAATGCATCTAATCTGAACTCATCTCTTTCAGTGAAAGTCCAGCATTCAGAAGCATACTGAAGCAAATTTAGTATTCAAAGGCTAAACATAGGGGAAATTCAAAATTGTTTCGATATCTGGAGCTGAAGTGCCTGTAGTGACTGTGTTCTTTCTACCCTTCAATATGCTTCTGAATGCTGGACTGTAGAATTTCATCTTGGTGTCTAAGTTGATATACCGGTCCTTCCACACCTCGTCAAGTTCTTTAAAAGCACCTGATACTTTGCCAATTCTATGATTAACTGAGACCTTAGCATTTGATCCATCAGCACTATAGTATGCTCCCTAGTGATTCTCAACCTTAATGAGGCCGTAATCTCCAATTGGAACAGAAGGTGCTGAGTTCGAAAGACCAAGTGACATGATTTCTGTTTTCTTGAACATGTTGAAGCTCATTAAAGACCCAATTTTCCACCTGTTTCTGAAATTCACGGATGGCTTCAGTTGTATCTGTCATCTTGGCATCCGCCTTAGTCAATGTTAGTAGAAGTGTATACCTTTCTTGTTTTCATCTACGGCTGATTTCATTGCGAAATCGATGGCAAGGCCAAAAAGCAGTGGCGACCAAAGTCACCGTGTCTTGCGCCGGTGTTCAGTATTTTGGCATTTTTTCTTCTTTGATATGCTGTTGGGGATGTCTTTTAGAGATACTTCATGTGCCAATATTGCCTATTTCAAACGTAAATTGACTCGTCTAATATCCAAACAGCACCGGATGGATTTGGATGGCGAGGATCCGCTATCGCTAAGGACCGCTATAATACTATTTTTAACGTGTAACTACACTCATAGAAATGACTTGTTCGCCTTGTTGACGCAATTCAAAAGGAGTAAGTTTGGAAAACTCAAAAATAGTGTAAAAGTTGCCAAAACAAAATTCATTTTAATTATCCGAACTTAAAAATGCTGAAAAAGCTCAAAAGTTCCGTCAGCTAATCAACTTTGTTGGCATTACTTAAAAGTTGATGTAAGTCGTTGCGTCAACTTTTTAAGTAATGCCAACTTCTAATAATAATAGTGAGCTTCTGTTGTTTAGTTATACGGATCTTATGAAGTCGTGGGCGATATGCTGTGTCTATTTGATGTGGAGAACTTTCCTTTGGCATTTCATATCAAATGCATCTAATCTGAACTCATCTCTTTCAGTGAAAGTCCAGCATTCAGAAGCATACTGAAGCAAATTTAGTATTCAAAGGCTAAACATAGGGATACGTTTGTGAAGATTATCATTCATCCAGGTAGCTAAACAGTATTAACTTAAACTATAATCTAGTCAACTGGACTTACTATTTTTGAGTGGGAAATTTTCGTCCAATCTGAACGCATCATCAGCCCTACTGATGTTGTGGCGGCAAAGGGGATATACGGCCTACGTCACAACTTGGCCGGGGCCTACAGTTCAGCGATCAGAAGATACCTTCAGGTTGAACTCAAATAGTGGTGACCTGTGATACTACAACATCCGTTTCACAGGTCAATGAACTTTTCGCCACAACATCAGTAGGGCTGATGATGCGTTCAGGATTGGACGTGAAAATTTCCCACTCAAAAATAGTAAGTCCAGTTGACATAGATTAGTCAATGTTTAATATTATACCTAGGGAAATTAAGCATAGGAAATTCAAAATTTCATTGCGATATCTGGAAAACATAGGCTGAAATTGTGCCTGTAGTGACTGTGTTCTTTCTACCCTTCAATATGCTTCTTTGGACTGTAGAATTTCATCTTGGTGTCTAAGATTGATATACCGGTCCTTCCACACCTTGTCAAGTTCTTTAAAAGCACCCGATACTTTGCAGCAATTTATGATTAACTGAGACCTTAGCATTTGATCCATCAGCACTATAGTATGCTCCCAAGTGATTCTCAACCTTAATGAGGCCGTCATCTCCAATTGGAAGAGAAGGTGCTGAGTTCGAAAGACCAAGTGACATGATTTCTGTTTTCTTGAACATGTTGAAAAAGCTCATTAAAACCCAATTTTCCACCTGTTGGCATTACTTAAAAAGTTGATGTATCGTTGCGTCAACTTTTTAAGTAATGCCAACTTCTGATGTTGAAGCTCATTAAAACCCACCTTCAAGTTCACGGATGGCTTCAGTTGTATCTGTATGTTGGCATCCGCCTTAGTCAATGTTAGTAGAAGTGTTATACCTTTCTTGTTTTTTGATCTACGGCTGATTTCATTGCGAAATCGATGGCAAGGCCAAAAAGCAGTGACGACCAAAGTCACTGTGTCTTGCGCCGGTGTTCAGTATTTTGGCATTTTTCCTTCTTTGATATGTTGTTGGGGAAATGTTTTTAGAGATACTTCATAAGTGCCAATATTGCCTATTTCAAACGTAAATTGACTTTGACGTCTAATATCTAAACAGCACCGGATGGATTTGATGGCGAGGATCCGCTATCGCTCAAGAACCGCTATATTTACTTTTTTAACTCATAGAAATGACTTGTTCGCCTTGTATGACGCAATTCAAATGAGTAAGTTTGGACAACTCAAAATGTCATAAGTCATTGCATAAAAGTTGCCAAAACAAAATTTTTGGTTCATTTTAGTTATCCGAACTTAAAATGCTAAAAATTCTTTATGTTTTCTCAAAAGGTTCCGTCAGCTATCAACTTCATGTTGGCATTACTTTCAAAAATTGATGTAAGTCGTTAGCGTCAACTTTTAAGTAATGCCAACTTCTGAATTCAAGTTCATGGAACTTAGAAAAATAAACAAGGTTCAAAGAACCAATTAGTTGAGTTATTGTATATAACTCAACATGTAAGTTGATGTAACTCGTTCATATTAAAGTTACTGGTACTTATTGTTTTGAGTTATTCCAATTTGGTACTTTGTTACTTAATTCACGTAATTGGATCATTTTCTGCACAATTAGCAGTATTCAAATATTTATTTTTGTAATCAGTGCAAAATTTTGTATACTATAGCACACCTCTAGAAAAGTATGCTAACCTAGGCTAGTTTCATTTGTTGTAACAACTCAATAAAGTAAGTGCAAATGATTGCGACCAACATAATGATATCGAGTCAGCGTTACTCAAAATTGTACGCGTTGGCATTACTCGGAAAGTTGACGCAACGACTTACATCAACTTACCATGCTTACTGAGTAATGCCAACGAAAAATTTCTATGAGTGTATAATTGGGGTAAACTGCTCCCTATTTCCAATACAGAAAAGGGTTTGCTCTACCTAACACGGTCCGCTACTTCTACGGTTCGATATCACTAATTTATGAATAAGGTTAGCTACTGTCTGTTCAATTAGCTTAGATTCTTGAATTTTTAAGATATTTGAAAAAATAAAAATTGTGGTCAAAGTCATCAAAGAAAAGTGTTAGCACAGCCTTAGACCTAACGTGATTTATACTTTTCAAATTCTAAAGTTCAATTTAAAACCCCATTTCTTTTCAATTTTGGTCTTTTCCCGCGATATTTTTATAAAAAGCCGTAGAACGTCGGGTACCATAAACTTTTTTGAATCAATCCATTTAGAGCAATGGGGACGAATGTCACAATGTGCAGATATAGTATTTATTCGACCATCCGCTTCAGGAAGTATTGTCTGCAAAATATTTGCCAGTATGACGATCGCTTTTTAGGCGTGAAACTCAGAGGAACGACTTCTATTCTAGAAGGTCTAAACTTTGAATATTTATTTATTTATTTATTTATTTATTTATTTATTTATTTATTTATTTATTTATTTATTTATTTATTGTGCAAATGGGTCTGAGAAGCTGTATGCCTATAGGCCTATTATAAAACTACACATTTATTTTCAATTTGTTTTTTCGTTTTGTTTGTTGAATACAAACTGAAAAAACTGTACAACAAAAGAACTTTTGTACAGGAAAATATTATTTAAAATAATCAGGTTACAGAAGAAAATAATTCTTGTAAAGTCACTATCTGAAAATGTCAAGCGAATGCTGATACTCTTGGGAAGGAATGGTGGTATTAAACAAAGCTCAATTTAAATTGTAAACCAGTTGAAATAAGAACGAAATCCATAATTTTAATGTCATTGTTTAGGAAAAATGCTCAGAATAATGTTATGCATAAACGAAATCGCGCCATATAATTTCGTGTAATAAAACCGGTGGACCATCATCACCTATAGAACCTGCATCCAATAACCGGAACGGTATAACCGGAAATGGCAGGATACAGATTGCTTTTACAATCATGGTTGCCCTATGTGGAATTGATACAGATTGTTTCTAAAAGTTCTAAATTTAGTGAGAGCACGGAATGAAGAACATCTTATAATATCTTCTTGTATTCAACCATGGTATCATAATACCTACCATGATTCAACTTGCTAACTCTGAATTATTATATATCAATGGGCACCTTTTTAAAGTTAATCGATACGTAAAAATTCGTATTAATACTAAGTATGCCCAAAATGATAAATGGCACAAATTTATTGATTTAAAGAAATGGAGGCACAATTGCATCTTTATTTTATTGTAATTTTGGAATTTATTTATTTATTTAGTATATTTATTTAATCATTTATGTAATGTTTTAGGTCTATTTATTGAAAATAACACTTTTCTTTTTAGTCACTTTTTAAAAAGTATTATTTGTTTTTTTTTCAAATATCTTAAAATTCAAGATATTTTTGTTAATTTTTTTTTTAAGCTAATTGAAGACGACATAAGTTCCATAATTCGATATCATTGAGGCATGTTTGAAGGCCTACTTATGAAATCAATTAATACATCCATAAACGTATAAATGTTAATGCAGTAGGGAGAGCGGAGTGTTCGAAGTACAGGTTCGCCCACTCACTTACCACTTCTATCGTGGAATTTGGTGATGGTAAAATTGACATAGCCCATTATAAACTTCATATTAGCCAGGGACGTGTTCATCGAACTATGCCAAAACAAAAAATTACGTTTTTCTTGCATGAATGTTGTAGTATCACAATACATAAATGCAGAATCTTTTAATTTGTATTGGGAACATTTGCTTTGTCAAAGATTTATGCAGTTATAAACTTTATTCAATTTATATTTTACATACCCTGTATTCTGTAAATGTTTTGCCTCATGTACCAAAGGATGAGGGCATGTTCGCCCTATATCTTCCCCCGGGCGCTCTGAGGGCTGCCCCATCAGGCATTATGCGATAATTTATAATTATTACCATTAAACAAGGTAAACTGACTTAAAAGCATGTTTTTAAAGTTTTATTATATCAATGTTACTCAACCACCGTTTATGTCCTAATCCATACATCTCACAGAATACATGATACGTTGAGCACAGTTCAAATTTCCTGACCCGAAATTGATTTGACAAACAAAGTGAAAATACGCAGAGAATGAAATACTCTTGCTAAATGTTTGCAAATAAAAAATGCAATGATTTGTTTGCGTTTGACATGATTGTCAATCAAACTCCTGGTAACGTTCGTTTCAACAACTTTTTTGTTTGCTCTATCCTGATGGTTCTATAGTTTTGGGATTGTGGCCGTATATAAAAGACATAGGGCTTACACAAAAATCAAATAACTTTAAATTGACATCGCTAGGCTGGTCAGAAAAATATAGGTGGGATGGCGAAAATATAACACTCCTCTCCCCTAAAATAGCGTTAGGGGCAATTCCATGTAAGTAGGGCTTATTGATCTGAAATTAGAAAATCCTCAACTTTGCCTGAAAAGGCACCCTTAATTTCTCATCAAACAATGCAACGCCTTCTATACTTTTCATTCATTAATTATAGGCGTATTAATTAATGCAATGAGTGTAATATCCGCCTTTTTTCACTTTCTTCAAATATTGACATACGAACATTTAAAAAGAAATCAGCATGAAAAAATTTTTTTTCGTCAGAGGCTATTTTGGCCTATTCAGTGTCATAAAGGCAAGACGATCTTTGATCATTTTTAAATAGCTATTTATTTTTCAACCTTATTGTTTGTACATGTGCTTGTAGGACAGATTTTGAATTAAACCTGTTAATTGTGATATTTTAATTCCCCTAGAACACAAGCGTGGCACCTAATTGTAAAATGTTTAGAAACCTAAAATGGGTTTTCTTTTTATTTAACTCATTATTTCGCTAAATTACTCTTGCCCTACGAGTTGTTGTTACTAATAAACATTTCAAATTTTGGGTGGATAGCCAAATAGTTGACCGAAATCGTATATTTGCACCAATATTTGACAAATCGTATATTAACATTACCGCCCCTTCGTCATTGCAAGCCAAAGTGTGAAACGAGATTACTTGAAATATATATTTCAGAGTTGACTCAAGCCTGAATATATTTCTGAAATATGTCATTTGGTTGATGGTTTCATCCTCAAAGCCTCTTGCTGTAATTCTCTAATCGAGCTATTATAGGACCGATCTTCTGAAATCCATAAACCGTGTCAAATAAAATAGTCTCTTTCATAATTCGTGCACGATACAACGTTGATACGTCAGATTTCGAATTTTATTAAAAATAGGCATAAATCATGCTGAACAGGTTGAATGCTGGCAAAAGTAGATAAAATAACTATGGGTCTAGAATTTACATTAATCAGTGTCCTGGGGCCAGGATAACATTTAGCGACTCTTCGAATTCTAAAACAATACTTCGTAAATGTCCTTGCTTTCATTTTCTCATTTAATTTGTTTTAATTTTAATTAATTTCTTTATCCACTGGCTCTCTGGTAAATCCGGTATTGCCAAATATTTCCTGTCTATTACCCGTTTTAATCTATTTATTTATTAAAATGAACCATCTATTAAATTCCTATAATACAATGTATAGGCAGTGATAACAAAATTTGTTTTTATTTTTGTTTGCAATTTGGGTTCCATTACACGATTGAGACTCATAATAAACTGTTGGGCATGGCGGAATTAGTATATTTAAAATAGACACTTTAAGGCCCCCTTTTTTAATGTTTGTAGGCGAATTATTGATATCAATATTTATGTACAAAATGCAAAAGAATTATATATATTTGATTGTTTTGTAAACATTAAATTTGATGTTTACTCATAATTATCTCTGGAAAGTCAAAAAAACAAGGAGTATCGGTATTTAGTTTCTGGGAAAGGGATCAGATGAGCAGTGAGAAAAACATTTGCCCTAAATCTTTATTTGATTTTTATTGTTTTATGAATTTATTAGGCTACTGGTAAAGTGCAAATCAAACCAAACACTCTAGGATTTTATCATCGCATGCGTAGAAATGGGATGGCATAGATTTTCTGGTGACCTCGCATGATTTAGCAATGCAATGAACCGTCAGGGTTATTGCGTTATTTAATTCCAACTGTCGTGGCAATATTTATTGCACGTGTAATACTTTTTGACGTAACGAAAAGTATTGTACATATAATATTGTACGTACAATACGGAGTCTTAAGCTATCCTTATATAAACGTAATTTTTTCCATATAATTTCGTGTAATAAAACCGGTGGACCATCATCACCTATAGAACCTATCCAATAACCGGAACGGTATAACACTTGAAATGGCAGAACAGATTGGTGGACAAATTGTTTTGCTAAATTGGATAATTCTATGCCCTATGTTCAGAATGGACGATCGATTTGTCTCGCAAGCCTTTTGGTGGACCCACCACTGCCTAAAATGAGGCAAAATTGAAAAGAATAAATTGAACTTTGGAATTTGAAAAGTATAAATAGTTAGGTCTAAGGCTGTGCTAAGACTTTCTTTTGACTTTGGCCAAATTTTTATTTTTTCAAATATCTTAAAAATTCAAGTCTAAGCTAATTGAACAGACATAAGTTCCATAAGGTTCGATATCACTCATTTTAAATATTAAAACAATTAACGTCTCATCGGAACGGACGAAGTAAATGTCTCACTTACCTTTTTCTATGTGGATGGATGAGTATTGCATAGCCCATTTATTCATCCAGAGTTACTTGCTGAATGTGCACAATTGCAGCTATTTTTGTAATTTTGCTCAATATTTATATATTATTTCTCATATTATTTTTACGCCCGTATTCTGTAATGTTTTGCCTCATGTACCAAAGGCGAGGACACCTTCGCACGCTCTGCCGTATGAGGCATCGATAATAATATTTTGTCTGCGAGTCTCGTTGTCTTTTCTTAAATGTGAAGTGGATATAATATCTTGACATTCACAGAATATAAACGTTGAGCACAGTTCAAATTTCCTACTTGAAATTGATTTGACAAACAAAGGTAAAATATGCATAATGAAAAACAAAATTAAAAAAAAAAGACTTGTTTGCGTCTGACATCATCTGTCAATCAAACTCGCGTTTGTTTACGAGCGCGTGATGATGTGTTCCTGAAGGTGGCCGGTAAAAACAGGGCACCTTATTGTTAAATTTGTAAATATTTTTTCAAATATACAAACCCACTCTCAAAATTTAGGTCTTTTAGTAGGAAATGCTTTCTTTGCCTGAGACACCATGTCAACTTATTAACAAAAATAATGCCCAGAAAAGTTGCAATTTGAAAAAGTACGTATTGCATGGAACATGGTGAAGTCATAACAAAAACAGGAATCACTTATTCATAGGCAAGAATGTGATCAAATGTATTCAAACATTTGCCATAAGTAAAGGAGGTGGCACAATAAAATGTTTAGAAACCTAAAATAATAATTCTTACACTTTAACTAATTAAATGCACCTTGCCCTTTCCTTACAACACTATATTGGCAAACAGATATTTTGTTATAAAGCCGTGTATCCTTAAGACGAGTGGCGTGGTAGAAGCCATATTTTGTCCAGTTATAAGCCATTTAACTAAAAATAGTGCATCTTAGCTTAATACTAATATTGATTGACAGTGTCAGCTTATTTGTTTCAATATTTGAATGCAAACACCGTTATAGTCATACTCATCTCCGACCTGCCTGGACTTGAGGGAAATGATCAGGAATTTTACATGTAGCAGCAATATCAAGTGAATATCAAGTGTGATCTGCGTTGCTTTCCATTTCAAGGCTATCGTTGTAAAATGTTTTGACTATATCATTCATTCATGCATTCATTCATTCATTCATTCATTCATTCATTCATTCATTCATTCATTCATTCATTCATTCATTCATTCATTCATTCATTCAATACTTCATTCATTCAAATACATTCATTGATTCATTCATTCATACATCATGAAAATACACTCAAGTGACGCTATACATACATCATGTATCGTTGTGATAAGTTCACAATGTTCATTAATGCGGTAATTCACTTTTATGAGCACGAGTTGGATATCCAAAATTAAGTTAATGCCATAGACAAAAATCAAAGATCTTTTTAAAATGGCACTTATTAGCTGTAACGCTATGAATGATGAAGCAGAAGTCTTTGAAAATTAATTCGAAAGACTACAAATTATCATCATGACTTGTGTTCAACTTGCTTTCGGGTGCAAACTTCTTAACAAAAATAACAAATTGCTTTTACAGATATAAAGGAATTAAAAGGTATTCAAAACATAAAGGAAGCAACGAAAAAAAGGAGAAATACAATTTGTATAAAACGCATAAAATCAATGTTTTCTTTTTACAATTTCTATTGTTAATGTCTTAAGTGCTAGTATTTTAAATATACATTCCATCTCATTCTGTATATATACCTGTATTTGATGTGATGGAAGATTTAAGATTGCCCTTTTCTAAGATGCGCGTAATATAATATCTTAGTGCTGGTTTTGCTTTCTGCATTATATTCAATTCAATTCAATTTAATATCTTATTGTGTACATTTAATTCTTAACATAACAAATACGTAAATGCGATCATTTATTGAGTATTATGTTACTAGAATATTGTGTATCTTTAATAAAAAAAACATATATCTTTTCCGATAATTTTTGGTCTCGCTATGAGTTTCAAAATATTGAACTCGACTACGTCTTATCCAATACCTTAAAACTCAGAGCCTGAACAATAAATGTGTGCATAGATAAACTTTTTGTTGAGGAGTTTAGGTAAAGATCAACAGGGTTCAACGGGCTTGGATTTTTGTCCAGTTACCCAGATAAGGTGGTATTACACCCCTGATAAATTTTGCATTTTTTCGTAACTGCACACTGGTAACAAAAGCTATGTATATTATAGGGCAAGGACTCCAATTACTTCACTGAAATTTCAGTGATTCAAGACAAGTGGTTCATTATATATGTTAAGAAATGAGGTACGTTGTAGCGCAACCTCTTTTCTTATCATAAATAACGTACCGCTTGTCTTGAGTCACTGAAATTCCAGTGTAGTAACTGGATTCCTTGACCCTATAAAATACATAACTTTTGTTACCAGTGTGTTATTATTTTTGAGAAAAATTCAAAAATAGTCACAAATTTATCACCATAACTAAACATCTGCGGTATGGTCAACTATTTTTTGTTTGAAATCACTTAATTACAAAATCCGAGAAATGTTCGATCACTATCCCCTGCCCTGTGAAGTCCAAAATTCAACCTTTAACTCTTTTACCTATAACTCCAGAACTGTACATCGAGGTATGTCAAACTATATTTTCTGAGCCTTATAATGAGTATACATTTTTAACCAAGTTTGACCAAATTAAAATTTTCACCCCTGCATAAGCGGCCATTTTGGATTTATGCAAATTATGCACTGTTCCACTCGTTAGACTTTCCTAGACTTTTGATATGTTGATGCTGTGTGAGCTTTTGAAAGAGATGTATGCATGCAAAATGGATTGTGTTGCAATTGTTAATTAGTGGTGGGTGGTTTCATGCTTGAGTTTACACCCAAATGACTTAAGCTACTTGTAGGTATATATGTATATGATATATGATATGATATGATTTTATTGGCACAAAATCGCGGCCCGGAGGCCGAATTACATTGTACACAAAGAAAAGCAAAAAACAACAATGAGAATTAAAGCAATATATATATAACAACATAATAAATAAATATAAACAACAAATGAGGTCAGAACTCAAGGCAGCAAAAAGAAACAGGATACACAGCAAAGCAATGCAGGGATGAACCAGAATTAGGATGGGTTGCTGTTTAGCAGCCTAACAAAGTACGAAAACTGGACTCCTAGCAAACCTGTCCGTGCGGGCACGGAGTTGGGAAAGATTGGCATTGTTTCTTAATTGTCTACCATGAGCCTGACCTCTGCTGGGAGGAAGCAACTTGGTGGTCCGATCACACTTGGAAAATGTACGAGCAAATTTAAGGCAATGTTGCTCCCTCCTATCAGACAGCTTATTAAGGTTACACACAACAAGAGCATTGTCATAAGATACATAATTGGGCCCAAGGATAATTCTCAGAGCTCTTTTCTGGATGTTCTCAAGCTTGATGGCCTGCTTGGAAGTGAAAGTGGAGTGCCAAATGACATCGGAATATTCAACCAGGGGTCTAATATATCCTCTGTAAATGCAGGCCTGTGTAAATGGTCACTAACTCGGATGTATTGAACCCAAACTTCTTAAGAGAACGAAGCATGAATAGCCTTCTATTTGAATTCTTCCACATGTGGTCAACTTGACCATCCCATTTGAGGTCAGTCTGGAGCCAAATACCCAACACTTTGGCAGAAGACACAAAAGAGAGAGGAGGGGACCAATTTTTTAAGTCTGGCTGAGGAGGAGAGTCTGTCTTGAAACAAATTTGCATAGCTTGACACTTGACAGGATTAAGTTTGAGTTGATTATCTACTGACCACTTCAGGAAGTCATCAAGATCTGTCTGCAAATTGCTAGTCACACTAGAGGAACGGTTTTCAGCGAAGGTGAGGTCGTCAACATATTTCCAATAGTGTGACCTGCAATCACCAGCCGCGTCATTGATGACTGCCTAAAAGTTATGGGCCCAAGTTTTGTTCCTGTGGAACACCAGCGCTAAGAGGAAGGTAAGCGGACAAAGTTTGATTGTAACGCACGCATTGGCGACGCTTGTCCAAAAAACTACAAATCCAAGGAACAATAGTCCCCCGGACCCCCAAGACAATTAGCTTTTGAATGGCAACAGTATGACTAACTAAGTCAAATGCCTTGGAAAAGTCGGTGAGGACTACTGTTCCAACATTGTTTGCCTTATCTGAACCATGGAATAAAAAATGAGTGAGGTTGAGAAGATAATGAGCCGTTGAGACCCCATGAATATTACCAAATTGATTGATATCAATACTGTCTTGAATGTCATTAACAACCCACTTGGCAATAAAGCCTTCCGCTATTTTGGCAAATATATCAGTGAGCGATATTGGGCGCATTTTGTCAACGGAAGCGGGGAACTGCTTGGGAATAGGGACTACAATAGCAGACCTCCACTGGCACGGAACCACCCCTTCACGGAAAGAACAATTAAGCAAATTAGTCAATGGGCTACTCAGTTCATACGCAAACTCTTTAATGAGTTTAGGAGGGATGCCATCTGGGCCACTGGATTTGGATGTTTTGACCTTCAATAGTTCAGAATATACTTCCCAAGGTTGCAATTCAGGGGCAGAATATCTGACAGGTAGATAGGCAGGAAGATTTGAATACTTCAGGGGCTCGATATGAGATGAAATACTGACAAACTTGGAAATGATAGCATTTGCCATATCTTTGTGATTGGTTCTATCAACACCAGGTATATGCATATCAAGGTCCGAGTTTGTAGAGTTCATCATGGACTTAATTCTTTGATACCATTTACGTGGATCGGTTTTTTGCAGTTTTCTTACTCTTTCAGCATTGAAAGACACTTTAGCTTTACCAATCTCTCTTTGGACTTCATTTCTAAGTTTACGCCAATTCAAAGTGTCATTCTCTGCAAAAGCAAATTGACGTTTAGAGATAAGTTTCTTTATGTTGGATGTTATCCATGGCTTATCTGACTGATGAATTTTAATAGATTTAGTTGGTAAATGCATGTCAATACCTTTGTTTAAGATAGAGTACAAAGCGTCAGTTTTAGCCTGAGTGCCCTCGCCATCATAGACCTCGTTCCAGGATTGCTCTTGTATCCACCTACCAAATACTCTAACACGGATTCACCAAAAGGACGGATAACACAAGATTTCTGTGTGCTATATGTGATTTTGTGTTTTGGGATCAATAACACACAAGCATGATCGCTTGTGCCGAGCGGAGAAAGAGGGATAGGTGGAAAGTAATGGTCTTGAAAATTGGTTAGCACGAGATCTAGAGAGGTCAATCATCTACGCTCATTTTAGTGATGTAAATGTTCAGCCACTATACCATCCATGACTGTTTATATGCCGGACCATCAAAATCAACCATTAGGAGAGAGCACCATAATATTTCTACAGTAAAACCCATGAATTTTAATTTACTCTTATGAATGTATTCAAAGGTATATGAACTTTTAACTTCATTAATTGGAAAAAAGCCATTCCTTTCATATTTGCCGAAAATTGCATGTTAGTGGGAATTTTCCCTCAAAAGTCGTTAAAAAAGACCCACTTACCGCTAAATATGAATATCCAGCTATATTGCCCCGCAGGGCAACAAATAATCACTAACCGCGAAATATGTATGCATCCAAGAAGCTTAAACTATAAATTAGCCCCCGATAGAGGGCAGCAGGGCTTGAAGAATGTGGGAAATTATATTGGAACTCACTTGGAGTGTTTAGTTGTCGTATGAAAGCTATGTATTTGATATCATATCAACTAAACTATATAGGTAACACATATTTGAAATTATGTATTGGTGAAATTGGTCTTTTAATTATTCCTTTTTCTCAAAGCCATTACAGTCTCCCAAAAATGGTTATCTATGATCAAAACCTGATAAACATTCAGTATAACTACAAGAAGACATGATTAAACAGGACTGTTTTGGTACATATTTCGCATATTTTCGAAATGTTAAGATGCATAAAAATCTAATTTACGAGCAACTCCGTAGAATTGTGGGTAAAGCCGAGTTTAGCTATATAGTTTGGGATTTGTTTTTATGAATTGAAAGTAGGTGCATACACTTAGAGTGGTACCGTATTAAAAGAACGTGTTCATACGATTTACTATTTTCAAGCGCTTATTAAAATTCAAAAATTTCAGGATTTTCATGACAATATTAGGAATCAGCTTGAAAAATGCATTAAAATGAGTACAAACACGCCTAGTATTGATCCAGTAGTTCTTAAGATAGCTCTTGATATTGTGAGCAAATATTTCAAAATGTGAACTTTTTCCATTGAAGCGCATGGCTAGACGCAGAGCATTAAGGGATCTAAAATGAGCGTTTATTGCGTTTCGACAGTATTTTTTGTGGGACATGAGAGCACCTCAGACCTATCGAATTGCATTCTGAATACGGAGCATGTCTTTCTGATATCAAATAATTTTCATTATAATACAAATTTTATGACAAATTATAAAAATTTGATATTTTTCAAATTTTTGATATATAACAGATCAAAAATTATAAAATATATTTGATATAGGAAAAAGCCGACGGTCAAAAAATTTTGATCTTTCATATTAAAGATATGGATTTTTTTCCAAAAAAGACCTATTTTTTTTGGTGTTTTGGGAAAAAATCCATATCTTCAATATGTCATCGAAGTAAAATTCATTTAAAAGTTTACTTCAAGTACTGCTAAATATATTATCAATTTTTAATGATTTGCCATAAAATGTATTAAATTGCGTTTCAAAAATCAAAATTATTTGATATCAGGACATTCTTCGTATTCAGAATGAAAATATGTCTGATGACGAAAATAAATACTGTCCAAACGTTCGTACCCCATTGAACTTCGAGTTATTAAAATAATGATGTATTACAATAATAATTTCTGTATATTTACATTTGAAGATATGGATTTTTTATAAGTAATCCCAAAAAGTTGGAAACTTTGTTTCATGACCTTCTTTTTTTTGGTGTTTTGGGGGTAAAAAATCCATATCTTCAATACGAAAGGTCAAAATTTTCAATTGATCGTCGGCTTTTCATCCCACCTACATACACTTTAAGTATAAATCATCATCAGATTTATAAAGTTTACTTCAAGTACTGCTAAATATCAAAAATATCAATTTTAATGATTTGTCATTTGGAAAATGTGTATTAAATTGCGAATTTCAAAATAATCAAAATTATTTTTTGATTTGAATGACATTCTTGTATCGTATTCAGAATACAATTGTCAAGATACGCCATCTTGATGTACGAGCTCTAATGTTTTTGAACCCAAATTTCCTTGAAATAACATACTGTTCATCGAACTTCAAACGGATTCATACCCCAAATGGGAGGATTAAACGAACTTCTCGAGTTCTTAAAATAATGCATATAAGGATGTATAATACAATAATAATATTATAAACTAATATTGTAATAATTACAGTTGGGATTGTAATAATAAAATTAAGTGCTGGAGTTGTGGATGAATATGTGCCCTTCAACATTTGAGGTTGGAACTTTTTTCATTTTGATTAAATAAATTGACCCTTTTTTTAAAAAAAAACCCCAACGTTTTGTACTGAATTTTATTGGGTAAAATTCTATTATCGCATAGTAACAATAAATAATCACTTGTACCTGAGAATTATCGCCACGAGTTGGAAACAATTTGTTTGGTATCATCATGATATTGCCAATTTTTGCCTGGTAGATAGCATATTCACCTACTATTTTTTTAGAACGGTGATTGTGCTTTTGATATGTGGGTAAAACCTTGCATAAAATTATTAGATATAACTTAATGGCCTTGTACTGGAGCTCACACACTTTCATCGAATTCATTCGTGTTATCCTACGATGAGAAATAAATCAGATCAGACAATTGTTATATCGTTCCGGTTGGTCGTTTGAAAGGTGACAGAGGTGTTAACGATTTCATTTTGATTGAAGAACATCCAATAACACATGCGGTGCTATATCTTTGAATTTATAATGCAAATTCATTTTAACCATCATAACTTGTCCCTTGGTATGGCTTGCTAGTAAAGGCCTTTTGTGCTTAGGACGTGACATAATGCTCCATCAATAACGTGAGATAATCACATAGAGAGAATTTTAGTCATTACAACATGGTTTAGATATTGCTTATAGGAATTTGATGTTCAGCTCGGGTTTTTTTCTAATATGCTTAACTTATTCTGAACATTAATTATTTGTATCTGTAATTCAATTTCAGGATGTGACGTATACGCCTTTTTAGGATCGCTGTTTGGAATCGCGTCGCTCTGCATTCTGACTGCGATAGCTTATGACCGGTAAGGAATCAAATGTAGCATGCTTAGATATGGGGGGTGTTTTTTTACTCGTCCGGATGCTTAGGTAAAAGAGGCATTTTGTCCAACCGCTGGGCACCGAGTGAACAATCCACATAGGTTGGGTATATTTAAACCAAGATCAGGTAAAAATTTCTGAAAATAAAAGGTGGATTTAACTTACCAATGCTTCGTGAAATGATGTGTCAAATATTTTACCCAACGGATGCTTTAGCCAGTGTTGTAACAGTGTATTGTGTTCAAATATAACTTGACATAGAACGTAGAATTCAGCATACCTGAATTAATCATGATACAATGATGTTTGCCAGCTTTCACGCAAACTCAGCAATTATTAAATAAGCATTTCCATTTTACCTAATGCAGTCAGCTATAGGTGTTCATATATATTGTTTCTGGATGACGATGGTCGTGTTTTAACTGTGGGTTCCTGCAACTTACTTCACTGGTATACAAGTATACATTAATCTAATGTAGTATCATCATTAATATAACCAAGTCATTTCAATTTGTCTGAACATATCTGAAATTTAAAGGAGGATTTCGTGACCCTAACACCCTCTTTTTATGACATTTTTCAGTAGATATCCACGAAAAAAGCTTATTCCCAAAATTTGAGTTGATTCGGATTTTGCGTTTGCGAGTTATGCATGATTATGTGTATTACACTGCTCTATAGGCCATTGTTCTAATTTCGTTCTGGTATACGTTCTGGTATACCAGAACGAAATTCAAATTTGATGATATTTTTGCTAAACGAATTAATCTGCAAGAAATTTTTGGTATATAAACATTATGTAGCCAGAGGTTTCCAGTGGTATAAAAATCTCAACTTTTTTTGAAAAAAGTGGGGGGATGATGAGGCTGTGGATCACGAAATGCCCTTTTAAATGTTTAAGGGCAAGAAACGTGATCACGTGTATTCTACTTTTCAATTAGACAACAAAATTAAACATTTAAATTTAGGTTCAAAATTTGAGAAGTCAATTGTATTGTGCGTTTGTGTTTCCGTATTGATTTTCTTAGTTTTTGTTTGGTAATTTTACCATGTTTACCATTGTATCAATTTATATTTATATTTACATTTTGTTTTTTGTAAATTGTACCTTTACAGACGTTGTGCTATTTGTACTACCACTGACGGTTCCGGCACCGGCAGCTATAGACGTGTATTCTTCCTAACTGTTGTGGCGTGGGTCTACTCTTTCCTATGGTCTGTTCTACCCTTGTCAGGCAAAGGGGCCTTTGTTCTGGAAGGATACAAGCTCAACTGCTCTTTCGATTATGTAACTCAAACCTTAGAAAACAAACTCTATGTTGGGTTTCTATTCGCAGGCGCTTTCTTCATACCGATGACCATAATTATGTACAGTTACACTCGGGTTGTTCTTGCAGTCAAGCAAAGTCGACAATCTCTTCTAGACATGAGTAAAGTTAAAACCACTTTAGTTGTCAGAACTTTCAAGATACACAAGCGTCAGGTGAAAAACTTTGAAACGGCCAAGATAGGTATGAAGTTGATTACCATGTTTGTCTTATCATGGGGTCCATATGCCTGTGTTGCATTTATTGGTCAGTTTGTGAGCCCAACGCTTGTTTTCCCAATAATACAATTAATCCCAGTTGTAATGGCTAAGAGTGCCTCGGTGTGGAATCCAATCGTATATGCCATCTCGCACAGAAGATTTAAGCGAGAACTTCGAGGAATATTTTTAGAGAAATGTTGCCAGGGTATGCCAACGGTAGATGAAACATCTGCCACTGGTTCATACACAGGTGAATTCTTTAATGATTTTAACGATTTGAATTGTAATGATTCAAAAGCAAGCACTGCCGTATAAATTTCCTTTTGTATACTACATTGCATTTTAAAAATTATAACGTATAATTAATGAAAACACGATTCTGAACCGATACAAAATACAAGCACTTGAATTACACGTCCATTCAAAACAATCATGGTTATTTTCTTTATATATTAGCTTTTATTTTGAAAGTGTATTTTTCCTATTATATCTTTCTAATCTGTGGGCAGCAATGGTGTACAGGCATGTAAATCTAAAAGATTTTCATTAAAACATTCAAGTTCGTCTTAGGGTCCCTGCACGCATGTCATGTGTTGATCTGATTAATAACCATGAAAACAGTTCAAATAATTGAATGAAACAAGTAGGCTAATATAAAGTGCACTTGAGGACTCGCAACGCATTCTGCAGGTCTCCAGAGTCTGTAAAAGCACTTTCATATACAAGTCTATGAATTGTATATCATTATCATAATTTATTATTTACTTTCACTGCTTTTGAAACTTTCTCCTCATCAACTCTATAGCAAAAGCGTTCGCGTCAAGACCCTGTTGCTGTTGACATAGTGCAGTTATGTCCACGGCAAATTCACCGTGACCTTTCCAGCAATAAACCCGCTTAGTGAAGATTAAACCGATATATGCAGTACTAAACCATTATAGTAATCTATTGTCCAATGCAAATTTATTACCAAGTGATAATATTAATCCAATGAGCGATCAAATTGTCCGCTACGGTCGACTAATCCAATCGATAATGTCGCTATTGACATGTACGGACGGAGCTCCACAGACCGAGTTTTGGGGGTATTTTTCACTGGTTTGCTGTCATTTACTCATCAATGTGGCCCCCGTTATTATAAGGACTATGCTAATTATTTAAAGATTGACAGGTAGAGAATAAACCATACTTGATTCACAGAAAGTACTAAATTTGTTCCTCTTACGGTAATCTTCCAAATACGACCAAGCCAGGGCTGCCCGGTGAAGCAAAATGTGCATTGGAATAACACGGGAGTTTGGACAGATGGTAGGATTTCTTTCTCATACAAATGTATGGCCCCCGTTATTAAAGCTTGTACCGGGTTGAAAATTCAGATATTTTGAAAAGAATAAGTAAATGAAACATAGAGCAAGTACTAAAATCATAGCTTTTATACTTTTTGATATATGTTCTAACTAGTTCATCTCCTATATCTACAACACATCGCTACCAGTAGGGGTCTATTGCCTATTGTGAGTGTCCCTGTGTTGTGTGCATACAAGTAGTTAACTGCATGATGACATTTCTATGTACGTTTGGCTCTTTTTGCCGGTATTCTACTCGTTTTGTTTTGTTTTTATACTGTTAAGATTGACTAGGCTTTTGCTTTTAATATAAAATAATAAGTTGCTTAGATTTTGTTCAACTGCTATTTATTTCTATTCATTTGTAGCATCGTAGCACTGACGAGCTGTGTGGCACGCTAAAGGTGTCATATCGTGCAGCTAGCATGTGTGTGTAATTTTTAGATCACAGGTCTATGTCAGCTGATATAACGCAAATACAAAACACATATTTTGAACGAGGATGTTTAGAGCAGCTCCACGTGTAGCTGGCATGTCAATCACGTGATTAAAGCCACGAATCTAATTGGTAAATAAGCTGCTCGGAAAGATGCTGCGCATATAGCTAGCTGCACGTTATGACACCGAAGGCTTGCCGTACAATGGGGTGGGTGAATCATACTGCAGTTACTGTTCATTTTCCTATACACATTACACAGTGCTCTCACCATTGACGCGTGACCTCTACAAACAGTGTATGATATGTAAGTGATAAATAAATAACAGCAAAAACAACTCCCATAATGTCCATAACTTTGGTCAGTGCAGCGAGCCATGGGATTTCAAGTGGATGATTATTGATTGGCAAGTGCCATATTTGGGCATAAGTGCAGTCCACCATTCAATGTGGAGGATGGGCGCGGGCTGGGCTAGACTTTATCGATTGATTTTGCCGGAGTAATTTCCTGTTAACCAGGTTTAAGTACTGCAAAGGTCGAAACATGTTTGCTATGCAGTATAACTGCACTATGTGATGTTCAAACACTCGTCGTTTCACACAGCTTCTTGTATAATAAACAAGGATTATGTTAACTTGACATTATACACTAGACTAGCCTACCTTGTTAGTACTTCACTTTCACTACATAATGCCTATTTTCACTCACATATTAAAATTAGCCACAAAATAGTTGTGACAGAGGATAGCACTATAAGCTAAGTGCAGCTTACTACTCAATCATGTGATTAATATGGCGTTTCGGATTGGTTAAATAGCTGCACGTAACTAACTTAAAATAAGCTGCGTGCATTAAGCTGCTATATGACACCGTTAGCTTATTATGCAGCTCGTGATCAGCGCTACGTTAGTCAGTAAAAATAACGGCCTTAAAAATGGATGGCAATAAATAACAGCTGAACGAAATCTAAGCAATTTATTGTTTTATATCAAAAACAAAAACCTAGTCAATCTTAACAAAATTTAAAAAAGCAAAATGATTTACCAAACGGGTAGAATACTGGCATAAACAGCCAAACGGACCACCAGATCCGGGCATCAGATATGTCAACAACAACATGGTCTTGTCGCGAACGCTATTGCTATAGAGTCGCTGAGGAGAAAGTGTATATCGAGGGTTGAGAGCCAGAAAGCCTCAACTCACAGTCACCTGCTCCCACAAAATGAGCATAAAGGCCCCAGGGCACTATAGATAGAAGGTACAGTCCATTAATCATTGAAAAGACATATTGCTTTTTCGAAGACCAAAACAAGAAGCCTCATGCTTATTTTGTGACAGCTGGTCATAGTGAATTACGGCTTTCTGGTTTTGAGCCCTCGGTATGTTAGTGCAAAACCCGCCTATCGTCGTCACCACTCGACCGAGACAACGTTACTTAGAATACAGAACGACGGACGTTCTTCAGACCATTAATGAGCATGAGGAGGCAGTGCATATTTTTACTTGACCTAAGGGCTGCCTTCGAGATGATTGCCAAGACATGCCTAATCGCTTTACAGAACGTTACGGTACTACATGTACTGCATGGAAATGGTACCAGTCGTAACTTGAAGGACGCTTCCAAAAGTACCAAGTTGTCTTGAAGCCATATTATAACATTTGCTGAAAATAACGCCCTCAAAAAAATTTTAAATTCAGGTTTTTACAAGATTGTAATGTACTTTTGTAAACAAAGATTCTCTGCAAAAATCAAGACTTTAGGTGCTGTAGTTTTGTCAAAATCCGAGATTTTCAATAAACCGCCGGAATCGGCGTTTTATTATTACGATAGAAATGTTAGTCGAACGCGTATGCGATGTCAACACACCCCTACGTACACGGCGTGCGGGACACACACAGACACGCCACAGGATCGTACCATATTACAACCGCCGAAGTAAAATGCATTGGCGCTAGTAGTAAATTCCAATTTTCTTTGCTTTACCTCACTTGTTTGGCTCAAAATTAAAAGGGGACATATCTGACAATAAATGCTAACATTTTATTGAAAATGAATACTAATCTATTTTTAAAGAAATGTTATAATATGGCTTTAATCGGTGATGCTGCTTCTATGAAGCATTCACTCCTCTGCGGTGTCACTCGAGAATTAGTGCTGCGATGGCGGAGCCCCAATTTGTAGCTGGTACGCTGTACCTCTGCATAGTGATATCGTTGATGATGAAGATCATACCGATGACACCCAGATGTACTGACGCTTTAACCTAGACGATTGATGTGCCATCAGACGTCTACAGAACTGCATCAAAGAAATCAAAGCGTGGGCCTGGCAACAAGCTGCAAAATTTAATGATGAAAAGATCCTCCACTTATAGTCCGGCTGCAAACTATTGTTTTATTTGGTTAGATGGTTTTGCCAGTTTACTTTGCTGATCATTAATCTATAGGTGGTACAAAATGGGGATGTAGAATTGTCACCACTGGGCAATTCAAGTTTATACAGGGGTCAAAATTCAAAATTGTGCAAATTAAAACATACCAAAATGTTTCTCTGATCCTAAGGATGCAGAAAAAGTATAGTTTGACCCACCTCCGACTTATCGTTTCGGAGTTATATATAAGCCAAGAGGTCAAAGGTTAACTTTGAAGAGGCACAGGGACTGAAAGAGATAAAATGCTCCAATTTCGATGAAAATGGTCTCAAATTGCTAGCACTGTTATCTCAATCGAATAAAGAATTATAAATGATTATAAGCAACTGTAATGACTCGTTACCTAGGTAACCATTCAGAGAAGTAGTACCAGTTGGTCAACATCAGTAGGACTTTATTGACTGGCCTATTTTGATGTGTTACCTAAGTAACAAGTCATTCTAGGTTGTTCAAACTATTCTTTATTCGAGTTGTTGAAGACCCATTTGAGACCATCTTCACCAAAATTGGAGCATTTTTAAATTTTAACTCCACAACCATAAGTCCTAGATATGTGAAACTATATATTTTCTGAATCCTTTCCTTATGACAAAAGGAATAAATTGACATGTGTTTGGACACAATTGGACAGGTTTTTAATTTTGACCCCTGTATAAACTTTGACCTTGGATATTTGGAATTGACCCTCGTAATCTGATTTTGTTCCAGACACAAAAACACTTTAACTGGCAAAACCAACCTACCTTGGTCTGCCTACCTTCCCAGCAAACACAAAACGTTTTCGACATCATTCGCAAAAGGTTATAACGTTTAAATGTCGGGTTATATAAAGGTTATATTAAGAGTATAAAACGTTTTCATACGTTAAAAAACATTTTTTGATAATCTACTGCACAGAAAAAAAAAAATGTTTTACAAAAAACGTTTAAATGTCGCGTTATATAAAAGGTATAAAAACGTTTTAATAACATTCCAAAAACATTCTTAAAAACTTGATACAAAACTTTCTAAACAGAATGTTATTTTGAGGTTGAAAAAATATTTTGAGAAAAATATTTGCCCAAAATATGTTCAATAACGTTTTAAAAACGTTCTCGTGACCTTTATATAACCCGACATTTAAATGTTATTAACAGGTTTTGAAAAAAAACATTTTAAGAACATTTCTGTGTTTGCTGGGTTCAAATATTTCAACATAATGTTATTTAAGTAGTGACACAATATTTGGCAAAAATGTTTGCAAAAATAGTTTACAATGACATTTTTTGAAAACATTTCAAAATATTGTTGTAGTGTGTTTTCATACAAAACGTTTTAAAACGTTATCATGACCTTTATATAACCCGACATTTTAATGTTATTAAAACGTTTTTACCTAAACCAAAAGCCAAAATATAACTTATTTAAAACGTTTTTAAAACGTTTTTGTGTTTGCTGGGTTGGTCTGCCACCGGACTATTATGTTCGGGGACTCTCTAATCAATCCAAGATCGCAATTTGATAGCAATTGCAAATGGAAACTCACATTGGGAACTTGGGCTTTTACCTTCAAAATAGGAAAGATATGACCTTTCCTGCAGGCAGACCGCAATTAAGAAGCTACCAGCGTCCGTCACCTGCAAACTATTGAACAATAGATTACTGAAAATTCAATTATCATGCCGTTTGTTACGGTTTTATGTCATCTATTGTATTTGCCAGTTTGTTATATTTTTTGTACTGTTCTATGATGTAAACACATTTTAAATGTAATTTCGTATGATTATACTGCGTATACTGAGTATACAACGATTATTATTATTATTGTAATGTAATGTAATGCAATGCAATGTAAATGTGCTGTATGTTTGCCTACTTGGGGTGTGTGGGGGTGGGTGGGTGTGTGTGTGAGTGGGGGTTGCGATAAACGGTGTGTGTAGGTGGGTACATTGCCAGGGGTTAATTTATGATGGTACAAGTGTGGAATATCTACGGTCATGTCTCGCTAGAGCCTCGCTATAGATGAGTTGACCTCAATGTTTATCAACAAAGGCAAGGGACTGGTATATCGATATGCTTGAGCGAACTACATACAACCACTACAATATTCAATAGCCTTATTGTGGTGAGGCGTGGAATTTAAAAGCACGTAACCTTGAGCACAGAATAATGGTCAACTTGGCACATTCTGATTGTGACCCACTACATTCACGAGACGTGTACTCAACCGTGAAAAAGATTATCGTTTCAAATGTGGTGTCATTGTAAAGAAGAATAAAGTAGCTATCCATTGATTTTAACAATTGCCAGTGAGTGACTAGCGAGTGCATTATTTATTATGTTAAGAAACGTTTGAATAGACAAGCGTTTATATTGTGGCGGAGGGTGTAAGGTGTGTTATATGGTGAGGTGGGTGTGTGAGGTGTGTTATATGGTGGGGGTGGGCGTGTGTGTGGTGGTGTGGCTGTATTCGTCGTAGGAATGATGATGTAACAGGATTAATTATTATGCCTCATAAATATTTATTAGGTTATCTTATCTTATTGGTTAATAACGCTAGCGTCCGAGTGTCGGGAAGTAGTCAAATCATCCAACACCTCGGGACCAGTAGTTTTGACTACTTCCCCTCAAAACATGTTGTATTTGTATTACTACCACAGCAATAGGTTAAAACATATTTTTGAATACATCGCCCGGTGCTAGTACGTTTACGCGGTACCTCAGCATTGAACCATAGTTGTCAAAGAACAGTGATAAAGACTTGGACCCTAATTCACATTATATTCTCAGTCCATATATGTTGCACTCGTACCTGTATGATTAGTGTCTTTGAAAAGAGTGGCATTGTATTCAATCTGTAAGCAAGTCCCGGCTAGTCCCTTGCGCAATTTCAACAGTAGTGTTAAATCAGTGATCGCAAACAAAAGATACGAGTAGTCCAAACAAATACCATGGTAAAGAGTATCAATTTAATTCAATTTGAAGTTGAAATGGGTCGTGCATATCCAAATGAGCATTCCATTGCAGAACTAATGAACTGCATTTACACATAATAAGATTGTGAACATTTTGCATGCTCGAAACGTATTTGTACGGTTTTCTGTATAAAATATTTGTACAAGTTTTATTTTTATTCATGACAGCGCCTCAGAACAGTTCTTTTTGAAATGAAGATGGCGCTTTTAATGTTTTTAATTGATTGGTAGATTGATTGATTGCCGGGATTGATTGATTGATTGATTAATTGAAGTATCATTTGATAAAACATGATTTCGAATGTAAAAATGGTTGTAGGAGTAAGTTTGGAATTTGTAATCTATGGATCATTTGTTTTCAATTTTGTATCAAAAATCAGTTTCTGCCAAAGAAGAACGGACTTGTTTTATACATTTTGAGAGCATGCAGAGCGTAAACACGAAAGTGGGGTTCTGATTGGCTGAATCAATCATCTGACAATCATAACAGCAGACCGATAATCTGACTGGCCGATTACGTGTCAAAACGTTGCTCGGTGCAGATCGGCGCCCTTGAAGGACACGCAAAACTCCGTGTATGTCAGATCAGAGAAGATGAGAATATTCTCATCTTCTCTGGTCAGATGAAACTCAAAAACATACTGAATTGTTGATGTAAAAAAACCTTTAGGAGCCATATCTTACTTTTGGTTAAGGTTTTTGGAGAAAACAGAGACACATTATTTAGCCATGCACACGTATACCAGTATGGTGTTTTTATTGGTGTGACATGAAGTCACAGAAAATTGCAAAATTGACGCTGCAACCGATTTATATCCAAGATCATAATTATCTATGATATCTTCAAACTATTTAATCAAAATGAGTTCTAGTTTTTTGCACATGATACCTACAACGTGCATGCCTTTCACACATGGAAACACTGAATGATTGTAGTAAACACATTTTGAAATAACACATTCATTGGGGTCCACGTTTCCTGGAACACCCTATATAAATAGTGCGCTGCACCACTCAGGAATGTTTGCATTATCCAGAAACGTATCATATGAACCGTCTTGAGAATATAGTCCGGCTTGCTGCTCAAGACCAGCAACTTCAAAAATAAGTTTACTGGACCTCTGTCAGCATTAAGCATTAAGCATTTTGAGATATGGCGGGTCAAAGTTCACACAGAGGTCAACATTCAAACTGCTCGAATGCTGTTGAAAAGTATTTTTCAGGTTTTGACCTCTGTGGGGGTCAAATGGTGACCTTTGACCTTTCTGCTTCCTTTAAGTCCAGAACAGGTGGTGGATGGCATGATCGAGCCGGCAACTTGTGAAACCGCCCGGCCGTATGGCATTTTCAATATACTTGGTTAGTTTTGTGGGGTTCATTATCGAACCCCAACGGTTTTAGCTTGTATATATATTACTTATTAACATAGGCCCATTTGTTTGTGATATTTCAAGCGTTTTAAAATTTCAAAATAATCCCATTCAATTACACGGTTGACGATGAAAATTTACTGAATTTAGAGAATGCAATGCGGCCACCACCTGGTCCAGAAGGGAATGTCTCAGATAGGTAAAAGTATACTTTTTCTGGATCGCCATGACAAGAGGAATAATTTGGAGTTGGAATTTTAACCCCTGTATGAACGTTGACCCGCCATATCTCAAAATGATCAATGCCGACAGAGCTCCAGTAAACTTATTTTTGAGGTTGGTGGTCTAGAGAAGCAATATCCATCAAAAACAAAACTATGTACACCAAAACAACGTCATACCCACTGGCAGCCGGACTAATACTAGTATCAAAGATTTACTCCAGGACCGCAGAGCTCAAATCTGAAGAGAGGCTTGCCAGCAAGGCACATATACTTCTGAGAGATGATAAAGGTGATTCGCCTAGTCTGACTATCCATATCAACCTGTGCATTTCTCAGTGCAATTTCAGTTTTAAATGTACTTTTCCATTCCACTACAATATTTGCATAACATTATCTGTTTTAATGTTTTAAATACTTTCTGTATGAATCAACTTACCTATTATTATACACGGATTTGTATTTGAATATTTTGTAATTGTAACAACTGTCACAATTCAGTGTTGAATAAAATTTACATGAATAATCGGTGAGTTGGTACGATGAAATCTCTTTTGTTTTCTTGTAAGCAACGCATATGGTCTGAACTTCAAGAAGCAAAGTTATAAGCATTTGATTAGACGAAGGTCCAGTTTTTAAAGTGACAAACTGGCCTATTCAAAACTCCACGGATCTGGTTTGAGAGTGGTGAATGGCTAACTTATGTGTGCCTTTAATTTAAAACAAAAGGAACAAAAGAAAACTGAAACAAAAGAACTGACAAATAAAATGACAGTTATAAAAGGTACAGAGAAGTAAAAACTGAAATAAAAACTGCTTTAAATGAAGCTTCATTGAAGAAACTGTGTTGTCTTTTTGTTGCGCTTGTTGGAACTTTTTGCGCCTTGTACGTATAGGCCAGTTTGTCACTTTTGAAACTGGACCTTCGTCTATTAAATTGTTTGCAACTTTCCTTCTTGAGGTCACTTTCGATTCTATGTGGTGTCATAATGTGCAGGATTAGATTGCATCTATTTAAAAAAACAAATTTACCCCAATATGATTCAGTTTTGAAATTGTGATTATTTTGCCAAGTGTAAGGATACTTTTTGGCGCAGTATACATGGTATAGTTCATTTTACCTAAAATACTTATGTGAGCGTGTTTAAGGTGTTGTTGTTCTTCCTCGTGTTACCCTTTCAATCATCCCGAATTAATATTTATATGCATTTTGCAAGTGGTTCCAATCAAAATAATATTATTATCATTATTGCTTCTGTAAATTGTTTATTTATTGAAATGGATTCATTTATAGGCTGGTGCGTTAAAATATCAAATATTTCTTGATTGACAAATCTGGTGATACTTAACCAACCCTCGTCCTACCAGTGGGGTAATCAACTTCCCATTTTTACCTGTGTGCAAACATATTCAAATAAAGCGACAAATGACTTGGGTTAATCGGGATCGGAAGTCCTCTGTCTTGCGCTCATGTTAGCGAAACTATTATTCGTGTTCTGTAAGCTGCATGTCCTGTCAGCGACTGTTATACCATGTTTAGGACTTTCAAAAGAATTACCTGCATGTGCAACCATGATTCTTTCAAAATAGCCCGCCAAAGTCATGCAAGTAGATCCGAGGTCGTGCATTGAATTGGTTTGAATGAGGAATACTACGGGAACCAACGCCTTTTCTTAGAAGTCACATGTGGATAACATCTATTTTGACCTACCATCGTACCCGCGGGGTAGGGTGGTAGGTAGAACAGGGTAGGGAGGGTATTGACGATGCCTAGCGACATTTACTGATATTGGGTTAAAACTTGACGTTCAGGTCAGATATGTTAGAATAATGATTTTCTTTCATATTTGACCAAAGCTCCAGTTAAAAGTGGATGTTTGTACGATTTTTTAGCCAAAAATCAATTCTTGGTCTATAATTTCCCAATTTTGCGAGGGCCTACTTGCACTTGTATTATGATTGCCATAGTAGCAACATTCCGTAAGGGATGTTGGTATAGCCAACTTATTTTGTATCACTGGATCGTGAAGGAGAAGAACAAATAAAACCACACTGGAGGTTTAATATAATAAATCCTCCGCTGTTAAGGGCTGGGGTATGAACGTTGGGACAGTATTTATTTTGGGACATTAGAGCACGTCAGACATATCGAATTGCATTCTGAATACGTAGAATGTCATTCTGATATCAAATAATTTTGAGTTTTGAAATTCGCAATTTAATACACATTTTATGGCAAATCATTAAAAATTGATATTTTTGATATTTAACAGTACTTGAAGTAAACGTTATAAATCTGATGATTTATACTTAAAGTGTATGTAGGTGGGATGAAAAGCCGACGATCAATTGAAAATGTTGACCTTTCGTATTGAAGATATGGATTTTTTCCCAAAACACCAAAACAAATTAGGTCTTTTTGGGAAAAAAAATCCATACCTTCAATATGAAAGGTCAAAATTTTCAATTTGCCGTCGGCTTTTCCTCCTACTACATACACTTTAAGAATATATCATTAGATTTATATAATTACTTCGAGGACTGTTATATATCAAAATTTGAAAAATATCAAATTTTTATAATTTGTCATAAAATTTGTATTATATTGTGATTTTTAACAAATAAAAATTATTTGATATCAGAAAGACATGCTTCGTATTCAGAATGCAATTCGATAGGTCTGATGTGCTCTCATGTCCCACAAAAAATACTGTCGAAACGCAATAAACGCTCATTTGGGATCCCTTAAAGTGTGTAACCAATATTTTTATTGCTTGTTTCCCATGAGATTTTCATCCCTAGGTTGTTCGCATACTTGGGTCTTGAGAGTACATTAAAATATCAATTTTGCGAGGGTTTACTTGCATTATATCCTCTGTTGTTAAATTATGTAACCAAAATACTTTGGTAGAACGGGTGTTAAACTTTCACCACCATGGCTGATGGCTTCTTCAGAATGCCAAGATAGTTTTTAAGGCTACATGCTCTTTTTGGTTGAAATTTTTGGCGGGAAATAATCCCGCCAAAACATTAAAGTAATGTTTTCCCACAACTAAATATCAGTCAGGAAATTAATGATGCATCTGGTAGCTTAGATCATAACTTTCATTATACTTAGTTGCAATTATCCCAGATAATTCTTGATTTGTTTTTACAGAGTCTTGAATTGTCGATGTTTTTGATCAAAAACATCACTCGGTGTATTTTGAAACTCGAGGCATTAACTCTTCTCAAATTGGCCCAAAATTATAATTTATTATATGCACGTGTAGCAAACACCAATGGGAATAATTGGACGTTATTTGCGGAGCCTAAATTTGGTTTGATTTTATTTCACAATAATTCTAAGGTGAGAATTTTGACCTGACATTTCCTTTTTGGATTTCCAATTTAAATTCATTGATATGTGATATTTTGAATAAATAAAGAGTACGCTTACCTTTCTGCAACACTTCCCGGTATCATTGAGCATCAGCTGATAGCCAACATTTTAGCTGAAAACAGTCCCTTCCTCTCATTTTTGAACAAAATATGGTTCAAAAGTGCGTACACTACGCGTATATACTGGCACAGCGAGGTAATGAAGAGAGCTATTTACGGTGGGGTATCTATTGCAAGCTATTAGGGTATAGGCCTTTAGTATATCTTCCCGCAAGTGACAAGATGTGTCAAGCAGGTGCATACACAAGGGCGGTATATTCAAACGGTATTGTCTGGATCATTGAGTATCGATTGCGCACGTACACGGATGACATGCGCACGTACACGGATGACATGAATTACAAATGACGTCGTGAATGACCCAGCGCTTTCATTTTATTATTACAAAATTAATCGTCGTTTATCACGAGTCCTAAGAGTCGTACCAGTTCAATTCATCAATTAATTTGTATTAAATGAAAAACAAACAGACAAGTAAAGTCATATGTCTTTCTATGACTGTGTAGTTTTTGCAGTGTAGGTTGATCGCATACTTGTCTAGAGACGTCTGATGTCACGATTGACGGGATTGTTGAAAATGAAAGACATCACTATACTGCACTACAGCCCGAGTTACGACGTCGATATGTCGACGACATACTAGAAATCATTAAAGGTAGGCCTACTTAGTATTTACCTGCTAGGTTGGGTTTTTTTTTTGGACGGGGTGTGGGCCTCTTGTATCATACCTACTTAACGTTAACCCGCGTTACCCATAACAAAATTTAATGCAATCAATAGATACGTTATAGCTTATATGCACTATAGTATTCATTTTTAATAATACCTGCAAACGCGGGAAAATGTTACAAATCCGGTGTTAGATAACTTAAACCCCACTCCCTTCCCCACTCCTCGGTTCTGAACCATGAAGTTTCAAACAGTCTTAAGTTTACCAAATTTAAAATACAAAGATGAATCAAAATTTGCCTATTTCCCATTTGATAGTAGATACGGAAATGAAGCTGGTATATCCTCCTGTATTAAAATATTTTAAAAGAGTACTTTAAAAAGTTAGTACCGAATATCAAATCAATAAACATGACAAAGCATTTTATTTCAGATGATATTTGCCAATCCAATATGGTATGTATATTATCAGTATAATCAAATATATGCCTGCACTAATTGTCCCAGCCCAGTTTCATTAAACCGTGGTTAAACGTTCTGCCTAAATTGACTAACCAGTACGTCCATTATAGGGCCTACTCCTCTGGCATTATTCAGGAGTCATGATATTAAGGGGAAGGTAAAAGCGAGCCTCGAATGGTACACCTTTGGCCTTCTTGTATGTTTTGGCTATGAATTTGATCTTGAGTACATCGCCTGCTTCGAGAGTCTCGTATTTGTCTCCAGGAGCCAAGGTGTAAGTCATCTTGCCCATTCCGTTCTTTGGGAAGTCAGCGAGTTTGGCTTCGCATTCAACAATCTGTCAAAGACAAACGGTATGGTTCATGAATGTGGTGGTGAAAGCCACATCAGGCAATGGGCATGTAGCATAGTAATACTAATAGTAAACATACACAGACCATTAGCATCCCCCACATACACCAGGCCACCACCACCCCTCCCCCCCCCCAGCCACCCACCCACACCCCCACCAGTGAGCCTGAGGAGAATCGTATAATACCTCACCTGTAAGTTGAAGATATTTCGGCGGAACGTCACATCAATGCGCCAATCAGGGGTGGTTTCATTAATTGGTACATCTATGTATCCCATAAATAAGCCACGCTTAGATATACCGGTACGGACTTTCAAGAGAGTTCCCGAAGGCTCTGAAATTTAAAACAAAACAATAATTTAGTATACAAAGACGAGTAGCAGAGGTGACTCGAAGAAACCATTGTCATGTGTAATACAATACAACGGTGGTTAGGTTTCATTATTCAGAAACAGGTTTCAGCACATACGGCTTTACTTTTAACATGCTTTATTGCTTTTAGTCTGGTTATTGGAAAGTAGTTGCCTTATACATGGCTTCTGTAATGGTAGATTCATCGAGATGCTTTGCCAATTCAGAGTTATGGGTTTGAATTGTTATTAATAGGGGAACCATGTGAACCATTATAGGCAGTGAAAGGTGACAAACATTAAGGACAAGATTATACTTAAGGGTCGAAGACGTGTTTCAATTTGAAGGTGCTAAGTGCAAATCTGCAGAAAGTAAAATTGTTAATTTTGTAAAAAAAAAAGATCAAATCCTCATTTTAAACGGCCATTTCCTCGATACAGGGTGAAATTTTACAACAAGTCAATTGATTGATTTTATAAATAATAAGGATCGACCAAGCATCGATGGTCGATCGAAGGATCGAACTAATTTGATTCTAATAAAAAATCCTCAAATTTTCTATAAAATGGCCTTTGATAAATAAAACCTTCCAACATCAGACTAGTTTGCCATACGGACATGTATTACAATACAGATATTTTGTAATGCTTCACTACCCAATTAACATATTAACAACTTTACAGTTACGTATGTAAGGAAACATGTATAGATGGTGCAAACTATTTTTCCTTTAAATTGTTTTTGCAAGATTTTGCAGGAGGAACAATCTGAGGCATGTTGGCTACAGTGCAAAATTGATATTTTTGCTAATGACGCAAGAACCGTACGTCACAGATATAGGTCAAACTTCCTCAGGAGCTTTCCTCCATGTCCTTTTGACATGTTTGGACAGAACTATATACATAGATATAGAGGAATGATACATTGGACCCCATCTTGTTAAAACTCACCCCAATTTATGGTGAGTTTTAAATGTTTAACAAGATTTGAGCAATTATGAAATTTAGTGATTTTGGCCGGATTAAAGTTTACATGCATGGCGGACCCTCACTCTCAACTTAACCTCTGCATGGGTTTAGTTGTGCTGTTCTATTTAGAGCCTTTTTGAAGCGGGCTTAACGAAGAATTATTATCAAAGTTACACTTTTGTAGGTCTTGTGGTTCTTGAGTTATCATAAAACGACAGATATCTCAAAACCACTGTACATTAAGCAATTTTTAAAAGTGCGTGTTTTGCATTCCTATTCAAATCTTCCAGATGTAACTTTTCACTAATCCCCTAATCTATAGAGAAAATTAAAATTTATTAACTTTTGAATACTCCGACAAGTCTTAAAGGCACACATAATTTGGATATATAAAGAAAATCAGGATGTGTAGGGTCAACATGGGGCCAAAAACTTACTACAAACATCGCCATGTCCGTCGCGATCTAAGTCCGCCTGATCTGCGTTATGTGTCAACGGACAGTTGTCGATATCATCAGAAACACCTGTGAACAGAAAATAAAATAATTAGAATTGATTCAAAGTTGATACAATTCGAAAATTTGCTAGTTTTTAACCATACGTTTACAATGGTTTGGTTAAAGTCAATGCTGTGCGCCTCATTAATAAGGCTTTTAGGAATTTATTTGATCGTTACCGTCATCGTCGTCGTCATCGTCACATATATCTCCCATGGCATCCCCATCATTATTCAACTGATCCGCGTTGGAATCATTCACACAGTTATCCATTTCATTAAAAACACCTATAAGAACAAAATTAAAAGGGGAAAAATTAATGTAATCATTTACATACACCATTTACATGTATATTTACTCTAAAGAATAAAATCCAGGGCTGGGTCATTGGGTGACAACCTGGGGTGACAAAAAAAAGAAAGGGGTCATTTGGAGGTGGAGTTGAAAAATGGGGAATGATGCCCGTCAACCGTTAATGCACGTATCATACATTTCATCTTACATACCATCATTGTCAACATCATCATCACATTCATTCCCAATACCGTCCATGTCATCATCTGCTTGGTCCGCGTTGTCCGTCATGTTACAATTATCACACACATTCCCGACTCCATCCCCATCACCATCGGCTTGGTCAATGTTACCAACTAATGGACAGTTATCAACATCGTCATCGATAGCATCGAAATCGCTGTCAATCGCCGGAGCCACGGTAGGGAATAACCCCATAACTAGGATTGTAGCGAAGACTAATCGTAATGGAGACATTTTTCAATTCCTTCCTAGTGCTGATGATGACGCGACCTGAAACACGATTACAGGCCTAAATCGTTCACTTTGAATCTTTGACACTGATAGTACTTGCCTGGTGTGTTTATATGTCCAGTAAGGGACGCACCATTAGTTATCAAGGGGGGGGGGGGCTGGGTAGTTTTTTGAAAAAAAAAGATTTGGTGTCAAGGCTTTTAAATTGAAAATGCGCGAATTTGTTCCATTTTTCATTGTATTTTGTTTTTATATAGCCTCGTGTTTTGTATGCATATGTTCGTGAAAAGTTATTCTGTGAGCGAAAATACTTGATTCATTCATTCATTCGTTCTACTTCACAGATTTCACTCCAATGTCAAAAAGAAATCTATACCACATGACTGAGCCATACGTAAGGATGGATCTGGGTATGGTTTTTTGGTGAGAAATCCGTAGGCCTATAAAAATTTCAAGTTCCCCGTTATGTGAACCAGCAGCGCACAGTGTCATCGCCCCGATATCTTCATGGTAGAAATCGCCATGGTAGGTTGAATCCACAGCCACGCATGGCCATTTTATTCCGACCTTATGAGACGCATAATTAGCCAAGTGACCTGACTAAGGCTACTGACAATAGCCGGGGTAATTGATTTCTCGCTGTGTGAGTAAGCTTGTATACGACCTTGTGGTCAATGGTCATATATACTGCCTCCACTGGAGTAGTGAGTGCAGCAATAGCCTGCGCGCTGTAGTCCATACAGGACCAACGCAATATAAAATTAGAATTTTGGTCAGATTTTGAGTTCAAGACGCACGGCCTTTTCTCAAGACGCAAGCTAACGACTATCATATCTGTTCAACACGTATTTTCAAGTGTATGAGACCAGATCTGGTTTCTTGAGACGAAATCATTTACGGAAGATATTCATCATTTTCTACACCGGTATCCGAAGATTTTCGTCTGATATCAAAATCGTGTATCGATCCCGGGTATTTATTTTAGTATCTCTGCTGCACCAAATAATTATTAGCCAGGCGATGTCGGTGTGCAGCGTAGCCCTACCCCTGATGTGAACTCATTTTAACATAAAATAATAATGTCTTTCGTGGCACGTGAAATTTAGGTACTACAATGATGTAAAAATGGTAACTAAAAAATATGGACACAAAATTTGTTTCATAAATCCAAAACAAATTGTTGACTATAGAACTTTACGATTAAAAAAAAATGTCTCACCGAGGAGTAAAAAAAAATTGTCTCACCGAGGTGTTAAAAAAGTGCTTCATCAAGGGGCTAAAATATTTGTTGTGTTCCACCGAGGAATTAAAAAAATTGTCACGACCCCTACTACCCAGCCCCCCTTGATATATTAAATGATGCGTCCCTATAAGTCTCCTCTGGCGTGACGAGCTATTGATGCAGATACAACGCATTGATGATCAACAACAATGCATGCCATTACCTATCTGGGTTTTTAGGTTTTGTGATGCAAAAAATAATGTTTACAGAGTCTCTTTCGTAACAAGCAAATTCCACTGATCACGCTGATGCCTTATTGTTGATGACCTCGGATAGGCCGGAATCACAAAACGTCACCCTGTTATAATTAACTTCCAGAATTCCAGAATAGTCGACTGCAGATCCGTCGGATAACGCTTTTTCAATGGGAAATGAACTTTGCTGCTTGGATGATGTCACAATGAGGTTTGCATTTTATTCCGTATTGAAAAGTGTGTTCCGACGGATCTGCACTCGACCGGCCTCCTTAGCATATTCAGCCAATCGTTGGACGTTTTCAATACAAATCCAGGCTACCGGGCGATCATGCATACCACGCTATGCATGACTGGCAGATGATTGACCGGCAGCCTGGATTTGTTGGAAATATACGCCCAACGATGGGTTGAATATGCTTGAGACGAATATAACTCAAGAAATGATTTAATTTCATAAAGCCAGAAGTTTTGCTCTTTTCTACTTAGGATAAATTACAGTATTACATACACTTTTTATTATTATAAAGTCTAACAATCTCATTATTCCTATAATCTAAAAAAACATTTTAACAATCTTATCAATCTGAAACAGTTTTCACAACCCGTTTCCTTCTTACAATGAGTTGTACAATTAAGTTAATAACTTTTCCTTCATACAAGAGTTAAAGTTGTTATGCAATAATTTTAAACTGTTGCAATATTTAAAAATTTTTGACTCAATGTCAATAAATTGAAGACATTGACAATAAAAACACTGAACACAAAGGCGAAGACTTTTTGACTCCGTTCACAAAGTCAAATACTTTTGAAATCACACCAACCATGTACCAGTCACTTGACACAATTATACCGGCACATATATAATCACTGTAATTTTTATTTTTAAAGAAAAAAAATGTGAAGTATCAGAAAGTATTATAACTTGTCACAAATATCAGAGCAATTGTTCATAAACCTCAATGCACTCCATCAAAAATGAGCCTGAGCAACACCTCAACAACTTCACTCACAATATGAGCAAATACATGTATACAATGCAATACCAAGACTAATTTATCACAATGTATGTATTTTGCCAACAACCGTGTTAATTCTAAACCAACGAAATTTGCAATGGGCTCTTCCATAATAAAATCCATACTCCCCTGTGGAAGCTTTTGGAAATATCTACCACAGGGGGAGTATGAATTTCAAATGGAATGAGCACATTAGGCAGCTCCATTTGAAACTCACCCACCCTCTGTAGATGATTCAAGGTTGAAACTTCCTCAGAGGGTGTATGATATTCAAATGTAGCTGCCTAATGTGCTCATTCCGTTTGAAATTCATACTCCCCCTGTGGTAGATATTTCCAAAATCTTCCACAGGGGAGTGTGGATTTAAATGGAATAGCCTGATATACAACTACAACTGCACACCATTATGACAACCGTCAAAAACCGTCAAAATCCGAGATATATCACAAAGATGAATCACATGTTAAAATACCTCACATCAAAGATACATCACGTCAAAATATATCACATCAACGATGTATCACATTAAATAATTATGAAAATTTTCAAAATTTTGTCACACCAAAGGTGTATCACTTTAAAATTTGTGACAAAGCCCTCAAAAAAGTCTCACATCAAAGGTGTATCACATTCTTTATTTATTTTTAGATCTTATTTTGCCTGGGGAAACCCAATCCGTGTGAACACTGTTTTCCATGGATGCCCAGGGATCGAACAAAATATATCAAAATGGTTAACAATACATAAATAATAGATATTAGATTAAAATACGTTCAAGGATATCAATCAGAAATTAAAAGACACTTAGGTACAGATAGCAAATATACAATAAAAATATAAAAATATAAAAATATCATTAAGATACATTATTCTTTTAATCTTTACCAATCATACAAAAATGTATTGTCTGCACTCGTGACAGTATCATCATGATCATTATTCATATCACATAAAACATATCACACATCAAAATACACCAAGAAGGGAGCTTAAGGGATCTAAAATGAGCGTTTATTGCGTTTCGACAGTATTTTTGTGGGACATGAGAAACACCTCAGACCTATCGAATTGCATTCTGAATACGAAGCATGTCTTTCTGATATCAAATAATTTTCATTTTTGAAAATCACAATATAATACAAATTTTATGACAAATTATAAAAATTTGATATTTTTCAAATTGTTGATATATAACAGTCCTCGAAGTAAATTATATAAATCTAATGACATATTCTTAAAGTGTATGTAGCAGGGAGGAAAAGCCGACGGTCAATTGAAAATTTTGACCTTTCATATTGAAGATATGGATTTTTTTCCAAAAAAAACAAAAAAAAATTAGGTGTTTTGGGGAAAAAGATCCATATCTTCAATATGAAAGGTCAAAATTTTCAATTGATCGTCGGCTTTTCATCCCACCTACATACACTTTAAGTATAAATCATCAGATTTATAAAGTTTACTTCAAGTACTGTTAAATATTAAAAATATCAATTTTAATGATTTGCCATAAAATGTGTATTAAATTGCGAATTTCAAAAATCAAAATTATTTGATATCAGAATGACATTCTTCGTATTCAGAATGCAATTGATATGTCTGATGTGCTCTAATGTCCCACAATAAATACTGTCCAAACGTTCATACCCCAGCCCTTAATACATGATAAAACTTAGATGACCCTGCTACATTAGTTTTACAGAACTGTTTCGTAAGGGCCGTAGCCCGCACTCCTCAGAAACTTAGTGCAGAATGAGGTTCAAATTAATATTACAAAGTAATTATATATAAATATAACATATTATTGTCTTTCTCATGTGCCCACGGACAAACAAAGTATTTAAACGAATCTAAAAATATGCATAATATTGTATTGTATTAGTCATGTATAATTTATAATGTAAGAGATGCTTTTGTATTTGTGTTGTGTGTGTTGTTTTTTATTCTTTCTATCTTTTATTTATTTTTTCTCATGTTATTTGTCTTTTGAATAAAAAAAACTAAATAAAAAACAAAAAAACTCTTTTCTGCTCGTGTAAATCTTCTTTCTTCGCTTTCACGAAAATATATTGTATTTGAAGTTGTTGAAGAAGAAGAAATAAAGCAATAATTGACCGCTGCATCTTCCAGTTTTGCGCTTCAAAAATACGTTTAAAAAGAAAAAATAAAGCAATAGTTGACCTCTACATTTTCCTTTTTAGCCGGAAAACACAGTGTTTTGGATCAAAATAGGAAAAAAAATTGCAAACTTTTGAGCGCTTCGAAAACAAATTCTAAGAAGAAAAAATAAAGCAATAGTTGACCTCTACATTTTCCTTTTTAGCCGGAAAACACAGTGTTTTGGACCAAAATAGGAAAAATTGCAAACTTTTGAGCGCTTCGAAAAAAAATTCTAAGAAGAAAAAATAAAGCAATAGTTGACCTCTACATTTTCCTTTTTAGCCGGAAAACACAGTGTTTTGGATCAAAATAGGAAAAAAAATTGCAAACTTTTGAGCGCTTCGAAAACAAATTCTAAGAAGAAAAAATAAAGCAATAGTTGACCTCTACATTTTCCTTTTTAGCCGGAAAACACAGTGTTTTGGACCAAAATAGGAAAAAATTGCAAACTTTACGCGTTTCGAAAAAATTCTAATGCCACTCGCCTTGAAAATATAGAGGGCAAGGCCTGTGTACTCACAATCATTGATTTTGAGTCATTTTTACAATAGCATGGCCAAAATTTATGTCTCATGGTCGACAATTACTCCCACTATACTATTACGTGTGTAAGATGCATCTTAGTTTTCCTTCAACTTCTCTTCCGGTGTATTTTGGATGATACCAAAGGTAGCTATGAGACCCCTTAAGTATCTAGTATTTACTTTAAAATGTAGAAAACTGGTAAAGATTAATCGATGAGTAATCATCAGAATGTTGACAAGCCTTATTGATTACCAAGGTTGGTTATGTCCTTGTCACAGGCTCTTATACAAAAGCACTTACAGACAAACACAGGTAACCGTTATAACCTGTCTACCAATATTTCGTGGTATTTAAAGAAGAAGTAACAACAACACTGAACTAACATGGCCTACATTTTCGGATATATTATGCACGTAGTGGCTATTTTAATGTTTTAAATATGAATTTTCATGTAGTTTTTCTTCTCAAAGTAAGGATCGTTTGAAAACAACTGAACGGCGCAAAGTCTTCTGCATGTGTTACACAGCTTGTTACAGTATGAACCCAGTACATCGTTTTTGGTTAGCCATGTGAATTATACGGTAAGAAATATATATGCATGTGTTTATGTTTTTAAGTAGTCCGAATATTATTCAGTCCCAGAACAAAATATCCATGATCGTGTTCTGTTTTAAGCATTTAGATCTAGTGTATTACATTTTGACATAAACTTATCATTGAACAACTTGTAACATAATGAATTTACAGGTCTTCATCTAAATGTTATTTGTCATCACAGTCGGGATCACAGTGCGACACATAAAACAAGGAGTTAAATTAGGTTAATTTACTGGGTGTGCAATATAATGTTGGTGGGTGTGTATCGGTGTAGGTAGGGTGGGGTGGGTGTGTGTGTGTGTGTTTGAGATATGGTGTTTGGTTGAGTACGGTTCAGTATGAGCTACAAATATATTAAATTTGTCCTTTAATTCTTTGATTGTACTTTTAAAATTATTCCATTGAGTATGTATCGTGCAATATTCAATTGATCGTTTTACGTATTTTATTATTATTTGTCTATCTTTATAAATTTGATTGTAATTCTCCAAGCAATACCTGAAATATAGGCCTACCTGAAATGTATATATTTTGCCCTCAAATCAGGGAAATAATTTCATGGGTATAGTATAGGCAGCTGTAATGGCATCCATTCATTTGGATTTTCCAAAATCGTAGACCTGTGTTTATGATGTAATGTAAAAAGTATACACTTTACCCCCTAAAAGGGCATTTGATGGCTCTTTTTATCATATCGCCAGAAGAAAATGGTACTTTAGTGATTTCCCCCAAATTTCGACCCTTTGAAGGTAGTTTTTCAGAGATAGGTATATAATAGCCTACTTTTTCTTCGTTTGTCTGAATCCCTTCTTTTAAAGTTTTATGAAGTCAAAATTACCCCACTTTTATTTATCTTCAGCCCTTTTTGGGACTTTTTATCCAAAATTTACTACGAGCTATATTATCTATATCTAGTCTGTGTTACAGACTGGAAAACTGATAAATACCCGCCAGCAACCAACCTGTGTAGGAGTAAGCGGCGACCGGCTCGCTCTCAGCCGCTTCGCGGCTTCGTTGGTCGCCGCTCCCGCGTCGACCTCATGCTCGCCGCTTCGCGGCGAGCTGTCGCGGCTTCGCCGCTCCCCCCCTCGGAAAAGGATGGTGAGTCGTCTTTAACAAAGACTAATCTATATCAGGTTTTTTTTCACAAAGTTTCAGGTTTGGTTTTGTGAGGGGTAAATTACCAGTATTTTCCGCCCAAGCCGCGGGTTTAATGAATTTACTAGCATTTGCCCGTATATGGCCAACCGTGTTTTTGACCAATTGAGCTAATTTGCATAAATGCTAATTAATTATGCAAATATGCATTTTCAAGACAAAGTATGCAAAATAAAAGTACCATATAAGGCACATGTATGAACATTTAGCAAAATATTACACAACAGTCATTTTACTTAGCTCATTAATTTATTGATTATCGGATAAAAACAATAGGTTACAAAGAAAATATGAATCGATATAATACCGTATGAACGATTTGCTTAAAACAATTAAGGGGGTACTACACCCCTTGATAAATTTGTGTCTATTTTTGCATTTTTCTCAAAAACTAATAACAAAGTGGTAACAAAAGTTATGTAAATTATCGGGGCAAGGAATCCAATTACTACACTGGAATTTCAGTGACCCAAGACTAGCGGTTCGTTATTTATGATAAGAAATAAGGTACCGCTACGATGTACCTCAATTCCTATCATATACTGAACCGCTTGCCTTGCGTCACTGAAATTTCAGTGTAGTAATTGGATTCGACGTTGCCCCAATAATATACATAACTTTTGTTACCAGTGCGTTATTATTTTTGAGAAAAATGCAAAATAGTCACAAATTTACCACGGGGTGTAGTACCCCTATAAAGGAATATTGGTCAGTTTAATCTGTTTAAACATGCTCAGACTCACCTCAGAGCATTTCATAATTTCCAGAAATATCTTCATATAATCTCCATAAGTTGATGAACATTTCTACGAATCAACACAAAAATATGTTACATATAGCAAGCCTTTTTGTTTCAGAACATGGTGAATATTGTCTGTCAAATTGAATAAAAATTGAACAAAATTCAAAACGTTCTAAATTTGTATTAGAATGGTTAAGGTGGTACTACATCCCTTGATAAATAAAAATGGATTATTTATGCATTTTTCTCAAAAAATAAAAACACACTGGTAACAAAAGTTATGTATATTATAGGGGCAAGGAATCCAGTTACTACACTGGAATTTTAGTGACTCAAGACAAGCGTTAAGAAAAGAGGTACCGCTAGAATGTACCTCATTTCTTAACATACATGTTTATAATAAATCACTGAAATTTCAGTGAAGTAATTGGATTCATTTCCCCTATAATATACATAGTTTTTGTTACCAGTGTGTAGTTATTTTTTGAGAAAATGCAAAATTAATCATTTTGTTCAAACGTAGCCTACATTGTTTTTTGTTTTTATTTACAGAAACCAGGACAGAGGCCCGGTTGACCACACAGCAAAATGACACTACCAGGATCGACATGTCTACCAGATAAATTGATATAAATGAAGCATCATATCATCATTATTGCATAACATTGTTAACATGAAACCATGGCAACTCTTAATAACAACACAAGCGAACCTTCAGAAAGAGGAATCGAACCCGTTACATCTGGCATCATCGTCTTGATTCTCTGCATTCTTACAATAATTGGAAATATATTACTCATTTCATCTCTGTGGAAACTGCGGAGAACAAACCACAAATTACATCCTGCGCTTATAACTCTTGGAATCTTTTCGTGCTTAGAATTATCTTTCGCAATCATCCCAGAAATGATCTTTTCCATCTCATATTTGAGTCAAGAATGGAAACTTGAAACTTCACACGGCTTATGCAATTTTACGGGTTGGTTTGCATTTACAACCAAGACAACGTGCGCGTTTATTACTGTAATTTTGATTTTTGAAAGATATGTGGTAATATGTAAACCAAATACAATCAAACTCAGCCGACTTATACAATCTCAAGTTTACTGGGCATTACGTGCAATATTTGTGGCAGGTGTCATGGCAACAATACCTTTGTTTTACGGATCAGGAATAGTTTCTCTTGAAACGAGCGGAAGCTTCTGCCATCTCGATTACACATCTGAAACAAAGGCGTCATTTGGTTACACCCTCTTCCTTTGTCTTTGTGGATATATACTTTTACAGTTTATACTCTTCTGTATTATTTCAATTTTATGCCAACTCACAAATTATAAGCAAAAAACAGAAAAATCATCTAAAGGTAGTCCGGTGCCAAATGCAGAGAATCCGAATAATCGGTATTATACGATACCCGGCAATAAACGGAGTGTCTCCCCGTTGTCGCCATCGAAATATGCTTTGGATCACCCATCTTTTTTTGAAACAATGCAAAGTGATGTAAGCGTGCAAAAGTATAATATTACAAGGATGATATTAGTTTTGACTACTTGGTATTGGGCGTGTTTACTTCCATATTTGGTAAGTTTTCCCCGGAGTTTTCCTTGTTCGGTTGTCCTGTTAACATCTCTTAAAAACTAAATCTAGTTGAACTACATGTATACAATTTTTTTAAATACATGCATGCATTTTTAAAATACATGTGTATACATGTAGCTCAACTAGATTCAATTAAAATTTAGTTCAATAGAACTATTGAACTATTTGGTAACCAATTCATTTTCCAACAGTGACAGTAGACAGCGGATCACCTTGCCTAACTCCACGAGAAAGTATTGAAAAACCGGAAGAGTAGCCATTGTTTGTCATACAACGCTCAATACCTGTATAAAATATTAAAAACGCTTGATCCATCTACTCCCGCATCTACTACAATCATCCCTAAAATGTATTAAATGTTTATAAAACCTTAAATACACAATCCCATTTGTCAAACGCTTTTTCGAAATCTATGACGAAAAGTGTATCAGCATATATTTCTTATTTTCAGCATATTCCCTTATATCAATAATTTTCATTATCCGGAAAAAGAATAGTTTTGAAAAGTAAATACTTTAACAGCAAAGGAATAGGACGCTATAGTGTTTAAGCAGAGGATCATCGTTTTGGTAAAATATATCACCGTCTCTTCTTTGCATGCATGTGAAATAGAAAAGGTTTAAAAAGCATAATTAAAGACTTCAATGAAATATGTTTGAAAAGAACTAAATTACTATTCGGAATTTTCTTTAAATCTATGTCCCAAAATTGCGCTTCAAATTAACATTTGTTCCGATTTTCTCTTTTGGCACTCCTGAAGGAAATATCGCTGCAAATGTTGTTATAAAGTCGATCGCAAATATATATGTTAAGATCGGGGTAATTTTAAAAGCTTCAACAATCCCAAAAGTATACAGGTTTAGATTTTGGAAGATGTTAAACGTCGGTTCCGCTTTCTATACATACAAATTATTGCTTCTAATTCTATTTGATATTAAGGGGGTACTACACCCCTGCCCAATTTTGTGCCTATTTTTACATTTTTTCCCCAAAAATTATAGCGCATTGGTGACAAGTAAGATATGTATATTAGGTCTATAGGGGCAAGGACTACAACTACTGCACTGGAAATTTTATTTCAGCACAGACAACAGTTGTGGAGTTACAGTCAAAAATGAGGAAAACCAATATTTGATCAATAAATCAATAACTACTTGCCTTGAGTTGCTGAATTTTCAGTGCAGTAGTACATAGTCCTTGCCCCTATAATATACATATCTTATTTTTGAGGGAAAATGCAAAAATAGGCATAAAATTGGCCAGGGGTGTAGTACCCCTTTAAACGATTAAAGACTTTACTTCGCCATTCTTTCATCTTGGTCAAATAAAATTTAGGTCGTACAGTCCGTAGAGAAAACACAATAACCGGAAAGTGAGAGATTTGTATTCAAAATAATCATGATCTTGTTTAAAACTTGCTTTACTTATTCATACTTCTAAATCTTCTTAATATTTTATTACATTTGAGGATATGAAAAAGAGGAAAAATATGCCGATGATTCAAATCCGAAGCTTTATCAGTCATGTCAAAACATATTGGACCGTGACAGGCAGTATCCGCAGGTGACAGAAAATATTATTGTGGTTCGTTGTACAGCATGTATAGACAAATATTATTGTTTTTCATAAAAATAGCTGACCGTAGTAAATAGTTTGACCTTTCCGAGCTTTTAAAGATTTGAGCCCAGAGTTTAACAATTATCAATTTGTTTTCAACGTGTTTATGCGTCATGGTCAAATTGTCGTCAATAATCACTAATCAATTATTGTAAAATTGCTTTCGATCACTGTTATAATCAAGGAGGTTAGATAGGTTATAATTCACATATCAAGAAAAGAATGTGTAGGAGGAGGTAACAAAAAACAGGGTCGACAGAACAAAAGCGTTGAATTACGGACATCGAAATAATGAAAGAGTTGCCCTGCGTATAGCTGTTATAATGATAAAAGAAGTACTATTGACAATATAAACCAGCAGAAATTACAAGATTTATGAATGCGAAATTCAACAAAAGTATAAAATGCATAAAATAGTAAACATTAGTTATAACCAGTCTTCACATATCTCCATTTATCGAATTTGCAGTGTCACAATTGGGTATCCTATATTATGCGATATTACACATTCAGCATTTAATATCATATCACAAGTAATATTCTTTTTTCAATTCATCATTTGCAACTTATAATTTTTATTCGTTCATGTTAACCACTTATTGAAACACCGCCTTTTACTTCACAAACGCCCATAAAAAGTCACATGTACCAACTTCTTCATCAATTGCAATGATCAGCAGAAGATAGCTACTTTATCTGCAGTTACCTTATATTTATCATGATTGAAGATAAAAAAAAATAATTTATTCCCTACATTGTACCTCCATGATATTATCATTTAATATTACCTTTTTACTTTTTCTTTGCTAAATCCAATGTCGTTCTGAAATATTTCTCTTTTGTTGTTTGTTTTGTTTGCTTCTTGCTTTTGTTTTTTGTATTTTATCTAGTTTTTTTTCCTTCAAATTTTCAGATTGAAAAAAGACGTAAGTGGTTCATTATCATTGATCCTGCAAGATATTGCGTCGAAACATTCATGTAAATACCCGGTGGCTTCAAACTCATTGATTTGGTTTCAAATAAAAACACGCAGCTGATTTGCGGGGTTTGCCTTATTGTAAAAACAGCACTGTTGCATTCATCGATATTGTTTTGTTGAATAAGAGAAAGTACTCAAACATAAAAACGCAATTGATTTATTTATTGATAAATTAATGTTGCCTACATCATCCATAATAGTTTCAGGATACTGCATCGTTTGAAATCTGTATAGAACTTAATAAAACGATGTAAAGTCAATCAGAAATGTGTATTATTTCACACCGGACTATTTTCAATATACCGCGCGTAGGCTATATGGTTAGTCTGTGGCGTACCGACTGCAAGGGGTGGGGACTATCATGGGTATTAAGCCCGGGTGTATTAAGGTTTTTGAAATGTTGATTCAGGCTGGTACGCCATTGCATATATGGCAACCTGTTTATTACAACTATCTTAAGGAATCAGATAGCAACGTTTGCACAGTATATTTTGTGGGACCCGAGAGCCCATCAGGCATATCGAATTGCATTCTGAATACGAGGAATGTCCAAATAATTTGTATTTTTTTAATTCCATCTGCTAAATTCCCTCTGCTAATAACAATTCAGAAAAAGTTCAGTTTAGCATATCTGTGACGTATTATATAGATCTCGATCGAGTTATAAACAAAAAGGTAAATGATCGTATCCTTTCACCTGGTTACCTATGTAACGAAACATCCTAGATGACGCAAGCTATTCTTTATTTGAATTGGTAGTATCAAAAATCACAGCATTACTCTCTAAATGTAAAAGAGTGAAAAACTTACTCCCCAAAAGAGTGATTCACTTATAAAACCACTCAAAAATGAGTGAAATGTGTTTTTTAAACTTTAAAACCACTTAAAAGAATGAAAACCACTCTAAAAGAGTGAATTTCAACTCGTTCAAGGAGTTAAATGCAGGACAACACATTTTTAGAGTTGTCCTTTAACTCCTTGAAAGAGTTTAAAATTCACTCTTAAAGAGTGGTTTTCACTCTTTTTTGAGTGGTTTTAAAGTTAAAAACGCATTTCACTCCTTTTTGAGTGGTCTTATAAGTGAATCACTCTTTTCGGGAGTGAGATTTTCACTCTGTTACATTTAGAGAGTAGAGAAATTTATGAAAAGCAGGGCGTTTTTTTAGGTTTCCCCCCTCACGGTGGAGCTCAAAATGCGACCTTCGACCTTTTTGCTTTTAACTCGAGAACCATACATGCATACCTGAGCAATTGACTTTGACCTCTGATTAACTATTTTCTAAGCAAGGTGCATTTTGCCACCAAAGTTTTTCCTATTTTTCAAGTTCAGCTTCGGATTTGCATTGCTTCTTGACTATCAGATAACACCAAACTCTCTTACATATTAAATTTCAGAATTTACCTGAAAGGTTATAAAATATCAAACAAAATCGTACAATATCTTCCATGACATGGAAAGTGTTATTTTTTGGTGACTGGGGCTTTTTAGTCATGTCACACGACTCAATATTGAATTAAACCCCTTTAAAAGGGTATAGGGTTTGTGCCAGAGTTATAAATGTGATGTATAGTGATGTAATTATGTAGGGGGAAGGCTGTGGGGATTGAGTTGCTAAGATAACATGGAAATGGACATGTTTGAATGTGTACAAAATGAATATCGACAAGGAAAAGTGTATAGTGAGTTCAGAAGGATGTATGGGACTATTTTGAAAGTATAAAATCCCTTATTGTGACTCTTTTATTATGTTTTTTTTTGTAAAATTTGTTAAAGACAGACAGTTCAGAATACTTCAATGTGGTCTCTGCCAAGTAAACTTATATTGCACGGGAAGCATTACTTACATTTGCGATATACATATATCTTTTTATTCGCAAGCTTTCAAAAAGTTGTCAAACGTAATGCCAGATTTAAAATGTATTCGTTTTAACACATTCTATATAAGAAAATAATATTGTCAAGATGTTAATGTCAAATATTTTTTGCACACGTTTGAAAAGTTGTATTGTCAGCACTTACAATGTAAATAACATTACTCTGTGGTAAGTTGCTTTAAGGGCTCGGTCACCCACCTTTGCATGGTATTTTTTGTGGGATCCGATAATTATTAGAAATTGACATTTTTTACATTTAACAGTCCTCGGCGTAATCTTTATAAATCTAATGATGTGTACTTAAAGTGTATGTAGCAGGGAGAAAAAGCAAACCATCATATATGAAAATTTTGCCCTTTCGTATCGAATATAACATGAATATCCCGAAGAAAAGAATTTTTGAAATGGATTTGTTTAATGGCACGGACTGCGGAATTCACCACTATACTTCAAAATGTTGCACAGATTGCACACTATAGTTTATTCTAACAAATAAGATAATTGACTAGTTTTGCTTTTTATTTCAGATTGTAATGACTTTGGCGCTATCAAATATTGCAATATCAGGCACGACTGATTATAGTGTGGCTATGGTTATTGTCATCAACAGTGCGTTATCTCCATACCTGGTTATTGGTCTTTATCCACCATTTCAACGTCAAATTTACTCTTTGTTACATCAGGATAAGAGGAAGGAACCACCCAGGAATAGTATAGGTAAAGATGTAGCTGATCAGCTCTGTCTAGTTAAGGGTATACGATGCATTGTTGGTCGAAGCAGCAAAAAAAAGTAATTCACAGCATCTTGCGAATGGTAGTGAGCTTCAGCAAAAATTAGGGAGCAGCGTGGCACACTGGTTAAGGTCTTTGCCTTTGGTGCGAGAGGTCCCGGGTTCGAAATCCCCGCAGGACCTAAAAAAAAAAAAATCTCGCCTCTCCCCGTGGTTCATCTGATAATGCCGGGGCAGATGATCCATGATAAAAGACCTCGTTTACAGGCGGTTCCGATCAGTAGCCTAACGCCCGATTGTCGGCTACACTTGCCACGGTCCTGTTAAAATACCCCGACCACGGCGACCCACTTCGTTCACAAGGTCACTTGTATCTTGCCGAAGTTTCGTCATCGTTATCTCCTAGATTTCAGCTGTTAATGCCTAGATATCCCCGACATAAAAAAAAATTGCATTGCTCAATTCATAGCGAGCGTGTAGAAGAATTCAAATATCACAGATATACTTTTGTAGGTCCTGTGGTTCTTGAGTTATGTTGTAAAGAGGGCTGAAACAATGAAGTATGATAAAAACGATAGATGGCTGCTCGTAACAAAGTACATTTGAATATGTTAAAGCTTAAAACAAGTCTACAACACCCATTTTTTGTTCCGTATATGCCTATATTTCTCCATCATCAGCGGATGGTAGCTGAATGTGAATATTATGTCATTGTAACGTATCACAAAATATGTTACGAAACATGTTCTCAACAAGTATAACTTCGATGTGACATAATGCATGAGACTATATTTTTATAATCACATTATCAATCACGAGAGTTTTGCTCACGGGAAATCCATCGTTAATGATAATCCAGTCACTGGAAAGATAACACTATAGTAGTGCTCTTGAACTTTACAGTGTGTCTAAAAACAAATCTAAAACCAGGAATATATGTATCATATTAGTTAATTAAATACTCTAGTTCTATGCTAATATAATGCGCACTTTTATATGTCTATGATCTGAGACATGTTTTAAGCTTGAACATCGTTCCTGGATATACTAGATTTCTAAAATAATTTTCTGATGTGTATAATAAGTAGGCCTACTTTACGTGATCCCGTTTTATAGAAAGCATTTCACTTTATTTTTGATTGATCATATTTCAGCAACAGGAATCGAAGCAGTGACCTGTGAAGAAACCCAAATCACAGGTCATCATCCTAATCTGTCACCTGCTTTAACAATAGCACCAATCCCTGTTATACTAAATGACTGGTTGAAACAAATGAAAAATTACGATGACGAATGTGTATGGCTTGTGATTTTTAATAATGTCTTTTTGCTTCGATTTTAAGGCACTGTCCACGTAATGTTATGTATAGCATGAATTTGTTTTAAATCACGTATATCTTGTATGTTGCAGTTGGCAGTCCTGATCACCTACCACATTCACTTTCCATAGTATACGAGGGGATGTCACCTCTAAATGATTCGATAACTGGAAGGTAAGAACTCACAACAGTATACGCCAAAATGAAGATGTTTCTAAAAGTGTTTTTAGAATAAAATTTATTTAATGCTAATTTATTGCACAGGCTAAGGAAGCTTAGTTGCTTTTTTTGAAATAGCCGAGTGGGAGGGTTTTCAATGAAATATATCTTCAAACTACTCAGACAACTCAGAAACCCCACCAACCCCATCAATTAGTAGGCCTATACGGTATACCCAGGGGAAACTTAAGTAGGCCTAAGCCTAATATTGAGCATGTTGAGGATGATTTTAATCTTAATTCCGTTATATCATTACGAACAAGAAAACTGCCGGATATGATCTGTATGATTTCAAAACGATAACGATATAGCCTATACATGTTAAAACAGGTTCAATAACATCATCTACTGATCAGTGCAATTATCCAAGTGACATGCCAAAAATCGGCAGTCTTCCCCATACATGCAGTTGTGTTATAATTTGCATATTCATAATTTTCATTCAACACAGTTTATACTCGACCAATATAATATATATTTTCAGGATTTTCACTGTAAACACATTTCAAGCTGTTACCTTTTACTGAAAGCTACAAAACATCAATATTAGTTCCAAATTATGCAGATGTGAAGTCCACTCACGAGTGTTTTTTTCTTAAAACAGTTTGAGTAGTCCACCTGCGTGTTAAATAATCAAACCACACCTTGAACGTTTTTCTATTGACAAATCCACCTTTGGTCCAACGACATATTTTGTGGTTGTTTTTCCAAGAGCTTAAAATTCAGGTTCAGGCACCTCGCCAATAAACAGACTACTTATCTAAGCAAAATATGAAATCATTGACAAACAGTGTAAGCCAACTCTATAATACAGACTACTTTTCTAAGCAAAATATGAAATCATTGACAAAAAGTGGAAGCCAACTCTATAATACAGACTACTTATCTAAGTAAAATATGAAATCATTGACAAAAAGTGTAAGCCAACTCTATAATACAGACTACTTATCTAAGCAAAATATGAAATCATTGACAAAAAGTGGAAGCCAACTCTATAATACAAACTACTTATCTAAGCAAAATATGAAATCATTGACAAAAAGTGTAAGCCAACTCTATAATACAGACTACTTATCTAAGCAAAATATGAATATGAAATCATTGACAAAAAGTGTAAGCCAACTCTATAATACAGACTACTTATCTAAGCAAAATATGAAATCATTGACAAAAAGTGGAAGCCAACTCTATAATACAGACTACTTATCTAAGCAAAATATGAAATCATTGACAAAAAGTGTAAGTCAACTCTATAATACAGACTACTTATCTAAGCAAAATATGAAATCAATGACAAAAAGTGTAAGCCAACTCTATAATACTCTGTTTTTGATGACCAACTACTCGCATTGACATTAAATGTTCAAGAATTACCTAAAGGATAACATGCCAGTCGTTATACAGGGTGTCTCAATAAAAACATTACCCAACATTTTTTCTCAGGTTTATTTATAGTCAATCGTCAAAATTTTTACATTATTATTCTAACCTTTACATTTTGCTCACCCCTGGCTTTGGATAGCAAGTACAAAATGTCTCAAAATGATACCTATCAGTGTTCAACATTACTTAACAAGATCCAAAAACAACAAATTAATCGAAATGAAGCACTAGACATTTCAAAAAAGGATCCAATAATGCTTTGTAAGTGGCGGTCTTTTCAAATAAAGTTTGGTAAATCATAGTTGCCAATTATTTTGATTATAAATAATTAATAAATATAAATGTTGGCATTTATACAGCGCCTTTCTCGTGTACACTCATAGAAATGACTTGTTCGCCTTGTTGGCGCAATTCAAAAGGAGTAAGTTTGGACAACTCAAAAATAGTGTAAAAGTTGCCAAAACAAAATTCATTTTAGTTATCCGAACTTAAAAATCCTGAAAAAGCTCAAAAAGTTCCGTCAACTAATCAACTTTGTTGGCATTACTTAAAAAGTTGATGTAAGTCGTTGCGTCAACTTTTTAAGTAATTCATTCATTCATTCATTCATTCATTTTATTTCCATAAAAAACTGACATTCACAAAAACAATCAAATTAAAAATTTACAGAAAACAACACATTATGGAGGAAGAGGCTGGAAGGCCAATAAGGCCAGATATATCGCCTCCCCCTAGAAATTATAAAGTTACAAATAACATTTATACAAAAAAATCAATCAAACATCACATAAAAAGGAATCACTAACCAAAAGACAAGACAAGGACGGTGCTTAAAGATAATATATTAAGTATATTTTGAGATTAACATTTCTTTTAATTGATAACGGAAATGTTTAATAGATCTGGAGTTTTTCACAAAAATACCTAGTGAATTCCAAAGGATGGGGCCTTTAGTACGAATTGCGTGATCAGAAAAAACTTTTTTGTTTTTAGTCAAATTTAAGTCGTTTACATGTCTTGTCTTGTAGTTATGTACATCAGAGCGTTTGGAAAATAATTATTAAATATAAGAGGGAGTTCATTAATAGAATACTTGTACATGAATGTACCCAAATCTAGTGTGTACATATCTTCGATAGTTAAGATGTTATAGTTTGCAAACAACGGTCCTGTATGTTCTCTGTAGTGACTGTTTGCTATCGTTCTTATAGCCCACTTTTGGAGTTTCATTAATATACTTAAGTAAGTTTTACAGGTATCCCCCCATACAAGTATTCCATAATTAAGATAGGGCATTATCAAAGTACAATAAAGGGTATGTAAAATACGTTCTGGTACATAATGTTTTAGTTTGGTCATGACACCAACATTTCTTGACACTGTTTTTGAAATACAATCTATGTGGCTTTTCCAAGTGAGACATTCATCTATTAACACACCAAGAAACTTGGTTTGTTGTACTCTTTCTAAGGTAGTGTAGTTAAGTATGATTCTCAGATCATTAATTTGTGTCATATTTGGCGTTCCTAGTATCATGTAATTTGTTTTACTGGCATTAACAGACAATTTATTTGCTCTGAACCAATTGTTCACTTCCTCTAGTTCTTTGTTTATAAGATTGACTTGCTTTTCTATGTTTTCATGTGAATATAAAATTGTTGTATCATCTGCAAAGAGGATGAAATCAAGTATATTAGATGTATTAGTTATATCATTTATATATAGTATAAATAAAAGAGGGCCGAGAATAGATCCTTGCGGAACTCCGCAAATTACATTTTTCAATTCTGATGAATGGCAATTATAAGATACATATTGTTTCCTGTTACTTAAATAACTTCTGAACCAGTCTAAGACAATGCCACGAAGGCCATAGTGTTCTAGTTTGTGAAGGAGAATATTGTGATCAATTGTATCAAATGCCTTAGACAAGTCCAAAAATATTCCAACAGTCGTCTCGTTTCTCTCAACCGCGAAATTTATTTTATCTACCATTTGTTCAATAGCCATAGAGGTTGAGTGCTTTGGTCTAAAACCAAATTGTTTAGTGTTAAGGATTCCTTGAGTATCAATATAATCCATACATCTGTTAAAAACTAATCTTTCAAGAATTTTGGAAAAACATGGTAGGAGAGAAACGGGACGATAATTTGAGAAAACTTCAACATCTTGTTTTTTGAAAAGTGGTATGACCTTAGCTACTTTCATTTTATCTGGAACAATTCCGGTAGAAATAGATAAATTAAATATCATATTAAGAGGTTTGGCAATTTCTCGACTTACTTTTTTTTATGATTAGATTGCCAATATTGTCGTGACCACCACTCTTATTTAACTTTAACTTATCTATAATTTTGATTATATCAAGTTCAACAATTGGTTTCAGGTACATACTCCCAGATATGGTATCGTTTAGATAATCAAAATAATGTTTCCCTTTGTGTTGAATGGTTGAAGCAAGATTAGGACCTATATTTACAAAAAATCATTAAATTTATTTGAGATATCTTGAGGATTGTTGATAGTATTGCCACCTTCATCTTTAAATTTACTTTGAGTCGATTGTTTTTTTTTCGTCCAATAACATCATTGATTGTTTTCCATGTTTGTTTCATATTGCATTTAGCATGCTCAAACTTAGAGAAAAAATATTTTCGTTTCGATTTTCGAAGAAGCATTTGTAACTTATTTTTATATGTCTTAAATAATTGACAATTTCTAGCAGTAGGTGATTTAATATATTGTTTATACAATAAATTCTTTTTATTAATACTCTTAAGTAAACCTTTGGTGATCCATGGTGCTATTGGTTCTTTTCTTCTATTACCCGTGCATTTTTTTTAATGGGATACAATCATCATATAAAGTATTAAAAGTATCAATAAATGTATTATAATCATCATTTGCATTATTATTGTCAAGAGTTTCGTCCCATTTAACCTCTGACAGTCGTTTTTTAAACTTAGATACATTAACATCACTATAAATTCTTTTGTAAGTTGCCTTATTCGTTTTTTCATTTCGTTTATGTATTTCAAGATTGGTTGACAAAGTAGTTGGAAAATGGTCACTTATGTCTGTAATCAAAATTGTCGATTTGATTATATTTTCATTGGTTGTCAGAATATTGTCAATAATTGTAGCTGATGTTGGCGTAATTCTAGTTGGTTTATAAATTGTAGGCGTCAATGAACATGAGTAAAGAAGTTCAAGATAATCATGAGTGGGTCTGTGACTATCTACCTTTAGTAAATCAATGTTGAAATCACCCATTATATATATCTGTTTTCTGTCTGATGTTAATTTTTTTAAAGAGGTCAAAATCCGTCATAAAGTCATTTATTGAATTGTGAGCCCTGTATAACACACCGACTACAGCATTTTTAGAAGAATTACATTCAATTTCTTTTTGAATTACATTCAATTTCTAATGCCAACTTCTGAATTCAAGTTCAGGGAACTTAGAAAAATAAACACGGTTCAAAGAACCAATTAGTTGAGTTATTGTAACTCAACATGTAAGTTGATGTAACTCGTTCATATTAAGTTACTGGTACTTTGTAAGTGGCGGTCTTTTGTTTTGAGTTATTCCAATTTGGTACTTTGTTACTCAATTCACGTAATTGGATCATTTTCTGCACAATTAGCAGTATTCAAATATTTATTTTTGTAATCAGTGCAAAATTTTGTATACTATAGCACACCTCTAGAAAATTATGCTAGACTAGTTTCATTTTCTGAGTTGTAACAACTCAATAAAGTAAGTGCAAATGAGTGCGACGAACATAATGATATCGAGTCAGCGTTACTCAAAATTGTACGCGTTGGCATTACTCGGAAAGTTGACGCAACAACTTACATCAACTTACTGAGTAATGCCAACGAACAATTTCTATGAGTGTATCAAAGCGCTTTACATAATATTCCGCTTTGTTAGAACATAGTCAGCTGCCATACAATGCCCAAGGCATGCTCATACCTTTAGGCGGCTCTCACTGGACAATATTCCCAACACATTATGTTTTGTTACCTGGAGAGATTTGATCATGTCTCAACTCCTTTTTCAACCAAATCGACGGTAATAACTCTTGTAGTGAGGGATATCACAAATTGCCTCAGGCAAAACTCACTCCTGGGAACCAAATACCACACTTTATGTAACTCATTGACCCTTTTGTCATATATACCGCCTCTAGCTATAATGACATCCCTGTGATCTGGTCAACTCATTGACAGATACGAACCTCAGGAGGGAATTGGATTTCTGATCAATTCTCTCTATGTAATGAAACGTAATGAGCTCCCCATTTCACCCTGGGTAGAGAGAGGCAAGTGGGGTAAAGCGCCTTGCCCAGGTGCATAGCACGATGGCAGTGGCACCGGAGTCAGAACTCGCAACCCTCCGAGAGCCCGTACCGCTGCGCCACCATGCCCCCATATATATCGTACATAAATTCATACATCAATTCTCGGCAATTCGAGAAATATTGTCTGATAGTAAATCCTTCTCATGTGATGAAGTTTATATCAACTTGTATATATTGTTTATTGCAGATCTGAGCTTTCGTGGCAAGCTAACAACAGTTTTACAACTGAGAGTACTGTAGTCCTTGCTGAAAACCATACACCAGTCCAAATAAACCAACAACAATATCAAGAAAGTGACGGATTTCATGATGTTATACAAGCGGGTGACAAACAACTATTGCATGATGGAAAGACCCAGCCTATGACCAACGACGGCATGGACAACGTAGATGCTCATTTTTATGACAATGCAGGATTCTTACCCGATGATAAGAAGGAAATTGTTACGGGTGATGAAGAGCAGTCACTGAGTGACGAAACTGGAACTTCCTACACTGGAAATGAAGGAGGTATGAAATATCTCCGTAAAAGATGTTATCTCCAATGCTCACTAATCGTAGGGGCTGTACAATAATTATGAACCGGGGTTAAATTTCCAAACGGCCTGCCAAAATTGATCCCCCCGGCCTACCAAAAAATCTTTGCTCCTCCCTTTGCAAAGTGTTGATGCGAGCGTATCGAGCAGGAAATTTTGCATATTTGAACGTTTCTGTACGGTTTTCTTAAAAGCATTTTTTTAGAGGGTGTCATTTAAAAGGTGCCTCATAACTCGCTTAACCTCTCTTTCGACCTGCCAAAAATTGCTTGTTCATGCCCCACCCCACCAATTTTACTTTCCCCCGGGATCATGATTGCACAGTCTTACTGAGCCACTATGGACTATGAAGAGGGTGGTTGCATCCCCTAGCAGTGGCGTGCGCAAAGCACCCCACCCCACAAATTCGGGATTTACCTTTAACGGCGAGCGAGGCGACCCGAAAAAGTTTGATCAGTCGAGTGAATCGAGACCAGTGGCCCTAACTTTTGAAAACCTGCGTACACCACTATTTTCGGTATTAAATATCGTACTGTTATCTTGGTAGTGCCAATGTGTAGCTACAGTACAGTAGGGTTTCCTCTATCCAGTGATACCAACAAGTACAGGCATCCCCACATAATATTGCTATGGCGACACAATATGAGTGTACCCTCGCAACATTGGGCGATGTTGGCTAAAAAGTATAGGCATAAAGTTGATAGGCTAAAAATGTTATTTGAACATGCGATTTTCACCGGATTTACTCTAGACTATGATAAATAAAAATATGTTGTTTGATCATTATGAACGCATTCAGTTGAACTCGAAATTATACTGATATTATTTTATTACATCAAAATACTAGTAAATACTGGTTTCTGGTTATGAAAAAGTTTATATAATAATATTATGACAGCAACAGTAAAGTATACGTAGGCTTATTGAATACAACATATTATACGGTAATGGCACTTCAATACTGAACAGTTCTAATTTTAGAATCTACCAGTTTAATAATCGCGAAAGCCCGAGTTAAAAATCACTTGGGAAGCCAACAAACAGAAGGAGTACGGTGACTAAAAAGATCAGATGTGAAAATATATCAATTGTGCACAAATTGATTAAATCAGAAGAGTATGCCGCACAATGGGCAAATGAACTACGGAGAAGTCTATATTTACTCCTAAATAGGAAAGGAAATTTCAACCTAACTACCGAGTAAAAAGTTGATATCTCTTGGAATTATTTCAACCGGGTTATTTTACAAGAGCAAAATTATAAAAATCATGGCTTTTACTGTAGAAACCTATGGTGGTCCTCACCAACACCCTGGTGGTGTTTGATGGGCGGGCATACCATCAGGTGAGGTGTTGGGGTAACAATATTTACTAAGATGAGCACAAAGATTGGATCAACGATTCACGATTAGCTCAAGTCCTTTGGGCGTACATACGCGTGTGTTTTTTATACCGGATGAAAACCCCTTGGGTTTGATACATCCCCCTCCCTTACATGCATTAGGTACTAATGTTAAGCTGTGACACCCACCCCCTTCCTCCGTGCACTCACCCTACATCACTATGCATTTTTTTATTATATTTCAGATTCTTCAGAGAGCGAGTGTTCTGCGTGTGACATGCTTGATGATTACCCACGTGTAGTCTTCCTCGATAAGCTAGATCATTACTACTACCCTTCCAGAATGCCCATCTATGCCAACAACGAGATGGGTCAACTTATCTACCAACAAGATCCACAAAATCCTCACATATTATATGCAGTAAGCCCTCCACCAGCACCGATGCACCTGCCACCAAGTAGAATTCTGGGAAGAGCTGAGCTACGAAAGATGGCAAAGAAAGGAAAGACACCGCCGAGTTATTACACCAAAGGTGATATACCTTGCGAGACTTCTTTGTATTCACATAACTACCGCACGCCGTCATTTCTTAAGCAATATCAAGGTAGAGCTGGCTGGAAAGAGAATTTTGAGATAGAAAGAAGAGCTAACAGAAATGCACCAGGTTCCGAAGGGGATGTAGGTTCAAATAATGCGTCAGATGAGTTTGATATTGAGAGACGAAACACTTGGAGTGGTGCCAAATTCAGATCAAGGCAAACGGAGATGTTTGTCAGGGCTAGTATAGATAGACAAGCTAGTTACAGATTAGCAGTGGGAGATGATGATTTTATTGATAAGACACCTGAACTTTTTCCATCTGATCCTCCTGAAAGTGATATGGAACCCAACCATGTAGTTGAAAAGCATGTGGTCCTCCGTGATATTCAAGTTGAAGATCCGCTTGTTATGAACATGGCTTTCCAGAAAATAATTGCTCAAGATAGTGGTGGTAGTATGAGCAGTTCTCACAGAGGTAGTACCAGCAGCAAGTCTTCTAGTAACACCGTTTACAGATATAACATGCTTACAGTAGAAAATAGTCCCCAATTAGAACCTGTCGATAGTAAAGATAACCTTGATCGTGTAAAGAATGTAAGCTTGCCCAGTCAAGACTTGCCAACCTTACCCACAGATAAAGAACAATTAACAAGCCGTGATACACAAGCTGACGATTCTTTGCTAATAATTGAAGACCAATATTCTAAACGCAACGCACCTGATGAAGAAAGTTGCTCACCCAGATCAGTTGAGGTACACGAGGAGCCAGATACCATTTCTCTTGCCTCTGTCAAAAGCGATGTCAGTTATCGACAATATGTGCGAACAATTAAAGGAGCGGACGCACAAAATACCACTAACATTCCGGCCATAGAAATAACAGAACCAATGTGCTCTCCATCAGTAGACACGGACTCCGACTCGGATCACTCTGTTGAATCTCTTCTCCAAATATTTACCAAACGAATTGGCAAACTACCCGTGCCCTCATATCAGAAGGCCAAAGAAGTCGAACTTTGTAAGACACAGTCAACATCAGATGCTGCTGATGAAAGAATCGATGCAGCGGTGAACCAACATGTACGAAGTAAAGCAGGTGGTGACATATCAAGATCTGACAAACAATTTAACAATGGTCAACATAGTCTTCTTGAATATGACATTGACAAAGCCGATGGACACGGTACAGTTCATAACAGTAGTGATTGGTTTGCCGATGACGATGCTTTTAATGACTTCAACTTTGATGCAGATACAGATTTAGGATTTGCTGATGATTTGACGGCTGAATTTGATCGAAAGCTTGGCAAACGATTAGCGATTCCTAGTATTGACAGTCAAACAAGTGAAGAAGATGATTCAACGAGTCAAGAGTCAGCAGACCGACTAATAGCGGAGCAAATACGCATGATTGTTGAAAATATTGTGGAAGAAGAAGAAAACAAGTATGTAAAAGATGATAAAGCCACGGTGGAAACTCAAGACACTCCGTGTTCTGAAACGGGTGTTGACCAAGAAAACAATAGTGCTAAAAATAAACACATTTGTAATGACTCAAATTTCCAACCCTCTGAGACATCAAAACACAGAGAAAGTGTAGATGGTCATTTGCAAAAAGCGGAAATCTGTATGAAACATGTGGCAACTTTCCAAGACATTTCGTCGGAAGGCCCTGATGAGATCATAGATGGAAGTCAATACCCAGAGAATGTGGACGATCAAATTGAATCCGATCATGATAGATCATATAGAACAAATAATCATAGAGAGAAAAATAATACTAATAACAATAACGATGTAGACATGGTACATTTTAATACTGACAACACCGCAGAGTTGTCTGACACTAACGTGGTACCGCCAGTTCGAAATGGTGATTCCACAAACTCTGCCGGAGCACTTTACATAGGGGGTGAGATGATATCTGATATTCAATTGCCTGGAAATAAAGGCATTGAGTTAGATACTCCTGTTGATATTGTACGCGCTGAACAAACTGGTGTAAAAGAAGATAACCTGAGTCAAAGTATTACATTGTTTGTTGAAGGTGAATCGGATCTTGAAAGCAATTCAATTGAGATCCAAGACGATTTAGACAGCTCTGATATTTCATACGTGGTACGGTATAATATCCCTAAGAGAGACAGAATTCCAAGTGCTTCAACAATAGATAATACCTTGTGCACAAAACAAATTACCACATCTCAACCAGAACAATACCAACCACATTTTACAGACAATTCCAACAATAAGTCTTCAGCATCTCTCACAACAAATGAACAACCTCAAGAACACGTGCCAGAGCTCGATGAACAACAACCACCAGTATTTTCTTCAGATGATATCATCGTGCAACCTCAGCAGCTGACGTGTGATAACATAGAAACACTTGAAGAATCTGTATCTAATGAGGACAAAGAACCAGTAACTAAGACAAGTTCGCCAGATTCTAACATCGAACAATCTCATTTGCCAGATGATGGCAACAAACAGATTCACTTACCTTCGATAAATGGAAACAGAGAACAACCAACATCAACAACAACGCCAAAATCCATAACAGCCAATCAACCTTCAATAATCAAAGATGAGACAGAACATCAACCACATTTCCCAGAAAGTGACAAAGGTTTCCTTCATCTGACATTGACAGATTCTTTCAAACAACAACTTCCACCACCCTCACCATATGCTGACAGGGAGCTCGAGCCGCCTTCGCCATATGGGGACGGTGTGCGATTGGAACCATTGTTGCTGAAAAGTGACGCCAGCAACGAACAAATTGTACCTCAGTTACCAAATTGTGCCAAAGAAAAGAATGAGTCATCCCTTGAAACAGATAATCAGTATGAAAGTCCTCAATCACACATAGCAAAAGGCCACATCGAGTCTCCGATAGAAGATGCTACAAGAAATCTGCATTTTTCCAATCGTATCAATTTCAAATCCGATGTCACCTATAAGCATGATAAACGTTATGAAACAAAGATCAATTGCAAAGCATCTGACATTTCTGAGAAGGGAGCAGAAAAACCTATTGACGCCATCTCTTCTACGAGCTCTTTTCCCGAACAAAGAAATGAAGTAAAGCAAGTGACTTTCAAAGACAAGGTCCCAAAGAAAAATCTTTGGAAGCGGTACAAAAACTCCATGCTTAAAATTGCGAACGAACAGGTTCATGATGACAAAGAGGCCGGGAATCATAAACAAGGAACAGGGAATGAACTCAAGGAACGCTGTACTGATTTGAAGGTTACAGAAAGTATGAGGCAGATGATAACCAACCTTGGGGACAAGGTCGAAGACGTCACAGACCCAGCATCATTGGTTCTTCCAGGGGTGGCGCCAAGGAAACATAATCCGCGCACTCTTTGGAAGAAGTATAGAAGGGACATGATTACGTTGTCTAAAGAAATAAATGATGGTAGGAAGAGTAAAATTGACTTGAAAAGTAGCACTGTGCCTTTTGAAACAAACGCTCATCCGTTGTGTGAATCGCCTGAAAATAATCTATCAACTCCAGAAGTTATAAACTTACCCAAATTCATGCGTCATGAAAGTAGCAGCATCGCAGACACTCCCAAAAGACATAATCCCGAATTAAATTCGAACTCTTCAGTTCCCACACCACCACAAATAGCGACTGAGCAACATTTTGACGCTGAACTTACATCTGACGACCACGATTCGTGTAATGATCAACAAACTCACACAAATGAAAGTGACATTTGGAAATCGATAGAAAGAAGAGCGTCTGATGACAAAACTTTACACAAAGAATCACCACAAGATCATCAATTATTTCAGAAGTTGGTAGAATATTCTCATATATCTACTCCTACGATAAATGACAACGATGGAGATCCTGATACTGGTATAAATGGTATTGACTATACTAAAGGCAATATTGACAGACATTTCGTTGACGGGAACAATGTAAACTTGCCCTCAAAGCATGGTTTATCTATAAGTGTTTCTGAAGGTACAATGGATGAAGACGTTGTTATACTAAATGCAAACAGCATGACATCAGTTCCTATGAAGACTAACATTCCAAGTCCTGATGGTTCACCTTCACATGTAAACGTCTTCAACATGCTCATGATAGATGTCAAAGGTATAAATGGACAAGATCCAGATGTCAAGGTTATAAATTGTGATGAAGAGTCACAGGAAAGCTCTTTCTCTTCTAATGATCTGAGCAGTAACACCAGATGTATCAGTGCATATTCCCCAGGTGACTTATCAAATGTTAGTTTGGAGAACAACTGCAGCCCTTCACATAAATTTCCAAAAGCCACAAAGAGAAGGCCTCAATCTACAAGGCGGCATTCAACTGGCACATCTCTGTTGTCTATAAATGGGTGTGAAGATCTAGACATGTCTGTATGTTCTGCAGGGACAGAAGACTTGTCAGTTTGTTCTGGGGAGATAAGCGGATGTGCAATATCAAATGTTCTTGTGACTGGCAATGGTGCGCCTTCTTTGGAGAGCAGGCGGAGGAGTGCATCTACATCTGGTCGTGTTGTTTTAGACAGACAAGACAGCTTCTTGGATAATAGCGAGTTAATTTGAGAATTGCCTAGTCTTCCAGTGACCAACGTTAGGCTAATTTTCGGATTTTCCCCATCAAAATATCTTACACTCCCCAGATGCCGAGGATCTCTAATACTGAGGATGCATCTACTAAGAACTGTCGCCTTCTGCTCCACAGGATTCCATTTTTAGCCTTTGAGTGCTTCCTCATACTGTTTTCATTTTGATCAATTTTGATTTGTTTCATATACATAATAAGGCTAAAAATGTTGTTTCAAAGCCCATGGCAGTTTAAAAACGAATGTGGAATGTCCCAGCAAACACAAAACGTTTTCCACATTATTCGCAAGATTAGAAAAGGTTGCCAGAAAACGTTTAAATGTCGGGTTATATAAAGGGTATAAAACGTTTTCATAACATTCAAAATCATTGTTTGAAAACTTACGGCAAAATATTCTCACATGTTATTTAAGTATTAACAAAATATTTGGCAACAAATGTTTGCAAAAGGATTTTACAATAACATTTTGACATTTAAAAAATATTTTTATACCGCGTTTTCACACAAATGTTTTAAAAACATTTTCATGACCTTTATTTAACCCGACATTTAATGTTTTTACCAAAACCCAAACCCAAAATATAACCTGTTCAAGCCGTTTTATGTTTGCTAGGGCGTTTGTTTGTTGTTTTTCTTAAGATTTTGTTAAAACTCAATTTTAATTTTATGAAACTTCAGTATCGAATCAAGTAAATTTTCTTTAAAATATTTCTAAGAATTTCTTGATTTTACGGCAATAAAGGAATAAGAAAGCGAATGTGCGCAGGGTCTTTGAGACATATCATTTGTTCAGCCTAATATTTACGATTAAATGTTTGATCATATGATACATATTTTTTGTTTTCATCATTGGATAAGAATTAACGTTTAAATTAACATTTAAATTATGTTCAATAGTGGTATGGATATTTGGTTTCAAATGTTTATTTGATAGTATTGATTATAAGTTCAGGGTTTTGCTTGCAATAAAATGTCATGTTTTCTCATTCTGGATGCTGGTTATCCATTCTCTTTAAAAAAAAAACCCTCTTAAAAATTTGGGGTTCACAATCATGTATTTTCATGACTATAAACGGTTTTTTATGCCCGAGAGGCCACTTCCAGTCCGATGGAATAAACAACATTCAGTCATGAAAACATATAAATGAACCCCGTTTCATCTAAATAATAAATAAATTTAAAAAAAATCAAATAACATTATTAAAAAACGTGATTTCCTTCATTTTCCCTACCTCGCAACCACACATCACAAGAACAAAATATATATGTTTTTCCCTTCTTGTATTTGTACTATTGCTTGCCTGCTTTGAAAATCACGTTTGCCTTTTGTTGGTCTCTGTCTTCCTCTCTTACTGTGTTCCTGAACATGTTGGTTCTAAATATTTGCTTGTATCTATTCTTATATATCTATTGACTTTTGTTGTAAAGCACTTTGAGGTACTTTGTAATAATGACTTGAGGTAAATTTAGTAAGAAATCACACATTTACTATTTGAACAACTTTCCACTTTACTTTCTGTAAAATTTATTTTGACGATCAATGAAAATCAAAGTACTTTGGATACAAAATAATACTTTGAACTTTACTTCCTGTCAAATTTGTTTTGCGGTGACTAGCAATGATAATCAAAGGACTTGGGTACAAAATAAGTTCGGTACAGCATGCTATTCCAAATACACAATTTTACAATGAAAATTGACTATTCTAAAAATAAAATATTACTCATCTATTAAAAGACCATTTCACTTCCCACAGAGAGTGATGTCAGTGAGTGCTCCAGTGTCTGTAGTCTTGAATCACACTATTGACTCAAGGAACTAGCATGTTTCCACACGCGATCAGAGGTAATGCCCAAACTAACTGCGACAAAGTACCGATGTCACTCTCTCAAGGAAGCCAAATGGACTATATAGCCATGTTCAGTTTCACTTGTATTTCAGTGCCTCTTACTCTTTTGAGAATCATTTTATTTTTTAAAGAAAAGCATATCTTCTGAATAGCAAACTCTGAAGAGTGCAAATATCATTGAATAATAATTTGCAGAGACACCTATATTTGTAAAAGCCAGCTGTTAATCACCATACAATTGAATACCTATTAAGTGGAAGAAGGGCCCAACTCCAATTTTTACAAAATTGAGTTAGACCTAGCATTTTATTGCCAGCAGACTATTCTTCCGTGTGTGTGAAAGATGAGCCAAAATCCACTCTCTAATCTTCCACGTACACTTAATCATGGTTTTCATGGAAGAAGGGCCCAACTCCATGGAGTTCTTCCACAAATATTGTGTTAAAGAGGAATTTTGTTCATCCATGAACTATTTATAACACATCTGCTTATGGAACTGGCACTTGCAGTATATTAGTGGAAGAAAGGTTGCCATGGAAACATCATAATATGATTTCGGATGTATGTAATACTGTACGTTCATGTATTAAAAGTCCCCTGAAGATTAAAACATTCTGTCTTTAAAACTTTTCCAAATTATTAAGTTTTTTCTTAATATCTCAAAAACAGTTTTGATGGAGTTGGGCCTTTCTTCTACTCAAGTATTCTATTAATGTGTCATTCAAACCAGTCATTTCATGTACAACATTATTTGGTACCATTCTAAATGGTTGATACTATTGATATTATGAAGGCCTTCTGGAAGAAACATGATCAGATCAGCTGCACATTTGATATGCAACTTTTACCATGCAATGTTTCATACTAACTAATAGCCATCATGGAATCGTCAGCAATTATAGTACTACCCTACATTGTCACTGGCCCATATCTAAAAGAATATTTATATGCCATTTCTCAACAAACATTATGATTTTATCAACACCCTACTTCTTCATTGAGGAGGAGGGTCCAATCAACAACCTCATTCACAATTTGGGAATCAGTGGAAAGTCCAGATTTTTGCCGTAATGCAAAATATTAGGGCTTAAAGTTATTGATTTTTTTCAGCCAAAATATGTCTTAAATGAGCGAACCTATTTAATTAATCACACACATAGGGCTTTCATATGTACATTTTTGCCTCTCATATCAAAACTAATTGAAATACTGATTTATAGATAGAGAGTGGGATAAAGGCCATTCAACCAAGGGTGAAAACGGCATGTAATGAAATTGGACTAGCCTCCATAAAATCACTGGTGTGAAATTACATCACCAATTTACTGCAGTTTTATGGCAAAAATTTGCCAGTAAGTAGTTTATTTCTCAAAATTTTGTAAAATGTGTATTTTTTTTTGTACCAACAGCATTTTCTATGATGCAGTTTTGGTAGTACCAGAAGTGTCTGTAATTGCTACTACTAAGTACTAAGTACCACAAGAACAAGTAAACAATTATGTTGAATATATGCTTTGACAATCATCATAATTCAGATTTGTATTATAAATATTGCATTATCTTATTATGTACATTATTTAGCAGATATTCTTTGTACAAATAAATCTGATAATTTACTAAGCAAAACCAGCATGCAAATTTGTTATTCTCTCCTGTGTGAGTCTTTATCACATGTAGGCACCAACTCTTGTGGAAATGAATCCTGGGGCTGACAGATTCTTTCAAGCAAAATGTTGCATTAATGTGTCATGTCACAAGAACTCAATACTCCTTATCTCATTACAATGGGCTCCTGATAAAATCATCATCTAAATTGCTTGTGGCTCATCTAAATTGCCTGTGGCTTATCTCTATTCCCACATAGCATGTTGCAAATGGTCGGAGCAGGATTAACAGGATTATTAACAGGATAACAGGAGCACGTGTGGCCGAGTTGATATGGCGCCCGACTCATAATCCATAGGTTGCGAGTTCGAGCCCCGCTTGTGCCAACGTGTTGTGTCCTTGGGCAAGGCACTTTATCCTCAGTGGGGTTGGATGTTTGTATAGTTCTTTGTTTCAATGTTGCAATATTGGCGCTGATTAAGCTGCTGCCTGCAAAATTGCTTTGTGTCTGTTCAAGTGTGTTTAATGTAAATTCTAGCAATTTGACCTGCGGGTCACCATTAGAGTTTGAAATAAAACCTTCCTTTTTTTTTTTAACAGTTAATAACAGTTATTAACAGTTGATAACAGGATTATTGTTACCAATAATTTCAATCCCAAACAGCATTCTAATTTCACACAAAAATTGTTGATATTTATGCAAAACAAATGATCATGTACGAGGTGGTATCCAAAAGCTTTTGACATCACTCAGAAGTGAAAGAGCTATACCGATGAAATTTTGTCAGTGTAATCACTGGTCCTTATGTACATTATGGTCCAAAAATGGTCTCATAAGTATGTTTACTTTTTTTACAGGTGGCGCTAGATGGGCAGTAGGCGCATAACCTGCAAGATGGTGAAAATTGAGGCACGCAGGCGTGATTAAGTTCCTGCATTTGAAGGGTTAGGCCTACAATGCTCAGAAAATCTATGATGAAATGAAAGCAATCTCACGGTGATGATTGCCCATCATATGGCACTATTGCATTTGAAAAAGGAATTTCCAAACTGGCCACATGTCCCTCACAGATGACCCAAGAAGTGGACGTCCATCACTTATGGATGATGCGCCACAGTGAAAAAACTCAAGAAAGTGGAGGATCTTATCATGAAAAGGTTATGAGCCTACTTCCCATCTAGCGCCACCTGTGAAAGTAAGTAAACATACTGATTAGACCATTTTTGGACCATAATGTACATAAGGACCAGTGATTACACTCGACAAATTTTCATCCGTATAGCTCTTTCACTTCTGGGTGATGTCAAAACTTTGGATACCCCTCGCACACCTTACACCATTTTGGTGCTACTACATAACAAAGGTTAATAATTATTTGTGTTCATCTATACATGTTAAAAACCATGACTGATTCACCTATCCTCATAATACTGGAGGAAGAAAGTTTACAGACATGAAACAAAATCCTATCACAATTTTGTTGGGTTAAAAGGTGCAGCACTTTTTATGGATCAGGCCATTTGGTAACTTTCAAGTGTTTAGTCCCATCCTTGTTCTGAATAATATTAAACTAAAGACATATCTGTGTAATGTTGTCCAAATGCAAAATCTACAAGTTCAAGCTTGGTGTTCACAAACAAACCAAGAACATTGACTAAAGCCCATGCTAAAACTAAGTAGAAACGAAACCATGTTAAAGCATACTTGTAAATAATGGGCTATTCCATTTAACATCCACACTACCCCTGTGGAAGATTTTGGAAATATCTTCCACAGGGGGAATATGAATTTTAAATGGAATTAACACATTAGCAGTGACATTTTAAACTCACTCTCCAGCAGGGGAAGATTCAGGTTGAATCTTTCTCACAGGGTGTATGAAATTCAAATGGTGCTGCCCAATGTGCTCATTCCCTTTGAAAATCATACTCCCCTGTGGCAGATATTTTCAAAATTTTCCACAGGTGTAGAGCAGATTTTAAATGGAATAGCCCAATGGCATGCTTGATTGGTTGAGAGCTAAACCTGAACAACCATAATGGGCCAACTGCAAAAATTGACAATCACAAACAAGTACATGTAGTGTAATCACACTTTTAAAGATATTGCATGTCACAAAATGTTACAAAATACAAAAAAGGTTCACCTTGGCTTTACCTCCGAGGAACAAGAAGTAATCGCACCTTCAATTCTATTAATAAACCTGTAAGTAGAATTTGCTAGCATATTGTTATGATATTGATACTCATTACTACAGGTTATCTATAAAATTAGCTACACACATATCGTCGGTCACATCACATATGGTTCTATATGAAAACGGACAAAAGTGTTTCACATACAGAGCTATACAATACTGGTTTTAGATGTAGCCTCAAACTTATTATTGCTAAATTAATTTTCCTCAAAGGCTATTTTTTATGAAGAAGACACTTAAAAGTTTTAATTTTGGGGAATTCTACATGCCAATCTTTCGAGTAACATAGTTAAAGTTATAGCTCTGTATGTGAAACATTTTTGTTTAAAATGGTATTAAACTAATAGGTCTGTATGTAATATGGTAGAAGTGGGGTCAGGAGGTCTCCAAATGGCCTCATCCACTTACAGTTGGGTCAATAGGATAAAATTTGTTTTTGGCATTGACAATCAGCATTATATCTGTACAACAATAAAATTCTAAAGGCTTATACCTCACTTGATTGTGAGTATCAGTTATTAATTTATTCAATTTGCCATTTCTTGAAAAAGTCATTGCCTTTATCATCAACCACTATAAATGCTGGGAAGTTCTCTACCTCGACCCTCCATATGGCTTCCATGCCAAGCTCAGGGTATTCCAATACTTCTACTTTCTTGATGCAATTCTGTGCCAAGATTGCTGCAGGACCACCAATGGAGCCCAAGTAGAATCCGCCATGTTTCTTGCATGCCTGGGTCACCTGTAGATCAGAAAATATTTTGACATAAGACACTGCTAACTTATACTGGCTTAACACTAGAAACTTACAAAGTCCCGAAAGTACCAATATCGAGTTCAGACTGGGCAAGTATAGGCAAGGAAAAAAAAAGGAAAAAATGTTATGTTAAGGGATCTGGAATGAGCGTTTTGAGCGTTTCGACAGTATTTTTGTGGGACATGAGAGCACATCAGACATATCAATTGCATTCTGAAAAGCGAAGAATGTCTTTCTGATATCAAATAATTTTCATTTTATGAAATTCACGATATAATACAAATTTTATGACAAATTATTAAAATTTGATATTTTTCACATTTTGATATATAACAGTCCTCAAAGTAAATTTTATAAATCTAATGACATATTCTTAAAGTGTATGTAGCTGGGAGGAAAAGCCGACGATCAATTGAAAATTTTGACCTTTCATATGGAAGATATGGATTTTTTTCCCAAAAGACCTAATTTTTGTTGGTGTTTTGGGAAAAAAATCCATATCTTCAATACAAAAGGTCCAAATTTTCAATTGATCGTCGGCTTTTCATCCCACCTGCATACACCACTTTAAGTATAAATCATCACATTTATAAAGTTTACTTCGAGTACTGTTAAATATCAAAAATATCAATTTTTAATCATTTGCCATAAAATGTGTATTACATTGTGAATTTCAAAAAATCAAAATTATTTGATATCAGAATGACATTCTTCTTATTCAGAATGCAATTCGATATGTCTGATGTGCTCTAATGTCCCACAATAAATACTGTCCAAACGTTCATACCCCACCCCTTAAGAAATTATGTTATTGAAAGTCCAGGTAGCCTATTAATTAAAGTACATGTAGTCCATGAAAGTCCAGGTGAAGATTTTTAAATTAAGTCTTGCTCAGATCCTCAGATCAGAAATAGGTGAGGATAGTCTAGGAAAGTCCAGGTAAATTGACTGAGATTCAGCTCACACAGACCTGCCACAGACTGGATTGAACTAAATCTCAATCAATTTACCTGGGCTTTTCTCGCCTTACCTTGCTCAGTCTAAACTTTTCTCGCCTAAAATTTGTACTTTCTGGACTTTGTGGGTTTCTAGTATATTACAATACAGTCTTTTACAATGCTATAAAACTAGCAAACATATTATGTGACACAATCTGATCCACTCAGACTAAAGTCTGACATTTTGAAACTTAATTGATTAGTATTACCGTTATTAACTTGCTCAGTACCTAAACTTACTGATGTTGAAATCCCTAGGTCCTTGGCAAACTTGATTGCAAAGTTATGAACTTTTTATCTGTCCATTTGCTTGTGTTTTTATTGTTTTTGCTCCTTATTGTTGCCTATGTCTCAATTTCATTCTTCCCGACTTTGGTCAAATTGGATCAGATCGTGTCATATGTTGTATGTAGAAATCAGCTTTACAATTGAATACCTGAGTGGAAGAAGGGCCCAACTCCATCAACACTTTTTTTGAGATACTAACAAAAAACACACTATTTGAAAAAGTTTTAAGAGACCTGATTTTATATTCAGGGGACCTTGAGTACTGGTAGATGAACAAACATTATAACATACATTTGAAATGATATATGTTGCAATGGCAATGGTACAGGTCTTTTAAGATGTGATAAACTCATTTTGGTAAAATGGAGTTGGGCCCTTCTTCCACTCAGGTATTCAATTGTCTGAAGCACTTTAAGAATGTAATACACAATTTGTCCAGTTTTGTCGCAACATGAGCACACATTTGATTGCTACATATTAATGCACCATGACTACCAAGTATCTAAAATATCTCAAGCATTTCATAAATGACTATCTCCTATAATTTGGTTCATCTCAGGTTCGGTAGCGACGTAGGTGCTTATTTCGCTTGCCCCAGTATCAAATCGCGCACGTAAAGTTAAACACCCTGAGTGTACATGCATGCGCACTGGGGCGATTTGTCAGCACGCTTGCAGCGCAACCACGAAAGAGCATTGACGTCACTACCAAACTTGAGGTGAACCAAATTATATATACTAGCTGGGCCTTAACTCTCAAATGCCCATTCTGCTCAAATGTTCTTGATTTTTTCCCAGAAATGTGAGGAATTAGTTCTCATTTATGATATTTCATTATGCAGCATTGAGCTTTCAAGACAAAGCATGAGATGTATGCACAATAAGAAAGGAAATTTAGCATAATTCCAACAAACAGCAAGAATGGGAGTTTAGTCAAACTCAGAAGTACATAGACCTGTGACCATCACAATGGGTAATAGGACTTTTTTTTCTAAACGAGACATTTATTGCAAAACCAAAGCTGCTATCATAATTCATATGGAGGAAGTTTGAGGCTCAAAAGTCTAACAGCCAGTGGCTGATTTCAGAGCATCCAGCATACGGATATGTCTAGATGGCAAGGTTAACTTCTGACAAGAAAGTAACCTTGGGCAGATGGGTGCAATTTCCAACACTGGACCTATACAGTCACTGCAAAATTCACTATTACCTCATTCTAATTTACACTGCAAGATTCCTATTGGGCCGCTTGCACAGGTACACTGTCGCCAAGGTACTTGCCTGGTGCTGTGCAGTACCAGTGTAGTACCACTGCTGGAGGCTCCTGTGTAGTAGCCGCATTGGTACTATGTAGGTACTTTGTGTGCACCAGTCAGGTACCTTGGCGACGGTGCACCTATGCAGGCGGCCACAATGAGAATCTTGTAGTGTAATTGTGTATCCTGTAACTAAAAAATAATTTTTGCATTATGTATGCAATGTTCATTAATATATAAATGTACATACCTGTTTGCTTCTGTTTCCCTTGGCCAACATAATCATAGAGCCTCCTGCTGCTTGGAAAGAATCTACATAGGAGTCCATTCTACCTGCTGTGGTTGGACCAAATGAACCAGATGCATAACCCTATGGACAATAAGGTATAGAGAGAGTAAAAATCATAACGGAAAAGATAATTATTAGAGGTTGAATGGTTGAAGGTTGAAAGAGTCCAGTTATAAATGGAAGCAAGCTGAAGTAATGCATGTTTTCAATTTAAACTTCAATGCATGTTTTCAATTCAATCTTCATGTTTTGACCAAATTTCTTCCAAAATTAGGATTTAGATACATTTCATTTGGCAAAACAAGATAATATTTGTTTAATTCCAAAATTTTAGTGCTGTATTTTTCTGAAATCAGGAGTAGGTATTGTTTCTTGAACTCAATATTCATTGTTTGTAAAATTAAAAGACACTAATTATTGTTGCTTCTTTCTCTTAACTTTTTCATTGGGGATGGTTTCAGAACCCAACCGTAGGTCAACTGCAGGTCAATTGGGCCTGGTTTACATTGTTTGGAACAATAAAATGCGGTTACCATGGTTACGTACCCGGTTCTACCAGAGCACCAGTGGTTGGGTGTTTAAGCCATCCCTTATTACCAGCCTTTACCATGTTGGGAAAAGAACAAAACTGAAACAATACCAAAATTATACTATGCATACCTGTGGTGTCTTAGCTGGTCCAGCATAGTAGACCGGATGATCCTTGATATACTGTGGCAGACCTTGGCCAGAGTCTAACCTCTCCTGTAACTTGGCATGTGCAATATCCCTAGCTACCACCAATGTACCAGTTAGACTCAACCGAGTCCTGATGGGAAATGATGATAATTTCTTCAACTGTTCAGTCATGGGCTGATTGAGATTAACCTGGAAAATGATGAACAAGTAATAAATTCCTGATTGATAATGAATGAATCTGTGTCCAGAATGTTAAATCTTTCACGTCCACATTAATTTTACAGAAGATCAATATACAAATATCAATTTGCTACTCAACTAAAACCTAGGTGATTAATAAAATCAATATCTATTATGTTTCACTTGTTGCATGACAAGATCTGATCCCCTCAGGTCGAAGGCACAAATTTTGCATTTGGGCAACAATAGGGTGCAAACAACAATAGCAACAAAAAAGGGCATTTCAAAATGTCTTAGTAGAAATACGAGCAATTTCAGCATTACCAGCTAAATTCATTGGTGACAATAAAAAAATTGTCCATTATCAGTTTTACATGTGCTTATAAATTGTCAAGCTTTGATGCAAGGAACACATACACACTTTTTCATAAATTTGTAATCACTTTGTATCAGGGTCTTAGCTAGGATTTGACAAGTTCCCATCATTTTTACCAAAACTGAATGTCCAAAATTTGACCATCAAGACAAAAACAACACCTCTTGTGGGTGTTCAGTCAGTTCAAATATACTGCTTCAACCTAGAAGTACAAACCAAATCTGTGGCATCAGGAGTCGATGCGTTGCGTCACACGCCCTGCGTGTTAAAAAATGTGACGCATAAAGAATGTGGTCTATTTACTTTGTACTTCTGAGTTGACGGACTATAGCTAATATTGTTTATAGCCTTGATTTATTTGTCTGGTCTTGTCTTGGTCCACAGAACTTTGAATTTAGCATATGTCACAGGCATTCATTTTGCCTATCCAAGGAACAAACTGCCTGTTCACAACGACATGTGAACGTGGGGATAGCTAGTACCCTGCTTCATATATATCAAGACAAAATCTTTAAGCGAAATAACTTTCACATCCAACATTAGTTGATGTGCAGTATATATCCAGCTTTTAGCTGAGCAAACTTCAGTGCTGGAGGCAAAACCACACAGAAATGCATCAAAGTCTCATATTTAAGTATGGCTTGTATCTTATGTTTTATCTATACACTAGGTACAATTTGCACCTCTCCTTGTAGACAGGGTCACATTATAGTGAAAACAGAAGGCACTTTATTACATGCGTCTGTGTGTTTTTTAGGTATTTGCTATTAAGTCATAGCCAGGTTAGAATTTTGTAACAAGATTTACCCGACTCAAACAAGTCCAGCAAAATTCCTTCCAGGATTGACTCTCACATTAAGTAACAAATTCTAACACTGAATAAGTTTATGTGCCTCAAATAGATAGCTTGGCATGGAAAATGTGATCTTATTTGGAACCCATTTAGATACTCCATACAACGTGTGTAAGTACCTATCCATGTAAAACCATATAATTTACCTGTACTACATCACTACTCAGATCCCCCTCTGTTATTTCTGGCAAATATTTTCCTGGATTAGTCTCCAACTGCTCCAAGAAAACACCTTCCTCTGTTATTTTTCCCAAAACCTGATGCAAATACAAAATTATGGAAAATAAAAATATTCATTCACATCACTTCTTCAATAACCCTGGCACTTTGGAATATATTTACCATCACTGCCACTGCTATCACTTAGCATCCATCACATTCACATTGGTAGGATGGCAAATTGGCAAATCGAAGCTCTCAACTAACACAAGTTGATTTCTGTGACACTAGCCAAAGTATGCATGGATATTACATAATAAGAAGTGATTTTTAAATGAACGGTAAATTAATCTAAAACTAATGATCACCCCGAAGCCTTAGAAACATCTGTTTAAATTTCAAATTGCAGTATTCATTACAAAACATCTGCTTGTATATCATTGGTAAACTATATCATTCCAACTAAATTCCAACTCAAATTTAGTTTCATCTGATATATTATGTACTAACATGTAAACACAAGCCATAACATAAATTAGAACAGAACATCTTCCAACTGGTTTACCTGTCTGTCAGCTGAACATGACACACCAAGTCCCACCGGACAAGAAGCTCCATGCCTTGGCAGACGAACAACCCTCACATCATGACAGAAATATTTACCACCAAACTGAGCACCCATTCCCATATTGCGTGAGAGCTCATGGACCTTCTCCTCCATTTCCAAATCTCGGAATGCTTGACCATGCTCATTACCTGCCAACATGAAAAATGCCAGAAGTGTGTAAGTGCAATAGCTGCCATGTGTAGCTGCTATGTGTAGAGGAGTACAATATACTGTGTGCAAATTGCCAAATGTTCACAGGGCAGCTATTGCACTTGCCCACTTCTGGCACTGAGCAGTCAAATTACTATCACATGATTAAATAAAATACCCATCAACCTGTTTAAATATGAAACATATTTGAACAGCTTTGACAAAGATATTCTTAAATTCCTCTTTAGTATTATAGACCAAGTTAGTAATTTGTGTGGTGCTACTACCATTCATGCAGCCTTCTATCTTTCTTTATATCACAGATCACCCTTTACTCCTCTCCTCCATTTCCCTTCTGCACCCTCTCTCTAACATCAATTCACATATCTTTACACAATGATGAAGGCAAACCTCAGAGTGTAAGCAAGATTACAGGACTTCCCTTTCAATACCCATTACATTGTACATGCATAAGGGCCTACTGAACCCTAGCATGAAGTTGTCAGAACTTGTGCTTCAAATAAAATACCAATTCTTTCCTTCGATGAATATGAACACCTACTTTTTTTTTTATATCCGAGTGTTTCATTGATAATAGCACGCATATACCTACCTGTTGTAGGCAGATTGTCTAGATACTTGGTTGATGCTAATTTGACAGTTTTCAATGTCATCTCAGCTGACAGACCACCAATAACCAAAGACAAATGATATGGTGGGCAAGCTGCTGTACCAATGGTCTGAAATCAACAGAGCATAATAGCAATATTAGAAACAAATACTGAACCATTTCAATTCTGCACATGAGATAGTCAGGTTATTGACAGTGGCGTAACTAGACATTTTCATTTGGGGGCAAGCGGGGGGGGGGGGGGAACATAATAAATGAGAGGGCAGGCATTGTTCAAGCTGTTTGGGTTTGTAAGCGCTTCAACACCTTGTCACACTGGGCGGCATGGGGGATGTGAGGAGTCTTGGGATCTGCTTGCCGTAGATTTTTTTTTTGACATGGGGGATGGGGTTGGAAAAATTGTCTTGAAGTATAGTGATTCCAGCACCTTTTGGCGACAAAAGAAGTTTATGGTACAAATGCGCGCGAAAATATTTGGCATATTGAAGCTAAACTGGTGAATTATATGGTTGGTTACGGGACAAAAGTGGAATAAAGTGGAATAACAGCTGTCAAGTAGAATCATGTGCTTCTATTGTCCAGTTTGCCATCAAGATTTTGAATGCAAACAGTTCAGACCCAGAACATGGTCATGTCAGTAAATGAATATTTTGATCTGAGACTGCTTATTTGGATTAGTTATTGAAATACTAGCAGGACATGACAAAAGAGGAAATCTAACAAAATAGTCCCAAGTTCAAGTAGTAAATAAGACAACAAGCTCAGAGTAAAATAAGCTGTGTCCTCACTCTGAAAGATCAAATAGATCAACAAGACAGAATGTGCATCAAAGAAAGTTAAACTATGAAGTGTGTTACCTTAATTTTTTCATCTACAAATTTGACAAGTTTCTCTGGGTTAAGCAGTGCTTTGGTTTGCTGATACAAGAAGGTTTTATTGGCTGATCCACCTCCCTTAGCGATGAACATAAAGTTATACTGATTCCCTGCAGTGGCATATAGTTCTATCTGTGCCGGCAGGTTGGTGCCTGTGTTAGCTTCTTTGAACATAGTCAACGGTGAGACCTGTAAAAAGTTACAACATGGAGTAATAATTACACGTGGATATGTGTTAAACATATTGCAATCATAATAACTTTCACACCATTATGACTCAATTCCACAGAATTAATAATGAGAAATTCACAAATAATTTAAATAACATAATATGCAGAGATTGGCTTACTTGTGAGTATCTGAGATTCTTTTGTGTATATGTGTTATATACTCCTCTTGAGAGATGTTCCTCATCCTGCCCATCTGTCCACACATTCTGACCTCTTTTACCTGTAAAAAGAAACAAAATACATTTGGATACTACATTACTAGTAGTTTACTAGTAGTTGCTGATAGCAAAGGGTTTTTGTTTAGATTCACACAGACATGCAGTTGAGGAAACACATTAACAATTGCATCTTGGGTAGTTAGTAAAGCTAAAGGTATTGTGAATGGAGAGTACCTCTTTGTTTGGGATTAGAAGTAGGCACTAATTTACAAGGGCAACTAGCAGAATGCCCATGTGAAGAGCAATTATTATCAAACTTGTGTGACTTTGTGATGACAAACATGCCTTGGATATTGATGTTCAAATGGTCATGTTTTCATGTCTAAGTACATTAACAGGGAGAATCTGGTGTCATGTAGAAACCGCTGACAATTAAAGCGCCTAAATAGCTATCAAAGGAGCACCAATGGGAAATCCAGCTGAATGTAACAGCTTAACCACTCAATGTTTGGAGGCAGGGTTGCAGGTGCTGGCTAAGATCATTTCCAGCTCTTCTCCTCTACTGGGCAGTACACCCCTTTCCCTTTCTAAAACTTTTTGATGTGTCAAATTCTTGAAGAAATCTTTGATAGAGTCTGTCATTTGTGAACATGACTCAGCAAACTATGTAGCAACCATTAGCCTTTTCAAAATATGGTGTACATAATAGGAGGGCAGTCTACGATATGGGTTAAACCCAGTAAATTCAAAAGACTTTACCCATTTCTTGCAACACCACCCTATTGTGTCCACCATATCTTGAAAAGGCTATTATTGGTGGTGTTAATGATATCCCTGCTAAGACAGACAGATATTCATTTCTTACCCATGACGATAGCTGTGCCTGTGTCCTGGCATCCAGGTAGTATCATACCCGCTGCGATGTTGGCATTCTTCAGTAGTTCTAAAGCAACAAATTTATCATTAGGAGAAGCTTCCGGATCATCTAAAATTTTGCGCAATTGCTGAGAAAAAAGAACAAAATCAAATGGTATTTATTGTGTTTTGTTATCTCTTTTAAAAACATACATTCCATTGACAAATATTTTGCCTTCTTTTCAGTAAAAACAGGGAAAATGTGACACAACATTCAATGAGAGAATAACACAAAAGGTATAAACAAAGTTACAAACCCAACGTTTTGAAAATACAAGACTCTTCTTTTTCCAAGAGATGAAAAAATTAGGGACTACATTGTAGCTCTCAGTTTACAACTTGTAGAGACCAACTATGTTACATCTTTTCAGTGACAGAAATGTTGTGTAAATGAAGATAAAATGTTTTGATTCTTTGTGACTTTGTCTGACAACCACCCAGTCATCAAGCCACCCCACCAGATTGACAGAGGCCAGAGAGACATCATCATCATAGTCCAAAGAGGAATAAACTCAAGTAATCATTCCTATTAGTAATATGTACCTGTAGATGTTTTGGCCTTAGTAAGTGTGCTATATCAATCATAGCTTGTGAAGACAGCAAGGTGAGTGCTTCTGGTTCAACTTTCAGTATCTTCCTCCCTTGTACATCTAGGGTGGACACAAAATCACCTGGGGAAAAAAGAACAGAAAACAATCATACAGTTTAGTATAAGAAAGATTTAACTTATGTTTCACGACTATATTATTCAGAGCTGTGGTAGCCTGCGGCTTGCATCCACAAGCCTTCAGCTAGAGCCACTGGTTTATTCTGTGATCGTCATCATAATGTTACGAATAGCTATGCCTACAACCATCTTTCAGTTTATTTATACACTTGGAACTGTGACCAAAGCAGGAGCAAGTGAGGTAGTGTTGATTGATGTGAAATATTTAGACAATATTAGCACATTTGTTTTTCGATTTTAAAAATATGCTTTATTGACAAATATAACGGTGTTCTGATTTAAAATATTTCTAACCAATCACTTTCTAGCCAATTCTAACCAATCACCCAATCACCTTATTAATGTAGACGGAAAGGGTTTAAATTTGAATTCATGTTAATTATTAGGTGACAATATATTTGCAAATCCAGTTTATAAGTGTATGGATGATACTGTTGAATGTACAAGAGAGCAGTGCCTCAAATATGTCACCTCTATTATATTTGTTGAAACTACCTCAACAATTTAATCATTTGTTCTGAGATGTGAATGTTTGTACAGTGTACATAGTGTGAACAATAAAAATCAAAAAGGTCTGTATTCCTTCCAATGTTTATTGCAATTTTCAACCAATTATATCCAAGTTGGCGTGTACACTAACCTGTTAACTTTTTGTATGGTGTTTCATCAGGCCTCTCAGTCTCCATCACATTCTGGTAATGAAATGGTTTTCCAGGAGCTGCTGTCGCCTTGGCTCGCTTCAGGCATCCCGTAACAAAACAGCGTTGCCATAGAAACTTGGTGCTCAAGTTCCAAGCCATTGGGATGGACTAGTTAAGAACCTACATGTACAATATATGTATAAGTTTAAACAAAAAAATTATACAGTGTGTAAATACGTATGTGGAAGAACCACCACAACACAGGGTGGTGTAAGTTACACTGTCCAGTGTTCAATTACAAGATGTTTGAGTTACTAATAGTAATAGTCTCTGTTCAAAACTTGAGTAGACCAAGATCAATTAAACTCAAAATATCCATGGATGTGACCCCAGAAATGGGTGCAAAATGAAGAGGCGAGGTTGATGTGCTGATAACTACCGAATTCTGATGGTAATTACAATTGTGATCCATCAATATAATCAGCCAAACACAAACAGTTCGTCCCCGGAGTGCGTCGTCTGTTTATCACTTTTGCATTCACGCTATTACAAGTACACTTGTACAGGGATCTATACGATGATTTTGTTTTTTGGGTGGATCACCGTATAGGCATTTTACACGTAAAATACACATATAACCCATGTACCAAGCAATTGAATAGCCAACCGGTACTGCACAGTGCCACTGGTTACCAGTTGTTCTCGTCTATGTAATTGGCAATTGGAGCCTACAGAACGTGGCGCATATATTGTGACATCGGGAATTGACGTAAATTTTACGGTAAAATCAGTCATACCTAGTAACCTAGAATTCAAATTGAGAAAATATTCTAGGTATCGTATGACTTGTTGTAACAAGTAGGCCTACACTAGACACAGAGCACATTGTTCAAGAAGTCTAGCCAAGAATTTGCTCACCGATAGCTTCACATTCTAGGCTAGAGACCAGTGCATTCAAAATCTAGTCGGATTCGCTGAAGCATGACACCGTGTAAAGCAATGGAAGTTCAGAAGTAAACACAGCCGATCACAACAGGCGATTGCATCAAAAATGTTTTGCTAAAATTACACTTCAGCAAAATTTTAGACTGTCCAGATTTGGTCAATCTTGCTCAAAAGATACAGCCGACTCATCGAAATAACTTTCATCCAAATTTCAACATTAACAGAATGAATAACCTCCGGTACAAAGAATTGCACCGCTGTCCAACCGAAAAACCATAGCAAAGTACTCAGTAGGTATCCTAGGTGAATTCAAATTTGCCATCAAACTGCATCATTTTATATATCAAATTAAAGCCCTTGAGTAAACAAAGCCAAAACTGAAAACCCTTTTTTCATAGCACTTTCCGTAGCAAAGTTACATCTTGTCAAAGCCTGACTTTCATCAAAAAGATTCATCTAGCAAAATTCCCCAAAACGGCATTTCGGGGTGTTTCTAGATCTTAGTCTCATGGCGATAGCAGCTTTTTTTAATGGAAATCGAACTGCTATCAAAATCCCTCTGAAATTCCATGTGCGGGTGACTTATCACCATAAAAATTATATATTTGGGTCAAGTGAAGTATAGAAAACATATTTATGTAGGTTTCTTTCTTCGGGCACAAGTTTTAAATTTCTATGTAAAAATGCATTGACATTGTCGGCGAATTTGGCTGACCAGCAAATGTGTTAACTAAGGTTTGCCTGGGTTACCTATACTCAGTCTAGCATCGAATGCGTAACTATCGTGTGCTAATTCGAAGCTAAAGACTAGAGTTCTAGTTCTCGAGTAAACAGCACAGTGATGCTGATTTTATAAAAGTACCGGTATGTTTCTTGCTTTTCTAAATATTTTAACATTATTTTTTTCAAGACAAAAAGCCCTAGAAAAATGGCCATTTCACTTGTTTTCAAAAAGTTGTGTGCTTTTTTGACCCGTTTTTTACCCCATAATTTCCTTCATTTATCGAAGCCCTGCCCTCCTTCCGATACATTAAACCATGACTCCAAAGTGTTTGGCAACTGTATGACCATGTTGCAATACTAAAACTTGATGCAAAAAGTAAAAATTCAGTCCTTTTTTTTTGAGATTTTAATTGTAAACACAGTAAGCTTAAGGAAGTCGGATGTACTGTTTGTACATGACGTACGACGTGCATTTATTGCACACAAATACACATCTGTAAACTCCACCATTAGCTTCTTTAAGAACATATATTTCTTTGCAACCATGCAACGATACGTTACCTTTCTAATATGTTAGACCGATAAGCGGAACAGGTTGAATTGCTTGGGAACTAGACCTTTTAGACAAAAATAAACATCTGATCAGTGCCGAATTCAGCAACTCGAAGACTTCCACTTTGGCCTTTGACCTGTACTGGTTTAAAGTTCACGCGTGCATAATTAAGATTGTCCAATAGAAATCGACGTTACTTGCTCTCGATTATCAAATTAGCCAATCACGACGATTTTCATTAAAACCCGCCATCCTTGATTTTCACAGCTGGTCATTTTGGTAGATCGCTGTGAGTTTGCTGACTTTTGAACATAAATATTTGCCTTAATTTTAAAGCGATTTCAATATTGTTAAAATGAAAGTGGAAACAGTTACTTTGGTTATTATACTCTGCAGTTTCGGCGTGTGTAATGGTTTCCTTGGTTGGCTTTTCGATCCGAGTGGCATTAGCGAGAAGTACGAGGAATCTGATCATGCTGAGGCGGGACGAGAGGATCGTTCATCCCCGGCGTCTTCGGCAGGGGTAATCCAGCGAGTCCCGTTCGAAATGAAGTCAGCAGATGATAAATTTCTAAGCACTGGTCGTGAGCTAATGATGGCTGGTTTAACAGAGCTGGACAGCTGTCATCATACAGTAAGCTTTTACAAGTGAAATATTCAAATCGTATTTTTTTTTTAATTTTCATAGTTTTCAATACTTTCAATTTTTTCATGCTTTTCAGTTTCAACATGTTCAACTCAATTTCATGCTTTTAGGGTGGCCACATGAAAATTTCAAACCCACATTTATAGTAATGTTACTTCTACAAAATGATTATCAAAACTTTTTGAATCGCCTGAATCGGACAATCCGTTGCGAAGATTAGCGAAGATACGTACCGCACAAAAATTGGCAATTTTTACCCCAATGTTTTTACTTTTAGGAAAATCCTGATTTCACGGAGCGATAATTATGGGAATATAAAAGCTATTTTTTTAAAGAAGGCACAAGATGTATTGTTTTTTGTATATTCTTAATTTAAGGCCAAGTAAAATAAAAAACATGTTTCACGTCCGGGTTTTTGAAAAAAAGGAGGAAGAAGGGGCTTTTTATTTTTTATCGCAAAATCAGTGTAAATACCCATAATTTAGCTGTTTTAGCGTATACAATAATGCCTGGAAAAAGGAGGACCTCTTTTTATTTGTTGTTGTGAGAGATAGGCCCCCTCTAACTATCACAAAACCTTATAAAAGTGTTTCTTGTATAGCAAGGCTATAGAAAGCATCTCTACCTCATAGACATGTTTTATGAAAACTGAATTTCAAAAAATAAAAATAAAATTGAACAAACCTCAAAAAAGGAAGCGGGAGGGGACGTGAAACATGTTTTTTTTTTTTTTTTGGGCTAAATATCATATCTATGCAAATATTATAAATCCAGAGTCATACAATGTTGCTATAATTTTCTTCTTTACAACATTTTAAAAATGGCAGAAATCACAAAAATAACACTTTTGGCAGGATTTTAAGGTTTATGTGATTTTCACTGTTGAGGGTGCTAACATTTTTATGTGCCAATTATAACCTTCAAAAGCCTGTATTTCCTAAACCGCACATTCCGGACAACCAAATTGTCTGATTTTTGCACAGGATTTTGCACTGGATGTTCTACATGTATTTGCTCGAGAAACACTAGCCACGAATGCATCGAGCATTCGTGGCTAGTGTTTCTCGAGCAAACATGTATATTGGCATGATTGTAAAAATCAAAATATAGCATAATTGTACATCTTTGGGAAAATAGTTTTATTTGATGACATAAATGATTTTGTGCATAACTTTTTCATGCGTGACCGTATTATATGCTATATTGACCCAAATCTAATTAGGTTAGGTAGTCGAGCTTACACAGACGTTACTACATTGTAGGAGACAAAATATGGAATTCAAAATGCATAAGTTCTATAGTTTTCCAACTGCTGCAGATTCTGTTACATTTGTAAAGGCAGGGTACACACAATAGCCTAGCATTGTGGCCAGTGCCACCCTAGTAAAATGTTAATCATGTAGGCCCTAATGAGCAAGTTTACGAGTCCGCATTTATAACCCCTTGCAAACTTGTGTGTTTGTGGAATTCTAAGGGATCTAATTTACCTCTCATTAATGGGTTGTTTTACAATCAGGGTACACAGATTGTCTGAAAAGGGGTATAATCCTTCTTGTCTTCCATGAGCAACCGCGTCACATCGGAGGTATGTGAGATTGCATTTATGGCCAATATTGGACGTGGCGAATGGACGCGCGTCCGTTTTGAAACCGACGCCAAAAATGTCCAAATGGACGTGAGAAATGGTCAAATGGACGCAGTGTTCATTTCCAAAACGGACGCGAGAAGAGGACAAACAGACGTGCGTCCATTTCCAAAACGGATATCAAAAAAAGAAGAAGAAAAAAAAAAGCCAAACAGACGCGAATTGAGAACTCAATTACCCAGATCAAACTGCTGTCACTGACACTGCACCGTACTGTCTGAGACTGTCGTAACATCAAGTTCACCGTCATATTTTAGTATTAGAAAATTAGTAGGCCTGCCTATTATATAAAAAAGTAACATTGTAAAACTTAATTTGTTTATTTCTTCTCATTCTTCCTGTTATTTATGTATTTATTATGTATTGCATATTTAGTTGTTTATTTATTTATTTTTATTTATTTATTGGTCATATGTCTTATGGTGGGACCCCAAAATACCTGGTGGCGTTACATTTTTCTCTCCTCTTTCTGATTTAACTTGTTGTCACAAAGCTATTCTTGGTCCAATTGCACCAAATTTAGGCTCATTATAGGCCTACAGCTTGATTATTCTAATTTCCAAATATGTTTCACAATTTGGAATTCAAAGTTGTTTAATTAGTGAAAAATATTAAAATGTTAACGAAGATAAACCTGGTGGATAAGTGGTAGAGGATAAGTGGTAGAGGAGTATGTACAATCTCTATGGCAAATGCCAGTGTTGTCACTAGACTGAATTTAGTGCCGGCTAAATTTCCATGATATTTGTCCAAAATACTCTCATGGATCATTATTCAGCTGTTTTTAAGGGTAAAAAGTTCAATTTCTCTATTTTAGTGCCGGTTGGCAAGTCCACATATTCCTTTGAGTGCCGGTTGGTAAGCCTGAGTGCTGGTTACTACCGACCGGCACCGACCAGTGTAGTGACAACCCTGGCAAATGCTTTGAAGACATGACATCTTTTTGAATTTTAAATTATACCAATGTCAAATTGTGTGCTATACATGCAAATCATACCTCAAATGAAAGCTTGTTCATTCATTATTCATATCCAGCTATTAATTTTATCTAATCATGTTTTCAAGCATTCACAGAGAACTGCAAGTCACAAGAACCACAATTTTTTCCTATTCACTTACACACAAATTCCAAGATTTTCAGTCACAACATGCGTTTTGGCTTTCAATTGTTGTACATTGAGAATTATACACCCTAAGATAGGAAAAGTATACATTTTTGGAAAGCTTTTTACCCCAGGAATCTAAATATGCAGTTAAAATAAATGTAGGATACACTCTAAAGAAAATATTTTCAAAAATGTAATCAACTTTGGTGCATGAAGTTACGTATATTTTCACACCCTGTATCACCACTTTGGTCAATCATAACATAGCAAAAGTATACATTTTATTAAAGCTCATATTGTGGCCTGTCATCAAATTAGATTTTATTTGAGGTATTCCATATCAGTTAGCAAATGCAATAAATTATTAAATTACTAGTAAAATTAAATTTTTTCATGATATCACCCTATATATTTTCTTACACACCCTGTATACCAACTTCAGTTGTGCATAGTTGTATTCCTTGGAACATAAGCTTTCCAAAAATGTATAGTTTTGCTGGTGTGAGATGTATAGTTTTTGATT